>NC_072864.1:2118260-2420869 GCF_028858705.1 Grus americana | reverse complement strand
TTTAGTGTACTTAAGGTTTGGTGTGTAGATATTTGTATGCTTTAGTCTATCAAAGGTCATTAATTGTTGTTGTTAATCTGCAGTTCAGCACCTGGTTTAAAATGTGAGCTTAGGAAATCACGGGCACGTCTGCCCTCTGCTCGCCGTCTCCACTAAGGTTCAGTGACGCCCGTCGGGTCCGTCGTACTGCGTACCAAGCCGTTTTGGATTTACCGTTTGTGAAAGCACAAGCATCTGCAGTCCATAGGGCTTCTTGAAAAATGCTCAACTTTCTTTTGAATTCCTCATCAGCCACTTCGTGATTGTTATTCGCTGGCATTTGCTCGGCTTTTTTATGTGAAGTCCTTGATCTTGTCTTGTGGGCAGCTGTAATTGTGATGCCTTTAATTTTATTATGACAATGCTTTGTCTCATCCAGGATCTTAGTATAGCACCTAAGAGATGACATGTAAGAAAGTTTGCAGTTGCCTTTCAAGTCAGCTCTTTTAAGAAGTTTTTCCCCATCTACTAATTATCATTAATTACCATACATCAACAGCCACACAGTGTTTTGTCTTGGGTTTTTATTTGTCTCTTCTAATTTGGGACCCAGCCTACCTTTATATGCTAAAAGAAACAACCCCAAAAACCTCTGCCGAAGGCAAAGTAAACAAAGTCTCCGGCAGCAAAATCTGATATTTATGGCATTTTTTGGGTCACTCCAGCTTTTGGCAAAGTGTAACGATAAAGAAATAGCTTCCCGTTAATAACAGAGGATTCAAATTTGACCCTGCTGTCATGCTTCATTTCAGTGACGCAGGTAAAGATTTGTTTTGGGAGCAAACAGTAAATTCCAGCAGATACTTGGCCGTAAGCACAGAATATAATGTCTGTGTTTTAAACATAGAGTTTTTCCCTAGCGCTTCTCAAGATTTAGACATTATGTCACGTAACTATTTTTGTCTTCTGTTCAGAAGTCCCAGTTCCCAGTACAGCATCTCTCTTGATGACCCGTAGAGCCTTGTGCTGTTACCTTTTCACGTCACAAACTCGGTTGTTTTTCTTTGCCTCACTGATCAACGGTAGTAGAATGTACAGAGCTATGTCAAAACCAGCCATTATGGTAATACTGATAGGTATTAGGATTTTTTTTTTCTTTCCAAATTCTTGTTTCCATTTGTAAAAATGTTCTGACTGGTGGAAAGAATTAATGAAGGTAATTTGTTTATCTCTCATAGGTTTTGATACAGTCCCTGAGCAACAGAGTCCATAGTGATCTGTGGTGATTGTAAAGGAAAGCTGTTTAATGAAGGTTTTGGAAAAGGATAATATTTTCTGTCATTTTTTTTTTATTCTTCTCCTAAGAGGGTGGGTTGTTCCATTAAAATTCCATTCAAGCAGACAGGAGGATTTATAATGCTCCAAAGAATATGTTCTCTATTTTGGAGTATATTATGTTCTTTATTCACCCAAATCTTGTTTTAATATTGCTGTAAACTTAATAAGAAGAGATGAGATATGAAGTGATAATCTTTTAAATATAAGGAAAAATAATTTTCTCCACCTTCATAGAAGGCATAGGTCTAAGCTGTCTCTTATTAGAGATTTTGGTAATAAAAATATCTGCTTGTAGAATAGCAGTCACCACAAAGCTATCTTGCTGTGCTAATCTAGAGAAATCATTTCTTTTTGTTTTGTTTATTTTTTTTTAGTGCTCTTCATTTATGATTTTTCTCATCATGTGATATGAGCCCTGCCTTTATGCTGCAGATTTGCCCTTATCCCATCACTGCTCCACTTTGTATGCTCTCATAGTTCCATGCTCAGTTATTTTAAACATTAGGGATGCCTCTGCATTGTGTGTTCAGAAATCACTGTCCCACATTCCAAATTCCAACCCAAAAAGGATTTGGGGAATAGATGGCACAATTGGATTGTCAGTGCCCATGATGGGTTGATACTGGATATATTCTAATGCTAATATCCTTGGCTGGAGACCAGCTACTTACTTGAGATCTTGTTTCATCCTGATGAAAAAACAAAATAAGTGTGTGTATGTGTTGTCAGGTTACTCCATGGCAAGTGTAGAGTTCAGGCCATTAGCATAATTAAAGCATAATTAACCTTTCCACTATGTTAAGCACAACAGGAAAATCTCGATGGCTTAAATCTATTTTGGGATTTCCAAATTGTCTGTCTAGGATAAATGATCGGTGGGATTTTGTGGTATTTCACAAATGGTGGTCACGACCTCGGAAATCTTTTGTGACCAGTTGAAGTATGTGGAGGTGGGAAGCGGCTCCCCTTTTTTGCCTCCTCTCCGTTAAAACAATTGCTTTTTGCCAAGTTTGGTCACAAAAGCTATTCCTTTTAGAAATTAAACCGCAGTGGCTCGATTGCAAATGAAGAATGAACTTAGCTTTTTAGGAGAAAAGCAGTGTGATTTACAGTTTTCAGGGTTTAACAAGATAATGTTAAACATGGTGAGAATTGAGCAGTTGATTGACTTTTATGTCTGTTGTTCACGTATTTAATCCTTCCCATAGTTCAAATATATTTTCAGTCCAGTTTTCCAGAATCCTTAAACTATTTCAAACTAGCTGAGCGAGTATCTAATAAATTGAAGAAGGATGATCACAGAGCCTAGTTTTGTGATTTGTATGCTGACTGCAGCAAACCGCATAGGATGCCATATAGTTCGGTGTATCTTTTAATAGTTAATGTGCGTTTCTATTTCAAGCGCATACATTAAAAACCCAAGTTGACCACTTTGTCACTTATTTTAGACACTGAAATCCCACGTCAACAGTGCAGTTTTCAGTTCTGAGCTCAGACGCTATTTGAATTAGCTGAGATATATTCACTTTTATTCAAAGCACATCTCTGTATTACTGTGAGTAACATTTGGAAAGTATGTTTGGAAAATCATCCGCTGTAGCTTGCCTTAGCTGTTTCTTTAGTGTTCTGTGAACAAAATTCTTCTTTGTGGAATAAGTACTTTGAATTATAAACTTGCTTCATTTTATTTGATCCAGTCTGCTGGGATTAATTGTTGTATCATGGCTCCATCAATTATTCAGCTAGAGCTATCAGTTCCCAACTGATCTGGAAGCAAAAAGCAGTACTGCTTTACACGCAGATATTCTTTTTCTTTGATAGAAACTCTGGGCTCCAACCAGGGTTGAGCTATGAATGAATCTGGTTTATAAATGGCTTCATTTTTCTACAACTATTTTTATTCCTGAAATATGTCATTCCATGCTTCTGGAATGTTGCTAAATATTTGTGTTAAACAGCAGAAGTGTTACAGAGTTCACCAGAAGGAAGCGTTAGGATTAAGTTATTTATCATGTTAGTGTGATTTTCTAGTTAACCGTTTTGTTATAGGTGGCTCGTAACGATACCGAAAATGAGGTGTCTCGGTCCCACGGTAACACCATCTTTAAATCCATCTTACACGTGGCTCGTGTATGGCTTCCAAGACTCGCTCTGTTTTGCTTCTGAGTTGGTGCTAAGCGTTGACTCCAAACCGAAGTCAGTTCAGGGGTTTCACTGGTAAAGACGCTGACCACTGTGGAAGTGGCTGTAAGGCATCAAATTCAGTCAGAGGCAAAACGTCAGTGGTGCCAGTAAATAAGTAGATGTAACAGGTAGCAATGACAAAAATACCCACCAGTACTTTTACGTTCCAGAACCATGTTGTGAGATTTTTTTGGGGAGGTTTTCTTTTAGCAGACGGCAGGTATTACAGCATTTCACATAAATAACAGCAGGAATGCACTAGTGTGCGGTTCAGGGATAGGACATCGGCTGTGCTCTGAGTATGAACAAAGGAGGTGTCCCTGTAGAGAGGAGAAAGCTGTACAGAAGAGCGAACCAAAAGCCATGCTCTGAGAAATGAATGAGATTGTTTCAATAGTGGCACAGTGACTTTTGTTGTTGACTTTGGTGGGATCACTTTTTCCTTCAAGATCAGTTTGTTTTAGAAGAGGTCAATACATAAAAAAGACTTTTGCAGGTGATAGAAATGGGTTGTAAGCGTATGGAAAAGAGTACGTCTCCCAGTGTTGCATATAGAGGTATGCCAAAAGTTGGTAGTGAACGTAATTTTGCCGATGATACTCACTCGGCGTATGTCTTGCACAGCCACGTGCCAACGGGTGGCATTTTGGTGTGCACCCAGCTTGTGGGTCTCCTGAAGGACTGACTGTTCTCTCTGTCCATCTGTGCGCTACCAGAGACCAGGACGCCGATCTTCAAAGGCGTATGGTAAAATACCAAATGATTTTACTTTTCAGTGTGTTTTTTTTCGTTGTCCATGGTGATATGTCAGAGAGACACTATCTGAAACCTGAAGAAAGGAGTGATCAGTGAATCATCTGTTCTGAATTAAATGAAACAGGACTTAGACTTGCGTAATGGGAATGGAACTGTCAAAAACATTTGTTATTGGCCTAATTCTTTTCCAAGTGATGCTAACAGTTTTACCACTATTTGGAGTCCATTTAGTCCAACACTGAACTCTCAACAACAACAAAATAATCGCTCTAGTTTCATGATTGTATTGCATGACCATTCATGTAAGTAAATGCTTAAAAGCCTCAAACACGGGGAACAGATGTTCCTTCTTCTCTGGAGGTTTTTTCAAATTAAGATGATTCTCATTTGGGTCCATGTATGTTATCTGGGGTAGATAAGTAGTAGTTGACGAAACCCAGGATTCTGAATGAGTGACCTAGAAATGAGTAGATAAAACTGTTCAGGGGACACTTTCTTCTGTCCTTTTAGAAAATACCATTATATAAGAATATTTACTAGGTACATCAGTTGTAAATGTCTTCATTAGAAACGCTCCTTTCCTTTGGGAAAATTTAATTTAGATCACTTGCTTTGAAGAATACAAATCTTGGCATACCAGTATTGGGGACTTTATGGAGTTACTTTTTCAAAGATACACAGATGCTTTAGTTCTCCATGAGTTGAATAGTGTCTTTTTCATTATTATGGAAAGATAGTGGAATATATTTGGAGACTGCTGTCAAAGTTGATTTTTTAAAAAATCTGTCACTGATCTTTAAAAGAGCAGAATTTTGTCTCACTGATAATACCAAGATCGAGACTGACTTGGTTAATGAAAAAGGAATGACACCCTTACAAAGTCAGAACATCTGAAGTTTGAATTGGGCCCTCTTTCTCTGTGAATATATCCTTTTTTTTCTTCTTTTTTTCAATAATACCACAACACATTTACTGGCTTGCAACGCTGCTAGAAGCCACAGTTAAACATCACTAACTTTTAACCGTCCTTCTCACCGTACAGTAATTCCGTATCACTTGATTTTTCTGGAAAGCTCTGATGAAAACTTGAAGCAAGACTAACAGAGAGAGTCAGAGGAATAAAAGAATTCCTAGAATGTTGCAAAATCGCTGACCGAATGGACAACGTTACTGCTCTTGATCTCGTTGCCAGCAGCAGCACGAGTGCATTAATAGCAGCCTCGCGTTCCCCGTAGCACTTTGCAATGCACGGTCCCGCTGTAGCGAGCCGTTAGCAAAGTCAGCGTCTGAGCTTTGGTCAAGGCTGACGACTTCTGCAGTGCCTTGGGAGCCAGCGTCTTCCAGAGTGAAGCACCGACATTCCCTGGTTTTAACATAGTCTTAATCTGATTTCCTGTTCCGTTACAACAGACTAAGCCAGATTGTTTCATAAGTATTTATTGTTTTATAATTTTTTTCCCTGCCTGAAATATTAAGCAGAAAATCTTTTCCTTACAGCCTCTATCTAAATCAGTATAAATTGTAAACTTATAACAGTGCAATCCTACTTCTCAGACTTTGTCCATACTGACAGAGAAACTTTGACCTTCCTCCTTGTTTCTCTCCTTAAGTAATTGACATTTCCAGACAAATTGCATTTTTTTTTTCTCTTCGGAATATCCTGTAGTGAAAAACTCGCATCCTTTTAACTGTGCACTATTGCATAACTGTGAAAAAGGGAAGTATACTTCATAAAGAAAATCAATGCTCTTTAAATTATCCCCTGAAAGCCAACAGTATCTCTTTAAATCTGTTTTGCTTAGACCAGGAAAACACAACTGACAACTTGGTGGTTTTCCCCAGCTCCAGTTCTGTAATGGCACATGGCATCCAGCAGCTCTTATTCCCAGCATTTGCAAACACTAATGATCAAGAAAAGAACTTAAAAGTCACAGACTTCAGCCATTGCGGTTAATTGGTTTGTTTTTTATTAGTCAGGCCTTGATGACAGTACAAGAACTGACATTTATTTTGAATTTTTTCTAAATTCATACAAATGCCATATTAATTCCAAATGTTGAATTTGTTGAGAATTGCGTTTTCCATTTCAAGTAAAACATTTTATTAAAATGATAAATTGATTTGTCATCTGTTTGCATTTTTACTGTAATTATTATTAAAGCAGAAATTGGTGCAAAATGTTTGAATGAAATAAAAATCCTTGCTTTTTTCAAGCCAACTGAGTGCAAAAATCAAAAGCTAAAAAATCCCCAGTCTTCCTCTTCCCTGATTTGGAAAGTTCTTTCTGTATTTGCTTCAGTGAGGAAAAGCTGCAATATAATAAGCAGTAAAAGTAAGGAAATACGGGAGTAAAAACACACACAAAAAATATTTAATTTTGTGGTATTCAAACCAACGTGCCGAAATGAAATGTTTTTGTGAGGGTGAAACATAAGACAAAATTTTTTTTCAGCGTTAAAAAAAATCTGGTCTGCTTTAAAATAATCTTTTTATTTAAAAAGTATGAACTTGCACAGTAATAATGATAGCTGCCCCTGTGAGGCTATGATGTATTTAGGTTTATGGTCGATGAAGTTTTATGGTTCATATGACATTATCTGCTTTGTTGTTGATAGCATCTTCCTGGAAGGAATGATGGTGCCAGGCTATACGAGCAGCTTGTGTTTAAAGAGAGTTGTCCGCATTAAATTTTACTACGTATGTGGTCCTTATTCCTGTGAAATTAAGAATGGGCGTATGTGCAGGTTTTCTCAAGCCTGGAGCCAACGTAGCTCTGTTGCAGGTGCTGTGGAAGCTGAATTAAAAATCCCCTGAAGATAGCAGTGACTGCTGAGTTGTGACCGCGCTCAGCGCGATGCTGTGCCATCGAGTTTATGGTGTATTCTTAGAGAAAATTACTTAAAAATTACGCTTTTTCCTTCATACCTGTATTGGTATGGACAGTGCAAAGATTTAAGTCTGTAGCTGAGAGAATTTGAGAATTCTATTTTGAGAATAGTTACTTTAAAAGGGGAAAAAAAAATTGGAGGAACAGTTCCCATGTGCCTGTTACTGAAATAGTGCTGGGGAATGATGATGTCACAGCCAGCGCAGTAGTTACAAAATACAAACCAACTTAACGTTATTTCCTCTGACCAGCAGATGCTGCGAGGAATTAAAAGAACAGTTTCAAGGCATAATTTGGTAGCTGTGGGCTTTCTCACAAAAACAGTATATAGTGTGAAGGAAGTCTACTGTTGAAAAAAAAAACAAAACCAACTTCATTTTGGTAAACAAAGTTTTACAATCTAATAATAAAAGAAGAGCTATAGGGCAAAGTTAACAGCAGAGTGGTGGTCTGGAGCATGCCGAGATGTTCGCATTCCTCAGCGGCGCAGGTGACTGTGGCTGGGATGTTTTTGCAAACACATAAACCGTGCTTCCGAAGCGTCGTTATGAAATTCTCACCTCGAGCGTGAATGCGCCACAGTTGAGACCAGCCCTTATTACGGAGCAAAGAAAGTTGTGCTCCCCCCATTAGAAAACATATAGGAAATATGTGGCACTTATATACATACGTATATATATATGGGTGTAACAGAATTGGGTTATATGAATTGCACCTATATTGTCTGGATAGCAAAGTAGTTTGTTGTCAGGTGAAAGTTTGCGGCACTGATGGTTTTGTTTTGATGTTAACCATGGCCAACACTTCAGTTACTGAGACTTTTCGGTGTTAATTATTTGCTTCGTCTTTGTATGTGTTGGTAGAAGGCAACCCTTCTTCTAAAATCTCCGTTTTAAATTGTGGAAGAGATGTAATGTGTCTTTTCAACTCTAATATTCCACTGTAGTCTCAAAACCAGAAGAGTTGACCAGAGAACCCAATGAAATGGAGGCCCCAGATGCCTTTTAAAATGAGGTTGGATTAGATGCACCCCCTTAAAAAAGCACAGGCCTCATTTTTATATTTTGGAAGCAGTGTTGATAGGTAGCAGGGAACCTTTGGGTTTGAGAGCGTGGGCTTGATGGAAGCCAGCTCTTTGACGTGCACAGTTCTTGCACAGACTTCTCTGGTACTAGAATATTGAATTCTGTGTGAGCTGTGAATTTAAAGTTGCTTTGGAATGATTTTGATTCTGGCGGGGGTTTTTTTCTGTGGAAAACCAGGCATGGATCTTCTGTTCTCAGGATTACATAGCACCATCTTAAGAATTAGCTTCAATAAAAACTTCAATTTTGTGCTGGTTTTTAAAGCCTTTCTGAGCTGCTCTTTTTAGGTCAAAAAGTCAACTTTCTCTACTCTCCTACATTTTATTTACAGTAGTCATCCATATGTCTAATCAGGGGCTTGTTTCTCCCTCCAGATAGACTTTGGCATCTTTTTTCTTTAGTTGCTCCAGGAAAAGTTCGACTCCTTAAGAGTCGTCTCATTTTGGCTGTGCTTTGGTTTCCCCTGGTCTCTGTTCTCATAGCCCCATCAAAGGCTGCCTTCCTGGCTCCTGCCCGACCCGACATTCCTTCTTGGTTCTGCTCTTTGCTGAAACTTCACGAATATACTGCGCTAGACCCTTTGAAGTACGCTTGTGCCACTTTTGTATAACTGGTTTCAAAGACCTAACAGCTTTTCTGAAATTCAGAGTGATTTGGACAACTCAGTCCCTTGGGTTCCGTAGTGATTGCCAGGTAAAACTTGGGCAGCTTGATCGCTCTCAGGCTTCCAGCTCTTTCATCCCAGCGCGCGCGGGAGCACGTGGGTTCTGGCACAACACCGTAAATGTGATCTCAAGTTCTGACTTCATGTAAAAATCACAACATTTGAACATGAGTGATAACTGAGATCAGAAAATAGAAGGGAGTGCAACTTTTGTTTTTTCTTCTCATTTTCTGCATGGTGGTTCAATATTCCTGTGTTTGTGTTGTTTCTGTTGAGTCGCTTGAGACTGCTTTCTTCATCGATATCATATTTTTCATTATAAATCAGTCTTGTCAATGTTACATGGTCGATCCTTCCTCCACAGCCTTTCTTGGTAGTGATGCGAGAGCTCTTAGAATACTTATTTCAGGAAAAAACTTATTCGTGCCAGGTCGTTATGCTTTTGCCAGCAAGGTGTTGCGGCAAAATACATGTGGATGGTTGTGAAGGTTATGTTACTATTTTGCATAGCCAACTTGGAACAGGAATTTAAAAAACCCAAACAATACAAATGCGCACATGCAGTCTTTCAAAAATCTCATGTGATCACTGTGGTACGAGGCATTTAAAAAAAAAAGATATCATCAGTGGGAGGACAAAGGATGTAAAACACACGTCAGAGTTGAAATTTTCTAGGTGTACAGGAAAGTTTAAACAAGAATGGCCTGACTACAGCAAAAAGGAATACGGTTGGACAGTAATAGCTGGTTTTGACACACTTGAGACACTCAACAATTTTCTTTCAACTCTGAAAGAGGAAGGTGCCTGTGAAATTGGATAGAAAAAATTGGAACAGGGCTACGTTCCAATAAGATCTGAAACACAGGGGAGAGATGCATTTTTACCTTCTAAGAGAGAAGGTGCTTAAAGTGGTTGGAATCATAGAAAATCCTGTGACTAATCAAAGCCTCAGGAACTGTTTTTTTCAAATTGGAAGGATTTTTTAATTGTTTCTGTGAGAAGAGAACAGATTGTGATAGCAATCTGATGGAAGAGCCTCAGAAGCAAAATGCTTTTCAAAGCAATAGAATTGGTCCATCAAAGCAAACCACTTGGTTTGTGGTAAAAAGTATGGATATCGCCCTGCTGCTGCGGGCATGAGGAAGAATACAAAATACTGCAGGACAAGAGACCTGCAGCCACAAACCACGTGGGTCGTAGAGCTAGAGTCCAGCAGAAATGTGTCTGTTCAATATTTTATTTTGTTTAACTCAGCAGTTCTGCCTCCTCGCGAGGACAGGAGGGCCATAACAAGAGCCCATAAAAAGCATAATTATATTTTTTATTTGCATCTTAATCTTTTTGAAAGAGACAGTTTTCCCAGATTATCATTTCAGTTCCATTCAACACCAGAGATGCTCTGTTGAAAATTACGGCGTGGTTTTGAGAGCACAGAGCAGTGATGGCCAAGGGACAACCCAGGGGAGAGTCTGGCTTGCAGACGAATACAGACGAGACTGCTGCAATGACCACGCTAGAAAAATCTCTTTTGAGTGTCGGCAGCAGTGTCATTATATTTGGATATGTACTCAGCTGGGACGAAAGGCGATAAATAATATGCTGGAGTTAGTCCGATTTATGGTCAGCAGAGCATGCGCGCTGGAAAGGGCCCCAGGGAGAAGGCAGGAGATGGTCTGCGGCGTCAAGTGAAGATATTGAGGTTGTGGGTCGGTTTGTGCGCTGGGGGAGGACTGGGAGAAGAGGAGGGGATCACATCGGGAGGAGGGAGAGCCTGCGGGCAGGGAGGAGGGACAAGGGAGCACAGCTCTTCTGTGGTGTCTCAGCATGGACAGAGCCAGGGCTAATAAGTGCGGGAGGAGAGAAGCTGCTTTTGGGTGTCCGCAGTAGTGGATTTCGGAAGAGGCAGTATAGCCGAGTTTAAAAAGGAGATGAGAAAGAAATCTCAGTGTGTCAGATCCAGGTAACGTCGGTGACGCATTCGGAGGAGCACAAGAGAGTGCAGAAAGGTCCCGTTAAAGGTGCAGCTGTTACTGTGCTGCCTAGGTAGAGCAGGAGGAGATTCCTGTGTGAGTTGTCTGAATCAGCAGCCTAGGAATGCTGATGGGTAAAGATAACTTATGAATGGGATTGTAAATCCACAAATCCACCCTCCTGTCCCCCAAAAAACCCAAACCAAACCCAAAACACCAACCAACCCACAACATATGAAGCCCCAGGACTCTGACATTACTGAAATGGTGTAAGCTTTCTGACGTCGTATGCTTGTTTTACCTCTGCGTAATCAGAACCGAAGCTCAGTGTAGTTGCTAAAAAAACCCCAAACAGTTATCCACCGGTGCAGTCAAAAAGAGGAGGAGGTTTTGGCTCTGATAGAGCTATGTGAAAAGTTTCCATGATTCGGCTTGGAGAGGCCAGCTGACCATCAGCCACGAACTGGTATTGCCAAAGGGAGCAAATAGGTGATATCCCACTAGAATATAAAGATTGCTCTTTTGACTGCAGATATACAATTAGCCAATGAAATACGAAACTATTGGACATTTTATGTTTGCAGACATTGTTTCTAGAGCTTTTGCCAAAAGCGCAGTGGAACAAAGATCGGAGTTAAATTTAGTACATGTCAACCTGATCAAAACCAACTATACACAAACAAAGCCTGTCCAGATTCAGACACGATGTGGCTTGCTGCTGCCAGAGCTACCACAGAGGATGGGATCTTGCAGAAGATAATTAAAGCTATTACGGCAGGAGGCTTGAGGCGGCGTATCTCCAGTGTCAGCGTGTGGGTTCAGTAGGCCTTGGAATGACTAGAGGAGCTTTTACTTAAGATAGCAAACTAGGGGTTTCATTGTTTTGTTCAAAACAAGTGCTTAAAAAGATACACTATGACTGTTCAATCTTTTATATTTCATAGAAGCATTTAGGTTGGAAAAGACCTTTAAGATCATCAAGTCCAACCGTTAACTTAGCATTGCCAAGCCCACCACTAAACCATGTCCCCAAGCACCACATCTGCATGTCTTTTAAATACCTCCAGGGATGGTGGCTCCACCACTTCCTTGGGCAGCCTGTTCCAATGCTTGATAACCCTTTCGGTGAAGAAATTTTTCCTAATAACCAGTCTAAACCTCCCCTGGTGCAACTTGAGGCCATTTCCTCTTGTCCTATCACTTGTTACTTGTGAGAACAGACCAGCACCCCATGAGCTACACCCTCCTTTCGGGTAGTTGTAGAGAGCGATAAGGTCTCTCCTCAGCCTCCTTTTCTCCAGGCTATTTATTTTAATCCAGAAGTTTATGGTAGGCTCAGATCCATTAAAACCCTTGCAATCCAGTCTCTACTGGATATGATTAAATTGCAGAATAGCAGCAATGAAGCATTGAATATCACCTTTTGGCATTTTGTCCCACGGAAGAGTGAAAACAAGAATGCCTACGCTGCATAGAAAGTGATGTCTGAAAGACTTGGACTGAAAGAACGTGTTAATAATGGTTTTGGTTTCATCTTATGAAGAAGACACCGTGTGGGTCTGCAATGGGAAAGAACAGTTACAAGGAGCAGGGATGTCTCATGAGCTTGTCCCGTGGTTGTGTGCGAGAGTCGACCCAGATAGACACAGTATACAGTGACAGAAGATAGATGCTCAGATTCCAGGAGGAAAGAATGTGATTTTGCCAGAAAATTTTTCCAGCAGGCAGGGTCTATAAGATGAGACCATGAATGCCAAGGCAAGGAACCGGGGAGCAAGCCCTGTTACCTTAGCAGTCCCGGTACTTCGAGAGAGCCCAGAAGGTTCAAGCACTGGCACAGAGAGCATTTTCCTAACTGGACGATAAATAGCTTAACCACAAGGTCGACTGTAAATATTTCATGTTATGTTAATGTTGGTCTTTAAATCTTTTAACGTGTTTCTAAATTGTGACTTGGAAGGGTGATGTGATGTTAGGGACTTTTAACAGCTGAGCTTCCCTGGCCTGGAGTCTGGGCAAGGTGTTGTGAAACACTTTCTGCCTGGACGCGGCCAGTTGGAAAGAAAGGCCGAAGCCTTGCTCCAGCAAACGTTTCAGCCCTGAGTGAGCACAAAACCACCACGCGAGGCCAGATCGTTCCAGCTCCTTATATATTTTCCTCTTGAGCTGATCTTCTAATTGAGGAGAAATAAACTCTTCCAGCTGTGTGGCTCAACCTGTGTTGTCACCTTTCCCTTTGAGTGCTGCCTGGCTGCATCTCGGCAGCAGGATAAAATGATGCTCGCTGAGTCCTTGCAGCTTTCATTTCTTCCTTCTGAAGAGAGAGATCTGTCGATAAACGTTTTCACTTGTTTTGTGTGAGTTAATAGTATGAGATTGTTCTTAGCGTAACTTCAGACAGCCTTTATCTTTTACATCTTTATGGTAGTGTTTGTGTATCAATGTTTACAGGGAATTGTCTTCACAACAGTCTGCGTATTATCTCTAAAGCAGATTTTATTCATTAAGCCTCTTTCAACCACAGAACTGAGCAGAATATGAAGTATTTCACAACAGAGTAAACAAAAGCAAGTTTGCGGTCGCAAGTATCTGACATGTTCTCCCCGAGAGGCTGGGAAGCATTGGTTTCACGTTCTTGTCATTGCTGTGGCTTTTAATTCCCATTGCTTGCAGACTCATTGGAGCAGGCAGGGTGAGGATGGAAGATACCATAAATTTCTCAGCATTTAAACTCGGGGAGTGTGAATCATTTCTTTCTTGGAATAAGTTTAATAGAAAACTAGAATCCAACCTGATGAGAAAAACGTGCAAAACCTTTTCTTCCTTTTTTTTTTTCCTGTTTAAATGTATTTTTCCAGACTATTTTTATCATGAATGTATGAGCACTTTGAGAAACCTAAGAAACTTTTGAGTTGTAGCGCTTACAGAATTAAAGCGCTGTAAAGAAAGATTTTGTTAGGAGTTTTTTTTAAGGAACAGTAGAGTTCCAGCCAATTAGAAAAGAAAATTATTTGTGTCTGGGATAGTTTGCTTTAGATTTTAAACAATTTCTGCAGCTTATGGAAGGTTAGAAATTGGTTGGATTTCCTTCTGAAGAGATGTAACATCATTTCTAATATATTTTACAGCACCATCAGATGTCAAAAGCATGAGAGAGCTTATATCTCACAGAGGCAATGCCAAAAGTATAGCGATGTGTTCGGTAATTCTCTGGTTTTACAAGAAGCAGCGGGTTATATTCACTTGAACCTTACTCAGTTACTATGTCATTCTTTGGACGTTTTATCTCGATGATTTCAAAATACTGAACAAGCGAAAAACATAACCAGCTCAGTGACGATCAATTTAGTGACTCCCATTCCTAAAAGAAATATTGACATACTGTGTTGTTTTAGGACTTGAATTTATGGTTCTTGGGGATGTAGTCCATTCCTTAATGTCATATAATCTATTGAGTGCCGGACAGAAAGCCAAAACTACTACTACTCAAATCCCGTGCCTGCCATTGCGAAGCGTAACTGTAGAAAAAATACCTTCGCTGTTGGTATAGAGTTTATGAAAAATGCGAGGCTATTACTGCATTACGAAGCTTCTTAATACGTAGTACTTTATGGTCATAAGAACTGAGCCAGTCCAGAAGAGTTTACATACAGAACGTCAAATCGTACAACGTGCGGTCTGTCCCAGCACGGAGCGAGGGTTCACATCAACCGGCACCCCTTGCGTAGCTGGGGATCGGAGGTTTCCCCTCCTGTTCCACCTCTGCTGTGTGTGAAAAGGAGATAACAAAGAGGTTCCTTGAATCTGGCTTAATGATTCTGAAATTGTAGTCCTGTAAATGATTGCTGTCATCTTAACAGAACTTGCATTCGTTTTGGCCAGTGGGATTCATTCTAGCGAATTGAAGGAATTGGGGGCAAACCCGTTCATTTCTAAAAACTTGGAACGATAACATTTCTAACTCAGCTTGAATGACCCTGATGCTGTCGTACCCCAAATCCCTGAGCTTCCTTGGTACTTCTGACTTCAGTGAATTGACAGATTGACAGTTAACAATCAGGAAATTGTTCATCTGAATGCTGCTTCTTTTTGAGTGCGTTTTTTTTATCATCTCCCAAAGTGTCCAGCATCACTTTTTAACTCAGCAGGATTATCCCGTGGTTTTGACGTGGTAGTGAAAAGGCAGCTTAGTCTGCACCAAGGAAGCGCAGCTGTGATTGTGGTCATTCGTGCTATTATTGTGGGCATCACCCGCAGTGCGTAGCTCTCACGTTTACTGTGATTTTCTTTGGCATCTCACGTTGCCCAATACAGAAACTGCTGTTACAATGCAACTTGGCAGAAGGAAACCTTAAATGGGTCTTCCCTGCCCCGTCCCATTTTTGGGGCACCTTGAGCTGAGTAGAAAAGGCTGGAAAATGTTTTATGTAGGAATTAATGAAGACCAAAGAAAATGGAGCAAAAATTCTGTTTGATTTACAGATTTACAATGAGTTTCCACATGATCTTTGACTCTGCAGCGACAGACACTTGAGACAAAAATCTCATCTTTGCTGATGAGACTTGGATAAATGTCAGTTGGAAAACTTCTGTATTTATCCATTGAGGAAGTAGCTTTTAAAAACTTTTGTGAAGGAATTTATTTTTAGATAAGTATTTTCTTTAAAGAAAATTAATATCTTTACAGGGCCAAGCTCTAGTTCTTATAACATCTTTGACTTCTGTAGGTGCTCTGCTTCTTATTTAAGCTCCTTTAAGATCTTTAGCAATTAGGCTATACCGATAAAGCTATGTGTTCTTATCTTGTCTGTTCTCTTAGCTTAGAGGAAATAATTTGTGCATTATATCAGGGATAAGAGCTAGAACGTGCGAAATCTGATCCCAGTTCTGCCACTTGGTGACCCATAGGAAATTGGTTCACCACATCGTTTCAGTTTTCTTGTCTGTGTGATAGGTAAATGCTAGTCTCATCTGTCTTCCAAGGCATTCTGCAGCTCTTTAAGTATGTAAAAAAAATACCAAACCTTTTAATAAGCTCTTCTATGTATCATTTTCATTGAAGCAAAATAAAAATTAGGTTATCTGGAGCTTACAATAACTGTGAATTTCAGATTAACTGTGAAATCTTTCTGCTTGCAATCAGTGTATCCCACTTGCTTGGAAAGATTTTTCTATTCCATTATTCATTACAAGGGCCTTAAAATTATACTCCAGTGACAAAGCCTCTATTTATTTTTAGACAATTGGCATCCACTTCTGGCTGACCTAGAATGTTTCTTTGATGACAATGTCTGTGATCCAGCTGGGTTTGCTGAATGGTTGAATAAACAAAGACAGATAGTAAAATGTGGGAAAGCAAAGGCTATTTTTATTATATTAGCGAATCTGTCCAGCCAACTCCAGGCCTGATTCTAAATGTCATATCTGTAACAGTACACTTCAGTTAAGTGCCCTTGTGGTCTCCATAACATCTCCGGAATTTTATCATTATTGGATTTCAAGGTTATGAGAAGGCTAAGATCAAAAAGTTCAGAACGAAGGTGATTCACAAAAAAAAAGGCAATCAACTTGTTATCCGGCCTCTTCCTTCCTGAGGTATGTAGGTTAAATACATGGAAGTAAGAGGATAAGTCTAAGCTTGTTCTTTTCTCCCTTACCATTTTTTCATTGTCGTTTCGTTTGCTGGCCATTTATGTTTTATTGCAACGGCTTCAAAGTCAACTTAATTTTTAGATGATAATGCTGCCTATAGGCAAAGAACTCCAGGTAGTAGAATAAACAGAAATCTTTTTTTTTTTTTTTTTTTTTTTGACTAAAATCAAAAGGGTCTTTCACTACACAGCATCATGATCCTAATTTCTCTCTCTTCTTCAAAAAGAAGAGCCTAAACCAGTTCTGGGTTACCATGTTAGAAGGTGTCAGAGGGCAAAATGTGGCCATGATTCAAATTTCACTGTAAATTTAGGGGAAGTTTATCTGTTATGTGACACTTAAGACCAAGTGGCAAATAACTTTCTTGCGTGTATTTAGATTTGGTTTCTATATTAGAAATAATAGATAGTAATGCAAAGAACATCTAGTTCTGACGTCTCAGTTGTCAGTTACGGCCTTTGCACTAAATGCGGCTCACGGCAACTTTGAATTCTCACTAGAGCTGCCGGCAGAGACGGAGACCCAGCAAGCCCCATCGTTCTACAGGGTGTAGTAGCAGCTTGGGCCAATACAAACCATTACTTCCACTGTAAAAAGCAATGGCACAGCTCAAGAGTTCCAGCATTAATATTGTCAAAATATTTTAACAGGAAAAATAGTTGGTTTCACATTTTATTTTATTTTTTTTTTAGCGGTCATTGCATGTCTGAACAAGAAGCCATTTTTAGTATGTGTAAAATAACCAGATGTGCTCTAGCTTTTAACTACGGCTGCTGTCCTATCAGTAGAGGGGTTATTTCTACCGCATGAAACAATTAAAGTACCCGACAAACGCTCTGCAGGAGCGTTCTACAATCATAATCGTCATGTTTGTCTTGGATTAGGAGCTTTAAAGGATTTATTTAGAAGCCTTTCTGTTTATCTGTTTCCAGAATGTAAAAAATGGCCTTTCACTTATAATATGCTAAGCTTGATGGCTCAGTGTAATTTTCCATGGTTCATACTTTCTTCAGTAATAAATAAAATGTAATAAGAATAAATTATAAATATTTATAAGACTATTTTTGTCTTTTATTAGGTTCTTATGATTTAGAATTTAATATCCCAGCCAAAGCTTCAGTCAGAGCTCTTCTCTTTAACATCAAAATGACTGCTCAGAATTTTACAGTTGAAGACTGTTGTAGCTGACTGCAAAAAACCCTCACCTGTATCAATGCCAAGGAAAGCATCCGGTGAGATAGACCAAACAAAGTCAGCAAACCTTAGCCATCCAGATTGGGGTTAGGAAGTTCATCTGACCCAAGCACATTCCAGCTCCCATCCTTGCATCCCTGTCTCTCGATTAGTCACTCTTACGGGCTTGGTTGTGTGCCAGGTGTACCAGATACGGGGTTTTTTTTGAAAAATACTGAAAGAAGAAAGAATTCTTAGGGTTCTAGAAGAGTTGCTTTTTATAGATCAGTAACTTTCTATGCTTAAATTCATGTCGCGAATAATTCTAGGCTATTTACTTTCACAAATATTTTGGAATGTTTTTCTTTTAAAATTTGGACTTAATTTATATGGAAAAGAATGTGGTTGATGGTGCTAGAAAAGAAATAAACAGTCGACTTTTAGTTTCTGAAAAATGTTTAGTCCCTCTTATTTTGTGCCCAGACTTGAAACTGAAAAATCTCCTTAATTTGGCTTATGCTGATGTACAACAGTATGGTTTTTCATTTCCCTTGTAAAACATGTTGTTCTCAATGTCATGAAAATCCATCCATATGTACGTTCCTCTGCGGTCGTTCATGTACCTCATATTCCCGATCTGGGACTTGTATTTTGGATCAGTTCTGTCATTTCGTGTGCCTCACGCTGAGGGCTTAAAGGGCAATGTCTGCTTCTTTTCACCCCTTAAGTGAAGATAGAGCATACTGAGATTTTACTGCAGTTTGCATCAGTTTTTGATTTAGGTATTTTCATATATCAGGGCAATGAAATTAGGTTTTCTAGTTGTCACTGACAACCTGTAAGATTCTGTTAAAGCTGGGGAAAAAAATGTCTTCTGCCCACAATGGCTTCACTGTTGTCTCATGGATTCAGATTACCGCTTTGAACATGAAAAAGCCCAGCAATAGCTAAAAGGCTGTGAGTACCTTTACTCATCTGAAGAGCCTTCTATCCCAGGAAGGCCTCTATCTGCAGATGTTTCACTTGCCAAACCTGCAGCGACAAGATGGTAGACTAGCAAATCTCTCTCTTGAACAAGTTGATGACACTAACTTCAAACCCAGACGCCAAGGACATCCCCAAAAGACTCTGAGAAACCCGAGCACTCTTGGGTGGCTTGCCTTCATGCAGTTCTTCGGCGCTAAACAAGGAAACGCTATTCAATGCAATAAAGGACTATGCTTGCTCAAGAGGTAGATTTGCTTTTTCTTCCACCCGCATACTCCTCTTCCTCTTATTAAATATAGGCAGGGCTGCAGTAAGATGGCTACAAAGCATTGAGTCAGGAAACCGATGCGTACAAGACTGCAAAACCCATCTGCTTTCTCCCATGCTTTTATCCATCCCTTACCAGTTCAAGAGTACCAGTGATATTCTACTCTAATGAGTCATCCTTGACCATATAACGATGGTAGGACAGAGTAAGGCAACCAAGAATTTACACTAGGCTTACAGAAGCTACAGGCTTATCCTGTGCGAACCTGCTTGGCTGTGGTTGCTGAAAGCCATGAAATCTCAACATCTTTGGGAAAGTTTCCCAATCAACCCTGCTGTCAGCAGAACCTGATGGTTCTGATGTGCTTGCCGTTACCTGCTGCTTTGTTGGGGAACATCTTCTGATAATGTTTAGATCATTGCATGGGTCCTTGGGTTTCTTCTCAGTTGTTTTTCAAGACAAAAACAATTTCACCCCAAGGGAGGCAGTTGGATACGAGCTACGCTTTCAGTGTGTTCTGCTGCTTGGGATTGTGTTGGCCTTGGATCTTAGTTGTAACTACGAAGCTGGATTGTAAAACTTGCGAGCAATTCAGTGACAGTGTCTGTTCCAAGACTGCTAACAGCCCTCAGCAGCTTGTGCTTGGTGACTGTCCCAATAGAAGCCCAAGATTCAGAATATGCAGCTGTGCAGATAAATATTCAGATAGTTTTACCTTCTCTCTTTTTTTTCCTCATCGAGTTGGAGGAAGCAGGAGCTGCTCTGCACATCCCAGAGCTGTCAGAGTTCCAAGATGTTCTGCAGGAGCAAAGTGTGGATAGTTCATGTTTGTCCTCTTGACTTTACTTGAAGGACTCAGTCCTTGCAGCTCTTCCCTTGAACAAGTCGATTACACGAACTTCAAACCCAGAAGACTGGATTAATTAAGTAATAAGCATATGATTTTGTGCCAGTGGTTTAAAGTCAATAATGGCCAAGCCCTTTAAGACATGTAGCAGACTTGCGAGCAGCTCATTTTCTTTATAGGCAAATTATTCCCTGATGATGGGGAGGAGCTGTTTTGCTGCTGTTAGGTCAATTTGCACATTGGCCTATATGTGTTCACTGTGGCGGTCACGTCGCGGTCAGTCCGGCTGCTTGCGTCAAGCTTTGCCAGCAAAAAAATAAGCGCTGTGAACCTCCTGGCCGGGGTGTCCAGCTCTAGAGCTGCCCCACGGTGGTTTGTAACCAAGGAAGCCTTTAGGTGACTCTCCTTGGCAAGGCTGTTCATGGTCTGGTGAAGTCGTTTAGTGACTTTCTAAAGTAATGTCTTAATTAACAGTGGGCTTTTCTGTCAGCTCAAAGCATCTACATTGCTGAAAAGCTCATCCAACAGGTGTATTCATTAAATTAGAGCTAGAATTGATTGATTGATATTTTTTTTAATTCCAAGAACTGAAGTCCGAATGTCACTGCTGTTGACAGCACTTGCACCGTTGCTGCAGAGAAAAAACTTAACCTCGCATTAATTGAGCTCATTTGGGATGCATTGCTCTTCAGAAGCCGGCCTGCGGGAAGAGTCTTGTGTGTCAGAAGTATCTTGGCAAAAGATGTCACTGGCGTTTAGTACATAATTCAGTACGAAATCTAAGAAAAAGTTTATTTTTGCATGTTAACTATCTGTCGCGTCAGGAAAAAAATATCCTACAGCCTAAGTGGGAAAAGGGAGCACTTGGTAATACTGTTATTAAAGCTGATTTTTGCAAAGCTTTAACACTTTCCTGCCAAAGAAGAGAACAGGTCGGATGCTTCTTTTTTTGTTAAGAAATGGTAGAATAACAAATGTTTTTCTGATCCCTTAAGTAATTTATTCCCTGGGCAACATTCTTCATTGATAACATAGGTTTTTTTTATTTTGAAGAATGATCCAAAAACTTGCCGGAAGATAATGGATTAGAGGAAATATTGCAAAAATACTCTACTGAATATATGCTTTCTGTTAGTATTTTACTTTTTATTAATATCTTGTATAATCATTTTTAACCCCATATGGGTGGAGGTGGGATTTTACTGTATTGGTAAAATATGTGGGCTTATATATAAATACTCTCTAATTTACTCCCACTGTTTTGACTGATATGTCTAGGCCGAAGGATTTTTAAAAAGAAATTTTATTTTCTTGGTGTCAAACAGATGTGCAAAAAAATTGCTGTTTTTTTATTATTTTCTGCAGATTTTACTGATAGAGGAGGAATTTTTATTTTTTTTTTCATGGACTGCCGTGGTGATTTTATCTGATATTGATGTTTGTAGAATATGCAGGTTATGGGATTTTGAAAAAGTATTATTTAGATGTTTATGTAAAAATTCGTAATATATAGGAATGAGAAAAGGGTATTTTTTTTTTATTAAAGAAGAAAGTTTTCTAAACTTTTTCTATTTTAGAGAGTGATTAGAAAATAACATTTTCTCCCATGCCTGTTTGGCAAGGAGAGCCCTATTTACTTAATAAGAACTTTACATGCTAAAAGATTGAGCTTATAATGTCTTTGTTTTCTTAGAGCTGCATTTCCAGCTGTGTCTGCTTTATTTCAGTTGACAACGTTTAACTGTTCAGCAAAGTAGTAAGAAATATGTATTTGGAATGAACATCCTGAAAATTTTAGCAAGCAGATAGTGAATTGCCGTAAAGAGGGTGCTCACGTTTCAGGAGGAATGTTAAAGAGGAGCCGTTGTAGAGCGAGGGATTCTTCCTGACACTTAGTTTAGATTCTGCATCACACCCTGAGATAGCGAAGAGCATGAAATTGGTAAGAATTTACTTTTCTGATAGCTAATAATTGTCTTTTCGTCTCTTCGTTTTCCCACTTGTTTTTTTGTTGAGGGTGCAGTAAATTCATCTGACAGGCTGTGAAATCTGTTAGCAGTTTTTAATAAAGTTTCAGGACTGACCAAAATTAATTAATATTGTTGTTAGTCACTTCAGCTGTCATCATACATCCGTTTGCTAAAGATATGTGGTGCTCTGTGGTATCGGTTTCAGTAGTTTTGTCACATATAAATATAACTTTTAAGTTACAGATGTGGGTTTCGATTCCATGATTAAGTCTTTCATTTAAAAAAAATAAATCTTCCTGCTGCTCAAATTCAGTTTGGAATTTTTCTTGATTTGCAGCAGCAACGAAGAAAATAAATTGCCTGTTTTGGAAGCCTTTTCTAGCCATTTCAAATATGGCTTCATTTAAAGAATGTTCCACTCTCTTAATCCAAACAGCCTTTTTCCCCTTAGCACTCTTGTCCTCTTTATCCTCAGCTCACCCTGCTGCGTTCAGGTGTTACGGCAGCGGTTTCTAGTGCTGTCGGCGTAGCGAGAGGACTTCAGCAGCGTGTCAGCGTGAGGTAAAGAGCAGGCAAGACGTGCGTCAGTCCAGGACGCGCTTCAGTCCGCGCCGTGCCGTCAGCACCCGCGTAGTGAACCTCTGATAACCGGAACTGATGTTATTGGCGACGTAAAACGAGCGTGCTACGAGCACTGAAATAACAGTCAGTTTGCATTTAGAAAGTGCTTAAAATGCTGCAAAAAAAGCAAAGCTGGAGAGCGTCTCGTGATGCTGAACTAAATCAGTGAAGTGTGAGGAGAGATTGGCCTTGGGTGCCACAGCCCCGTGGTGCCTCTTTGTCTTGGTAACCTGCAAACCTTACCCCCCTCTTCCGCAGGAAAGAACTTTTAGGTCTCCCAATATATTTTACTACTTTCCTCTGGGCCACTTTCTCTATTTGCTTTTTGGTTTGTTTCTAAGATTGAGAAGCTAAAATGGGACGCGTACTTAACGGCATAGCACTAAATACTATTTTACAAAATGACGTAACATTTTTAATTTCCTTGGTTCCCGTGCCTCTCACATCTGTTTAGCCTGACATTACAACCTCTATTTAACTGCGTTTCTTTTTCAGGAACGTACATAGTTAATTTGTAAGTCCATGTGGTGTTAACTTGTACTTGTTGGGGATGAATTTCACCTGCCGCTACGCTGCTTTTACATGTTGCTAAGCTGGTTTGGACTCTCTTGCAGAAGTTTCTGCTGGAATTTGTCATCAGAATGGTTTGTCAGCTCCCAGGACGTGCATGTTACGCTGTCATCCACCTTTCTGAATGTTAAGGTTAAAAACCAGTCTTGACAATTTAAAAATCCCATAGTGTTTCTCCTAATATTAGGGAGTATTAGGTTCTTGGCTAAAGATTTGCCCTTTCGCAGGTAAGCTCACTAGCTTATAAATGCAGAAGTTGTATTTATACTGTTACTAAGGTACATTTGAGAAGAAAAGCATTCTGTAAGCAGTATGTTTTGAGTAAAATATTGTGAACTGCTTTAACATATTCTTTTTTTCACTAGTAAATACACTGCAGCTGAAACGAGGGCTCTTTTCCCTCTTTTAAGTTGTTTACAGATACGGTCTGTTACTGCTAAGTTGTGTGTAAGTTCTAGATTTCTGGCATTTCTCTTTTTTTTTTTTGTGGGGTAAGTCATTCAAAACACTCATGAGGAATTAAATTCATTTTGTAAAATCACTTGAGGGGAATTAGATACATCTGCTTAGATACTTCAGTCTTTCTAAATTGTATTAAATGCTCTTAAATGAGAAACACTCGACATCCAGCTGTCTCGGGCAGGACGCAGAAGGTAAAGCTGTGTGTTTTTAAGCAGACACCCAAGGTCTCTGCAGATTTGGGTAGTAACGTTTTGTGCCGCAACTGAATTTACCAACAGCGCGTAGCAGCTTTGTGCTCAGATCTTCATTTTATGCTAAATGTGTTATCGCAGACCTCAGGCAGACAATAACTTGTGACGAGCCTGTCGATAGCCAAACTTGTATTTACAAACTGGGCGTAGATTTTGACCGAAAGAGAGTTCAGGCTATAAACTTCCCTCCTCCTGTATTCATATGCACAAGCAAAGAAAAAGAAGGCATTGTTTTAAATGAGGAGATGCTTGTTCTGCGTGGTGTCGTGTATTTTTGAAGCGCTAGCTGCGAGGTTTTGGAGGAAGGGAATAATTTTTGTAAGGGTCGTTTATCTCTCTGAAGACAGAAATAGGTTATCAACGGGATTTCAATTATGTGTGGATAGTAATGCGTGCAGTTATGTACAGATGATGTACAAGCTAATAACTGAAGACACAGAATTCAAAGTAGACCTAAGTTCTGCTTGCGTCTTTATTCCTGTACTCTTACTAAAACAGGAGCAAAACAATATAGACACTGTTTGGCAAATCTAGTTTATATATGGGTTTTTTTCTAGCACAAGAATTTGATCGGCGATTACCGTGGGTTTTAGCTAGACTGCTCCGAGGGCGGGATTCTTGTCTCGAACGCAGGCAGTACTCCCCGGGCTTTCCCCCAGCAATCCCACTTTTAAATCTCGCTGCGTTATGCACTTCTGAGCGCCTGGGCTGCGTGCACGAGTGGGCGTCTGTGCTGCGTGTGCGTGGACTGGGATTTACAGGTGGGAAAGGAGGATACTGAGAGGGATCGGTCTGGATCTTTAACCCATCCTTGTTTCCTAGGAACAACACGTGGGCTGTTTCTCTACTTCCTAAACCCCCCAAGCTGTGCTTGAGCTCTGACAAGAGGGTAGGAGGATTTGGGGAGTTAAAGGTTCCCTTTGGCTGAAGCCCCATCTGTGAGCCTTTCCCTTTTAAAAGTTTGCGTTTTCAACACAAGACATTTTCAACTCAAATGAAGTTACTTACCAATTAAATCACTGTTTGCCTGAAACATCTCTGCAGAAATGCAATGAAAACTGATCCAAAAATGTAGTGGTTTCGTGTCCAAATTTCAAGGCCTAATTAACTAATGTCTGCGGGGCTTTTAAGATTCTTTGGTTGCAGCTGGATTTAGAAGGGCAAAATAACAGTAGCAGGGTGCTAAAGAACTGCTAAAGAATTTTCTTGGCATTGTGTGTCTGCTCTACTGAATTGACAGTTCAGAACTTGGCATTAAATGAAAAGACGAGCTTTGGACCACATCCAGCGTCACCCAAGTCACTGGGTTCAGACTTTGAAGAAGTTTGAACCCAAATATCTCCTCAAAGGTACTTGTTAAACAAGGCTACACAGGAGCTAAGGGGGCTTTAATTTATCTGTGGCAGAATTTCTTTTAATTTTCTGTTTTCAAAATTGCTGAGGATTTTTTGCTACGTATAGGCTTGTGTACTGCTATCTCTGTTTTCAGTTTGTGTCTTTTTATGGAAAAAAAAAATCACATATGTAAAGCTTTTTCCTGTGAAAACACTTGCCAAGCAAATCTTTATTACAGTTATCCAAACGAAAGGCCATTTTTACAGAGAGACTGCTCCATATATATTTTCAGACAACTCGCAAACAGCCAGCCAACAATAGCAGTGGCATCTTTCACCTTTAACCTTGTGTTCTTTAAAATTTGTTTAATAAAAAAAAGAAATTCTAAGAACTTCTATCTTTTCCATGAAGCGATTCTCTTGAAAACTCAGAAAACAAAGGACTAGGAGAAGAAATGCGAATGTTCAACTTAATTTGTGTGCATGAAAAAAATCCTAAAGCAAAAACATTTTGTGTAGCAACTTCCAGAAGTATTTGACTATCAGGACTAGTTTGCCATACAAAGCAGAATAATACCAGCTCGATATACAGAAATATTTGTTATTTCTCTTGTAATGACAGTGTTCCTTTCAGGCAAAAATGTTCTTGTCTTGCGTGCTAAAACAGAAACAGAAATCTTGGAGAGCCTAGGTAGCACAGGGAATTAATCCCTTATGGGAAACCCATCCCTACCCGAATTAGTGGAAAATAAAACTTAAGCCATAATGAGTCAAGAAAATGGGTTTGGTGTTTGCTAGTTCCAAGAAACACCCTAGTAAAGTCTCAAAAACAACTGTACATCAATTGCGAGTCTGGCAAAGGTGAAGCGTGGCCAAAAGAGGCCCAGGACAGCAAGAGCAGGACAAATATCCTCTTTCAGAACGATCTCAGCAGGCAACTGTGCTTTGTCTGTCCTGCCTTTTTCCGAGCACCGGACACGGAATTGTTCTCGTCGCTCATAATCCCTCAATATTTAAAATCATGTTAATATCTCTCCCGTAAAAACTCCCAGTGACTATATCGAAAGCATCATTTAAAAGGTGAAAGTTAACTCCGATTTTGAGATGGTGCCTGGAAAGGCAAGTGACCTTGTCCAGCTACAGTGCAAGGGCTCACGAGAGAGAAAGATAAACGAGAGCCCGGCGCTCCATCCAGAGCTTCGAGGGGCTGGGCTTTCCCTTTCCGTACGTTTAATGAAAATCCCTAAGACGCAGCTATCAAAGTAAGCGCGGGGATTGGCGATATATAACTTGCTCCTGTTTTTTCACCCGTGTGACTTAAATTGGTGTGTATTTCTGTAGATTGATGCATTAAAATTGTAGCAGGTTTTGTTCCAATTTCAGTGTAACAGTGTGTTGGAATGAAACCATAATGTATTTGAATGAAGCTTTTCTTGTGAAGATTTTTCGTGGAGTTATTTCTTGCTGCCGTTAGCTACAAGTATTTGAAACTAGAAACAGAGCTCAGGAATCTCCTAAATATAATTATTCATCGGGGACAGGCATCAACTTCCTCAGAGAAAAGGAAACCTGAAACATTTAATGACTCTATTAATAAAATTTTCAGTAATTTCTCAGACTGTTGAAAACGCGTAGATGTGCTTGATGGATATGTTAGGATATTCACTGCAGGAGACTTCTAGGTAAGCGAGAGGGTTTTTTGAGATTTTGCTTTGGCAGGGTTTCAAAAGGGATTGTAAGTAGATAAATGGAAAACGCGGGTAGCGTTCACAAAACGCGCGTATACGTTATGCTCGCACACGAGATGTAAGCGCTCTTGGATTTCTTTAACACGTCAAGAACTGTATTGTGCTTTAGATGGTAGCAATTAAATCGCAGATTTATGATCCGTGTGCTCATACTGTATTGCTGTATATTGTCACGTAAGTAAGAACTTGCGCACTCCTGGCACGTGGCGAGTTATAGAGCAGTGGGCTCTTGATCTGCGGCTTAGTCACGACACCGGACCTGGCCAAACTCTGCAGTAATTTAAGGCTATCATCAAGATTGTAAGTTATCATTTGAATGTTAATCTTTACAGAATACCTCGGGACTTTCCCTTCCCTCTTTTCTTGAACCTCACGTGTTGGAGGCGTGAAAGACGGAGGAAGCAAGCAAGCGGTACGTCCCGACAGGTTCTGGGGATCGTACACCTGCAGTATGACCTCGGGAGCATTTTCAATCTATTTCTCATAAAACGGAGGGTGCTGATTCTCACTCCAGATCTGGACTTGGTTTTGGCATCAATTCCCACATTCCAGGAGCATTTGCCTCCCGGAGCGAGGGGAATACCCATAGCGATTTGTTTGGATGGAGGTAATGCGCAGCACTAATAGAGCTGGAACTGGCTGGGCTCCAGAATATCAAAGCGTAACGTGGTCCGGGCATCGTTACAGCAGGCTGGCGATGGGAGGGAGTCCTCTTCCATGGCGGTTTCGGGGGGGATAGAGTGAAAAAAGTAGGGGATTATAGTCAGTGGACATGAGGTGACTGTACACGGTAAATAAAGCTTCTAATAAAAAGGGAAATGTAATTGCATCAGGGAGAAAAAAGTCTATTGTGGACAGCGATTATAACAATCTTTCAGGTGATATTCTAGAAGGTCAGATTTGTTACCCAAAAACCCCCGCATTTCCCACGTGATTTATACCAACTTTGGCGCTCCTTTGCTGGCTTAGAAGGCTGAACATTAACGGGACAAGTGCGAGATTGATTGCATTCAATAAAGGCTGCTTGGATGGATGTTACGTCCTGAGGTGCCTGCAATAAATATTTAATAAACATGGCCAGCAGTGAGCACAAAGCTATAGCAGACAATGGTCGTGTGCACCATTCTGCATTAAAAATGTCAACAGATTAATTTTTATATTATGTTTTAAAAGCATAATCCAAAAATTGTAGATTTATGTATGAGAATACCTTTGATAATTCTACTGAACTCATGCTTGAGAGCGAACCTGTGTTCGTTTGGGCTTCTCTGTACAAGAATACTTCAAAAAGCTTATCTAAATTACCCAAAGATATACATTCAGTGGATTATTTTAAACCATAATAAGCCCCTGCGTGGACACTTTTTTACAGAATTCAAACAGATTTAATTCATATCTCTTAATTCACTTTTGAGTATAATTAGATTGAATTTAATGAAAGTCAGTTGAATTACGAATGAGCGTGCTGAAGGATTTAATGTAGTTTAGCTTATCCACTTAATTTTTTTTCTATGTCCTGTTATAGATAGGCACTCTTAAATGTTTATTTTTACATGTAACAGGGCAGTCTACTGTCTTTTGAGCCATGACTGTATGATTCCAGCTGATCAGAAGTACCACGCAATTTTCTTAGTCTGCTTAGTCAATGTAAGAGCAACAAAATATTCAATATAGACTCACTATTTGCAGGACGTGTCACGCTGCAGTTGGAAAAGGAGACATCCAAGATTTTGTGTGCGCGTGCGTGCTTATATATATCTCTATATATTTTATCTTAACTCATCTGTGGTTATAGCTTTCCTAATAACATTATCTAAAGCTGGGGAATCGGGAGGCATAGGGGAGGCATTAGAGGAGAAGTATATAATTACACATTTGCAGAAAAAGCTCTTCTGGCCTTGGCCAGGATACAACTTTCTGTGTTTACCTTAATTCTAGAGGTTACATCACGCTACCACAACTTTTGGGGAGGGCATCTTGGGTTTCCCCAGCTTATCTCCAGTGTCCCAGCTCATGTGGCTGTTACTCATATTCTCAGCTGAATTGTGTTTTTTCTGAGCGAATATCGGGTATTTCTACTCTTCGTGCTTTTGTTTCATGCTGTTCTGTTTCAAGCTACGGGGAATTTTGCCATTGATTTGACAAGACCTGGATCAGACCTTGAAGTGTTTGGCTCCAGCTACAAAAGTCTTATTATTTTAGTTGCTTGGTATTTTCTACTTTGTAGGCTCAGTAGTCGCTAATAGTTGAATCCAGCATTTAGTTAGTGTGTGATATGTCAGCTCGGGGTTGCATTGTATTAAAATACACGTTACTGTGTTGTATTTTGCTGAAACTTTTGTACCGTGCTTGGAGCAACACAAATCTTTAGATAAGATTAGAAGCGGACTACCTTTTTCTGTCTTCCTCTGCAGTTGACAAAATCCTGCGGTCACGCGCCTGGCCGCGATCTTTCCGCCTTATCAGTTCAAAGTTTAAACCTTCCCAAATATTCTGCGCAAACCCTTTTACAGTCCCTTGTACGTCCTCTCAGGATTCAGAGTCCAGGAATGAAATATGTGTGAAGTGCCCCCACGGGTTTTGGGAGGAGGTAGAAATTGGTTCAAATTGGCAAAATGTGCACATCTGACAACACGAGGACTTAAAAATTATTTTTTTAAAAAAAAAAAGAGAAAAATTAAGAGCATATTGAACCACTTTCCCTAATTGACCAAGCTAGTGAAATATGTATGTATGCGTATATATACATATGCCATATAAAAAAACCCCGAGTATTGGAAATATTTTCACTCTATGACAAATATAACCATTTGTTACTAATTTTTCATAGGTTGGAGCTGTGCTAAACAGCGCTCCCGAGGCTGGGAGAGTCAAGGGAAGGGGAGAGGAGTGGGGTTTATTGTCACGAAAAGATCATCTCTGCCTGGATTTTTGCCCTTCTATTCACTATTCTTGCAAGTCACCTATGAAAAGGAAAATAATATCCACAAGATAAATCAAGCAGAAGAGGAAACCCTTTTATTCTTACAAGGTGTTTTTTTTTAACACATAATGCTGTCGAACACATGAGAACTGGGTGTTGGCTAGAACAAATGCTTCATAAACCTTGGTGTATTTGCTCATGGAGAGATGTGGAAAAAAGCCATGAAGACTCTAACTGTGGAAAATTGATAGGAAAGGTTAAAAAAAAAAAAGATAAGAATTTGTACAGACCAGGTGTTGTGAGCAGAGAAGTGAGGATAAAAAAAATTAAGTTTTTTTAGATATGCTAAATTAAGTAAAGATTCCAGAAACAAAACTGATTGTTTGATTTTAAAACCATAGAAACTTTCTTGAAGTAATCTTGAGAAAATACCGTGGCGTGCGAACACTAACATACCACATAATTGTCAGCAAATGTAAGGGATATATGAAAGAGTGTCTGAAACAGTAGAAAAACTTCTGGTTTGTGTGTGTGTGTGTATATATATCTGTGCATGTGTGTCAGGTTTTTGTTGTTCAGTCTGCACAGATTTTGTCTTGGTTTGTTTTTTTCATTATGGTTGCGAATTAAATGCTGTCTAATTAATCATAATTAGTACATTAGAATTTGCCTGCCTTCTGCCAGAGAACATGCTACTCACAACATTTTCCTCTTTAACAGAACAGCAAATAATGTTTGAGATAGTGTAAGGAATATAACATTGCCAATTTTAAAGCAGAACTATTTTTGCTCGATGATGCGTGATTTAAAAATCCATAAATTTGCAATTAGACAGTAATTGCCGTGTATCTTATTAATGATATTCTGTGTTACTCCACCTTTTGCATTTTAAGAGACCTCAGGAAGAATCTCGAGGGATTGATCACAGATATTCTGCGTCATTACAAGGTCCTAATGTAGTTATAATTTCAGAAGTGCATGAGTTAACGAGGATGTTGTCTTTGAGTTAATGAGGACGTTGTCTTTGAATTGAAGTTCCTTTCACATGCAGTTCTTTGACCGTCAATACGTCTCTCTAATGGCAGTCGTAGTTACTGTACAAAAAGATAGCCAGATTTGGGTGCTGAAGTACCAATTAGCTGCGCGGTTAATAGCAAAGAAATCCCAGACAGCGGTTGTGTGAATATTTCCAACAATGGAAAAAGTTATATTGTCAGAGAAATTTCAGCTGAAGCTCAGGTCTGTAGGATCCTGTAAAAACTTGAGAGAAAGCACAGAAGAAATTCTGGGACAGAAAAACTTATCTCGTATAAAATTTCATATTCTAATTGGTTGCCTACTTCCAGAGGGGGGCAGAGATTTATCTCCCATTTTAAGTCGGTTTTTAAGTGCAGCTCTGACAGCGGAGTCGCTGCCAGAAGCGGCTCATACCCTTGTTTTTCATCTTTCAAGCTTTTTTGTCGGTTTTCCAAATGTCCCTGTAAGGAAGAGGAAACAACTTCATGGTACAGGAGAAGAGGTGGAAGCAGTGACTTGCCCTGGATCACTTAAGTTGGTAGGGAACTACGATAAGAAATTCTGAATTCTGGATTTCTTGTCTACATCTTTGAGAGTTTTCTCTGATTCGTAATAGATTTTGTCCTGCTTGTACCAAGGAAGAAGCTGAAGACGTTTTCTTGCTTTTGGAGGAAAAGGGCTCGATTCCTTTCTGCCTTGTTTGAGATCACGTCTGAGCCCTACTTCTTTACGAAGGAGCTTGTGAGTGACTAATAACAGAAAACTCTTCCATTTTTCTTCTGTGAATTAGTAGAATTCACAGACTTACACAGAAAAACTCACTCAAAGTCCATAGTCCCCTAGCAGTGTCAGATTTGAACCAGTTATATAAAAACCATTAGATTTTCACATTTTCAGAGCGCTCTGATACGTGGTGCAGGTTGCAGTGTGGTTCTTCTCCGAGTTAACAACTCTGTTCACGTGCTTCGTGATTCCTGGTGGACAGAGGAACCTTGGCATGTTTGTGATAAGGTTTTCCCCCAAAATCTTTGGGATGGATTTGATTTCCTTGTTAAATTTCAGATAAATGAATTCTCCTTTATTGCGTTGCAAACGCAGTTGCTTCAGGAAGCTTTTAATTTAGTCGACAAAGCGAAGTGATTTGTTTATTTGAAATTACATATACATATACATATGTATACGTACACACACACGCACGTCTAAGAAATAAAAATAAGGAACAAGGATTTGAAGGGTGCGGAAGAGCCAACGTTGTGCTTTTCTCTGCTAACAGAGCCTTGCCCTGGCAGGCTGCGTGTTCCAGCTGTGGGGTCAGCTGGGAGCAGGGCTGCAGACCCCTCGTCCCGTGGAGCCCCTCTCGTTCCGATAACGAAGTGAGCGGCCGTGAGGGCAGGATTTACATTTCCACTGGTAAATTTGGCACTCTGCGACTTCTGGGCTTTCGATTTACAATCAGAATAATCTGCCGTTTGTGTCGTTGCCTACCTTTTATTATATGGATTTTCAATACTGGGTTTTAACGTGTATATTCCCTAAAAAAAAAAAAAATAAAAAAAATTCTGGCTGTGGTCCATAGACCTGTACAGCAAATTCGAGCCTCCTTGAGAAAACCTTGTTCGTAATCACCCGAAGTCTAAAGACTGCCAAAGTGGGGCGTAGATTCTTTGCATCCCTTCCGAAGTGTTAACCAAATGTTAGCAGAAGTAGCCCCAGGTCAGCTATTGGTGTCTTTTAATGAGTTTGGTTTTAATCTTACTGTCTGTACTAGAAGTACTTGTTTCTTGTTAGGTAGCTGCAGAATGTTTCGTTCATCTAGCAGTTGCCTACAGCTGCGTATAAAAGAACTAAAGGAACTTAGAGGCATTTTTTTTCAGCTAAAATAAATACTTGCTTTCAAAATGTTTTTATTAAAAAAATATTCATGACAGCTTTGGAATATCTTCACCCTTGTTTTTTATTCACTCTTTCACATCATTAATTTACAAGCTAATGAAAAGGTTATGATCACAATAAAACGACACAGAGCAATAAATTACTAAGTCTGTAAAAATACTTGGCAGTATTTAGTCAGATACTAGGTGAGATAACATTCTATTCCGTTCTGAAAAAAGGGTGTAAGAGCAGGGGACCCACCTGGAGTTTAAGCTTCAGGTCCCCAAAGGTCTGCGTTAAGCTCGTCTCTGTGTGCCCAGGTTAAGGAAACTCAGATCTGGGGGAAACAGGGCTTGTGGCTTCTTGAGAGTGAAGTGGAAGGTACAGCTTAGCGAAGGGGAGGATTTCCTGCTAATGCAAAGAATAGTAATTATTTTTTTTCTTGTGTTGTAAAGGTAAATACTGGCAAAATCCGTTGCTGTAGCTGGGGATGTCATGTGAAACACAAGTGTTTAATACGTAATTTGAATTTTGAAGATTTTCCCTGTTTACAGAGGCAATACTGGGAATGGGGTTCAGTGGTCTGCCCTTCAGAATATCCGGTCAAGGCTTTTATACCAACTTGTCAGTTTTTTTGCTTAGCATTTTTCACTGTTGTCATGGCTGTAATGCTTTCCCAGGTTACCACAAAATTCTTTGCTTTGACGGACGCGCTCTATAGGAGAAAAGATGACAACACCATTTAGGTATCTCTTTAAATTTAAAACGCGATGTGTCTTACATAGAAAAATTCAGGTGGTTGCATTATATAATAAATCTTTCGTAGCCTTTGAATATTCCTTCAGTTCAGCCTGTCCCATAGGAGTCCTTCCACAAGTCCTTCCGCTGCATCGTGTTTCCAAAAACACGCGGCTCGCCTTGAGCCAGTTTCCAGAGTCTTGGACACTTTGCTGAGAACATTCTGTATCTGGGCAGTTCCTATTTACCTGGGATACCAGCGACGTAAGTCATCGAGTTCCTCGACAATTATTCACTCATTAGCCAGATATTTCAAAATCCTTAAGTTTTTCAAAGAAATTATTGGTCGTGGTGCCGCCTCGTACATAAAAAAGTAAGAACGTAGATCTTAAATAAACCCTTCTAAAAATTCTTCATTTGAAATTCTTGGCTTTTTATAAAAATAGACAATAATGCTGTTAAAGAAATTGAAAGCAGAACTTTCAAAGTCAGGAAAATTTGTGTAATCTCCCAAAACTGTTAATCTGCTGCTTTTAGCAGTGTTAGTCAGAGGTGACCAATAGAAACTATATCCTATTAAAGAAATTTTGGGACCATTCACTTTTGTTACCATTGAGTGAGTAAAAACTTGGAAACGGGTAGGAGATTAGCAGCTTATTACTCTTTTTTGTTTATGCTTTTGAGATCTACGATAGATTTTATCTAATTAAAATTTGAAGCAAAATCATCCTCCCTTTCTTTTTAAATATACTCAGTCATCACGATATTAAAACTAGTTTAGCTTTCCAAGTTGTCTGGCATGTTTAATAAATCCACTTTATGAAGGTTTTATCAGATTTTTAAAAAAAAAAAAAAAATAAATTGCACACTCTTCTTTATCTTCTCTGTCCCAGTCTGCATGGCAGGTTTGCTTAGAAGAAAAACCTCTGCATTATCCCCGGGATGATGATGGTTTCTAGCTTCAGGTGCTTGTCTAAAAGCTGGAGAGAGATGGGGGGGGGGGGGGTTGTGTCACGGGTGGGAGGGGGATGACAGAGACCCGGAGCATTGCGCCCGCGCTCCGATCCTGGGCCTGGCTGCGCTACCTCGGTGGCCAAAATCTGCTCGTACTTCAGTCTGAAGCAGCTGTGCCCAGAGAAGGATCGAGGCCAGAAACATTTAGAATATTGGATAAGCGTGAGAAATTTTTGGTCTGTAAAGCTCAGAGCTGTCTCTTTATTAGCATGTAATTTAAGATGATTTGTATCCTTAATATCACACAGACTGAATCCTCTCTCACCCTTTGGTTTTTTTTGGTTGGGTTCATTACTTTATTTTCCTTGGAAGAAAACCTTCCCCAGTTATCAACCAGTGAACAAAGATATTTAGACATAAGACTGAGTATTGTTTGTCCTTTCCTTTCAATCTGAAATCTAATTTCCAGCTGCAGTAAAAACAATAAAACTGATGTTTGCTTTCTCTCCCCCCCCCCCTTTTTTTTTTCCCTCCAGTGATACATATGATGTATTTTGAATTTTATCTGTATATCTAAAATATTCCATTGGAAGCTTTTGAAAGATAGCGTTGCTTTTACTGCACAGCTGGCTCCTGGTCAAGTGGTTTAGGCTGTATGCGTGAATAGAAACTTCTGTTGTTTATAGTAAGTATGGTCGTTGCTGATGGACTTAGTTCTAAACCCAAGTTACAAAGTGCGATTTCTCTGATTTTAACTATTTCAAATTGTTTCTCAATACAGAACTTTTCCCCTTTGGTTTTATTAGGCATCTGGCATAACAAAAACTAATTGCAGTTCTACCCACTGCTGAATTATCTCAGCATTTCATCAACATAATGTCTACAAACTTTCTCAGCTATTTATCAAGATGTAAAAGTTTATCTTACCATACAGTAATACACTTTTAGCCTGTGTTTTGTGTCCAATAACAGCAGTGCTCGGCAGCAGGCATTTTATTACTGTTTTTTTCTTGTCGATATCTTACCCGAAGGTAGTCTGTTGAGAATCAAATAGATGGGGTCACTTTGAACTTTCCGCTTGCTCTCTTAATCTTTTAAGTGGAATTTCTGTCTCTCTGTGCATCCTTAGTCTCAGATTCTTTAGACAGATAAAATGTGTATGAGCGCTGAGATGCGCTTTTCTCGCATGAGAAGCGGAAACATTTTTGGATTCATTCTTGTGCCATTATTACAGTTTTGTCCGCGTTGGGTGTTTTCCCGCGCACCGTTATCCCCTTCAGCGCAAAACCGTTTTGTCGTTTGCAGTGTCCAAGTACTTAGAAACTTTCCTTGGTAGTAACACGTTAATAAACTTCAGACAGGTTTTTTGCAACGTCAACTGGATTTTTTTTTTTATTTAATCTTTGCCTTCCTGACATTCAGCACTTGTTACTTGTCCGAAGAAGCAATGTTTGTCAGTGGTAATGTTAATACGCTCTCTGATAGATGGTTTTGCTCGTTATTGGAAGATATGAAGGGGTCGGCACAACCTCAGGTGTGGATTTGTTCCTTCACAGCGCAACGTCGTGTACTGCTCGGTTTCTTGCTCGCTGGAGACCCTGAAAAGCCCAAGGGGGACTGTATAACGTAACCGTTTCCCTCTGCTCTAATGCATTACAAATTCGTTTATGAATGTCAGCAACTGCAGTTATGTTTTATGTCATGAGATCTGTAATGGTTTAAAGACATGCATCAGTCTATATGGAGCTGGCTCGTACTCTCAAAGGAGCTCTTTGTCCGTAAAGCTGTAAGAGGTCTAGGGCTGGCCTGAGTGGGTCTCTGAAAAGACCACAGTAAATGTCACCAGTGGTTCGGTTCAAAATGACAGGACATTTTTACAGCGGTAGAAATTCACACTATAACAAATTTTGAACCAAGTGAAGAAATATCAAAGGTTGTCAAGGGTTCAAATTACAGTATTTCAATTGTAAATGTTACTTCTGACCAACCTTACCTCACCAAAAAAAAGTTGAGGTTTTTTTCCTTGAGTTGCCTCTTGACATTTTGAATCACTTTAATACAATAGTCAGCACAAAATGTGGTGTGAACCCAGCAATCCTGCAGTCATTAGCCAGCACAAGGCTGGTATTTGCCCCTGCTCTTCAGAAGACGCCCAGGATTTCAGAAGGGAAGAACAGTTGAAAAATCTGCAAATTGGATGCAGCTTGAAGGGACAAAGCAGGAGGGCGTTTGCTTTGAAGTGAATTCACTATTCAGTTCAGGTCTGCTCCCCAGTAGCGTAGAGAAGGAAAACGTCGGATCGCTGAGCCCTAATAATGACAATCTGGGGATTGCAGGCAGAGGAGGATCATCCCCGGACAATGCAGAAGTTCCCTCCTCTAAAACTACTGGTGAGATGGACTCGGGCGTGATCTGCAGATGGTAAACGTGCTGGCACAGGCTGCTTGCACGTTCGCCGTGCGTAGCTCGCGCTCCGGGAGGGTGAGACCAGATTTCATGGTCGTCTTCATCTCACTCTTTCCATCTGTCTGTCTGGACGCTCAGGCAATTAAATTAACCCCCGATCGGTCACATATAGGATGTTGTCATTGCTATGAAAATGGCTAGCCATTTTCATTTCCGTGTATTTTGGAGATTAAATTTTTCACAAAACGTAGACTCTCAAACCTGTTAGAAAAGTTTACCTGTTCACCGTTTGCCTGCTAGATTGTGTCTACCATCTTTTAAACTTTAAAATCTAATTATTAACTACTATTGCTTTTTTTATAACACAGGCTAATCATGCTCCGTGACGTACAGTGGTTTATTATTTATCTCAAATGCTAGGATGGATAATTACTAAAGATTTTTTTAATGTGACTGCGGTCAAAAGGGAAAGAAAATTTTAAATTTTTCTTTTCTGATGCCAGTTTGTTACTTCTCTGTGGCTTATTTATTGTACAGTGGGTGCCTTTATGCTTTGTGTGATCTAATTTCTAAGCCATATGCGGGGAAAAAGCAGTATGCACATTGGTAGGTAAATAAAAGCAAAGTATCGGAGGGAACACTCGGTAAGCTATAAATCTCCTGCACCCTTGGGGAGTCTAGTTTCCCCCTTTCTTCTTTCCCGTGCTTTTATCTTCTTGCTGTGGCAAATGCTGAAGTACCACTTACTACCTCCTCCTCCTTAAATCCCGTTCCTCTCCTTCTCCCTGCAAAAGATTCCGAAAGTCTGAAACTTGGATTTAATGGAGGTTGTGAAATAACTTCTGTAGTATGGAGTTGGGAGTCCTTGCACTCGGACCCTTGTGGTTACAGCAAGATGCAACCGAAGGTTTTTTTCTGGAGGAAAATGTTGGTACCAGGAGGAAATTAGGTTTCTGAGAACACCTTGGTGTTCAGAAAGAAATTATAAATGTAAGAGGGAAATATTCCCAGAATACCTCTATTAACGGTGAATTCAGGGCCCAAGGCTGCCTGTGTTACTCAGCTGGAGTAATCGAGTCGGTGTAAGTACTCTCGCTGGTTGGTACGCTGCTGCAGGGTCATTCAGGGTGCCTGTCTTAATGATCTTCTTGTGCTGAAGTCTAATATGTTGAATTTTGAAGGGGAAAAAAAAAAAGTAGCGTGTTCTTTATTAGATATGAAAAAAATGCCTGAGTACATGCTATATGGAATCTTTATATTAATAGCATCTTGGCATTTTACACTCCCAAGGCAGTCTCAGAAACCACGTGAGGGCTGCAAATCTGGTTTGTAAGTGCTGTAATTTGTATCAGGACCAGATTTGATCAAGTCCAAATGTTTGGATTTTTTTCCTAAAATGCTGAATCCATTTTAAGCCTTTATTCATCTCTATAAGAACAGCCAGACATATAGAGTCAGGCTGTAGGATGTAAAGTTATTGTGTGAATAAAAATCTGGTAATCTAAGTCAAAATAATTCATGCGTTAATGGGCTGGAAGAAGGAATAACTTTTACTGACACTTCTTTAACCTCCTTTAGTAACAGTTTACAAATTGCTTTCAAACTGAGCTCGCTGTGGTCCTTGCTTCGTGCTTACCTCTTAGCAGCCTTCAGGATGACATTATCAGGTTGTCACTTTTATTGCCGCACGGCTTTTTGATTTGTGTTTTGGCCATCAAAGTGGCCAAAAGATGATGATTTTTCTCTACAAGAGCGTTCTGTGGATTCAGCTTGCTTTGTTCAGCAATTTCCTCCGTGCACTCCAACAGCCTTAGTTTCCTAAGAATTAAAAATTTTGTTACCAGACATTTGTACTTCCCACGGACTAGAAGGAAGAAAGTTTCGAGTTGGTGAGGGAAAAGGTTGTCGGCAGCCCGGGGAACATTCCTGCACCACGCTAGTGTGAGACGCTTTGATAATTCCTTTCTGATGTTGTGAGAAAAACCGCATTTTAAATGTCTTTGCGTTCAAAACTCGTGTTTTGATTGTAAAAATAAGTCATTTTAACCTTAAAGCAAGATTTTACGCTGCTCTGGTGAGCTTTAGTTCTCGTTTCCAATTGTGTGGCCACACACATGCACGGTGCCTGGTTTGGGGTGTGATTTTTCTTCCCCCCCCTCTTTTTCCCCCCCCCTCATTGATACAAACTGTTCAGTATGCGGGTAGAATGTTAGTCAAGTTGAACTGAACGCGTGTAAGTATTACTGAACAAAAATATGTGCTTCTAGCATTTATTTTAGGTTATATGCTAGTTTTACATTATCCCAGCTGGGTATTAAACTGAGTTACAGAACTGGCAGTATGTTGGGGAAAACCAGATGTGTACTCTAAGAAAACAATGGTTTTGGGTCCAGAGCTTTCATTGAAGTCTGCTTCAAATTCACACTCCATATTCCTCTCCCTTTTCTCAAAAAAAAAAAAAAAAAAAAAAAAAAAATTGAGAGCTGTTCAAAAATGCATTTTAAAAAAATCCCAATGATGATCGGAAAGTTTAACATGTATGCAAATGCTATCTGCATGTGGCTTCAGAAAGTAAAGACCTTTGGCTGGCCTGGAGGCTCAGCTGGTAGCAAAATATATTGCCGTATGGGAGACCCTGATTTAAGTTCAACCTCAGGCCATTAACGTCTGGAAGCTCCACATAGGTGAAACTTTCAGCTCTACAGCAAAGTAGTCGAGGATTTGGAGATGGTGTTCCTGATGGACGGTTCCTGTAATTACATCCCAAAGTAATCATCTGCCGCGGGTTTCACTGAAGTGGAAAACGAGCACAAATGGTAAACGAATGGGCGAATAAACGAGAGATAAGGGCACAAAATCTTGGAGAACCACCGAGACCGGCGCTCTCAAAGGGTAAAATTGCCCTGACAATAGACATATGGTTGGAGTTTAATTCACAGGGGAGAACAGGCACTCGACTCCTGTGCCAATTGTTTTCCACCCCCAAACCAAAGAGATTTTAATGATTTATAGCAGAGCAGGGTGTATGTGTTACCTAATGTGTTTAGAATGACTTGATACAGTTTTCTAAGCAATGCAGGAAGTGAAGTGGATAAACAATCACTTATATTCCTCTTTGTTCAGAATTTAAACAGCAGAGGTTTGGTTATAGCAGTTAATAGTTTAATAGTAGTTTCTCTGAAAATGCTTTCCCATGCAGAACTTCATGCCGTAGGCTAATCCATGCAAGCAAAAAAAAAAAAAAAAAAATAAATTTTGAAAATCACTACAAGAAAAAATGATTTTGCTTGTGTTGTCAACGTGGAATGTAACTGGCAATTCGCATTTGTAAGAATTTGTATAATTCTTAAATGCCAGCTTACTGGCTCCAAATTGAGAAAAATAAATAAAGGAGGAAATTAATACTGTAACCAGGAATTCCTTTGCAAAATTGGAGCAGTATCATCTGCAGTACCGTAACATGTAGTACACGACTTAGTCAAACTGACGCTCCATTCAGATTCATTTTCATTTTATGACTTTAAATTAGAAAAAGCGTGTTTGCCTCATTGCAAAGGCTGGTGTAAAAGAAGCGCCGATTCCCAGTTTCTTCGCCGGGGTATCGGAAACGTTTGTCCGCTTGGTGCGTCGGCTACAGGGAAAGCGCGTCTGAGTTAACGTTACCGCGCGGCTTCTGATGGAGAAGCTAAGTAGAAAAGATACGGCTTCACGTGGAGAGAAGTAAATATAACTGATGTCTTATCTGTGAACTTTGATGGAAATCAGAGAATGGTGATTTGTGTTAGTCTAACATTATTAAATTTGTCAAAAAGACGATAGTTTTAAAAATGACAGTGGATATATGTAAGAACATCCACTTTAATGAAAGAAATCAATCATTTTTCCTAATTGCTTTCGTTTGAGAACTATTTTCTGAAAATGTTTTTGACGTGAGACATAAGGTTTTCTAAGGTGGAACATGATATATAGCTTATAATACACATCTGCTTTTAGTTTTGGTCATCATTGGAGCACACCGAGCAGTTTACAGCGACGCTATCTTTCTCAGTGTGAATAATTTAAATGAAGTAGATAAAGCTTGCATTATTTTGGATTCTTTTTGCATAAACTTTACTAGTAGATAAAAGCCAGGATTAGAGGTACAGTTGGGTATTTTAATTCTCTTCCTACTGATATCCTGTAGTCTTTTGTACGGGTGTTGCGAGATGTCCAGGTGTTCTTGTCTGTTTTTCTTTCTAAAACCCAGCCATTTCATACGTTTATTTCTACCCAAAATTCTGGAGCGCACATTCCCCTTACAAAAGTCCGTACCCTGCTGTAGCACGAATTGAACTCCTCGCGTTTGTGTGTCTTAGGGCTCCTTGTCAGTCCTGTCTGACTGGAGATTTGGGTGGAAGAGCAAAACTAAAGAGGACAGACGCTTTCAAGTTCTGGATTCCTTTCCCGTGTGTGCAAACCAGAGAGCATCTTCCCTCGGGGCCTGGCTCTGTTAAAGGGAGAGTCCCCAGCGTTTGAATCTGCTCCTTCCAGTTTGCACTGTTTCTCGTTCTTCCTGGGGTTTTGTTTGTTGGGTTTTTTTCCCCTTGAATTATGTCTACAGCATTATATTTTTGTGCAAGTTTCTGTCCGAAACCTGTTAATGTAATCCAGGTAATTCTCAGGAGTACTGCTTTCTTCTTGTGTTCTTTAATTGACAAGTACTGCCTTACAACTTTCTCCAACTCCTGATTTATAGTGCAGGCACGGTTACAGTTAACTCCTCGCCGTGCTCGTTCCTACCGTTCTGCTTCTCTTGTGAAGCCATTACGTACTTCTGAGACCGATTGATAGAAATCAAGCTGATTACATCGTTTCCTAATTAAAGTGCAGGAGGTAGTATATTCATTTTCTTTTCTTTAGGACTTTTCTGTTCCTCTGTGCAGAAGAGGCTCGTGCCGTTGTCGCATGTGCTTTTTTTTTTTTTTTTTCCCCCATCCACATTTCTCCAACTTAATAGGATCCTGCAGTGTACGGTAGGAGCAGTGTTGTGTTACCCTAGCAACAAGAGCCAAACTTTCAGATGTTATTTTGCTAGTATTTGAGGAAAAAAAATAATAAAAAATCCCTGCCAGTTGTGATGTAAACATTTGTGGTTCCCCCCAAATGCCTTGTCTTTTCTGGAATCAAAGTAAAATCACCATTCCGAGGGGAAACTGATAAATTGTTTTAGACGTTTTTAAGCAAAATAACAGATGTGTGTGATTCTGGTAGATCCTCAGTGATCCGGTCTTACTATTTTTAAGTGGCATATTTACTACTAGCCTCATCAGAGGAGATGTACCCTCTCATCACCACTAAGAGTCCAAATCCTAGTTTTCAGTTATTTATGAAAAAATGGAATGCTATTTCTGCTGCAACTGCCTGAAGACTTTACCAGAATTTCATAGTAAATGCTACAAGTACTTCAGCATTTATCTTGACCTTTTGTTTTAAGCGTAACTAATCCCATCCGGGATTCGAGACCGAAGGATGGGAGCAGCGGGGTGACATTTAAAGCCGTGTTTACATTTATTCAACTAGCAGGGACTTGTCACATAAAAATGTAAAGGAAGACAGTCCTTTAGGTCTGACTTATCCTTTCCCTCTTGGCTGGGTTATGTCACAACAACCAATTTCCCACCAGCCAGCTGCTGCGTGAGTCACCGTTCATTACTCACTTCAATAACCTTTATCAGCGCTGGACAGTCGGAGGGAGTCTGGGTCGCTCGTGTGTGACTTGTTTCTTGAGCTTTTGCACTCGGCAGCTCCAGCTTAGTAAGATTTCTTTGCCGCTGTAGTATTTTTCTCTGAAGCGTCCAGCCATTTCTTAATAGCACTCAGTTGTACATTGAATAAAACCCAAAAATAACATTCTGTTGGGAAAAAAAAAAAAAACAAACCAACAAACCCCACAGATTTAAGCCAAAGGCTTCTTTAGTATTGCTCAAAATAGTGAATTATCGCAGAGAGATTTAATTGTCCACTCTTAAAAAAACCTTTCTTTTGGAAGTAGTTCCATCAATTTTATTGTACTTATTGCTAACACTAAGCCATTTCATCACAAAATGTTGCAATTGCATAGATTTGAATAATATTTACTGTTCTTAGATTGAATTAACTCAAAAGATTTTGCAAAGCTGTGACAGAATGTTGAAGGCTGAGTTGAGCTGAAATGCGTAGTTACATATTTCTGTCTTTTTTTTTCTTTCTTGCCAAAAGGTGATTGGGATGTATGAGATACCTTTTGGTGGATTAATTACCTGGCAGTCGCGTCCCCATATGCGTGCGTGTAGCTCGTATGATGTCAAACATTGGTTGACCAGAGAAGAGGTACAGAAAAGAGGTCGATGAAGCAGAGCCTTGCCTTCAGAGAAGGTGGGCACGAAATACCAAAACTACGAAATTTAGGGCAGGTGCAGGGAAATCAGACTACCTTTTGTGTAACCGTACGTTGCGGTTTGGGAAGTGCAACATCTGAAAAAGGTATTTGAGAAGTTTCCATCCGTGGACGATTTACTAAGAGGAGCTTCATACAAAAGATGAGTCAGATGTACGATGCGGATTTCCTTACAAGCCTCATACTTCCAAATAGCCTCTTTAATTTGATACAGTGAATTTAGATGAGGTAACTCTTCTTTCCGTAACCAAGTCATTTTTACTGAAATTACATCTGCAGTTGAACTGCCAATGAATTATAATAAAGTTTTGCACATGTGCTAGTTGAAAGTGTCTTTTCAGTGGAAGTCCGTGTTTTGGTTTGGTGCATTTTACACCATTTTATAGGGCCTGAGCCCATCTCTACTTGAAGTCAAAGGAAGGACCCCAGCTGGCTTCCATGGGATGTGACCCCAAAGCACGAGTACCTCTTTCCCTGCTTTGTTATCCGTGAGCGCTGGCAGACACGTTACTGTCTGTCTACCTGTGATACCGAGTTAAACTAAAATACCGCTGATCTCAGTGTGGACCATGTACTTACGGGATTTCCTGTAATCTCACTCTATTTAGATCACATCGTACAAAGCTTGATTTGGGCTTTTATTTCTTCATAATTAACTTTGCATCCCTTTCAGCCAGCGTAATAGTTCACGGATAAAGTTTTAATTACAGCGATTACCCTTCTGTGTTCAATGCCAACCACTTCTCAAAGGAGCTGTTAGACTGCTGAGGGACCCCCAGCTTGCCGTGGGAGAGTACGTGCGTTGACCCGGCAAAGGCGTGAGATACTTTTACCAACTGCATCTTTGTCTTTAGGTGTTCACTTAAATTTAGGCAGGATGCGCTTAACCTGGAGAGAGGAAAGGGTCAGAGAGTGATGGGGAGAGCAGGTGCGTGTTTGGTTTTTAAAAGACAACTTGAACTGTATTAATTTGATCTTTTTCTGCCCCTTAGGTTTCTCCGGTTTATTTACCAAATTAGATGTGAACACTTTTCAAAGACCTCAGAATATTTACTCGTAATTTTTCTTTTTAAATAGCTTGTACCCAGAGTGTTAATAAAGATCATGAACCTCTGCCACGCTTTCCCTTCCAAAACTTCACGCAGTTCTGCGTGTCTCATTTTTCTTTGCTCGGGACCTCTTACAACATTTCACTGCTGGCTGCTACTCCCCATAAAACCAGAGCGCTGGAAAGTAGTGGTGGCTTTACTGAATAGTTGGTCTTCAGAGGCAGAGACTTGCTCTCCTTGGGGATCACTGAAACGGGGGTCTCAGGAAGCAAGGTGGTGCGTTGGGAAAGGGCTTTTGAAGACGCAGATGGTTTAAATACGCTAAACCGCAATTTGCCATCGCTTATCTAACTCAATCCAACCGCGGTAGCCAGAAAGATGGACATTTGTGTAAAGTTTGTTTAAGGAACCACAAGAGCTGCAGTTTGTGTCGGGCTGCTTCGCCAGGTTTCGTACAGGCGCGTTAAGGGAATCTTGGAGTAGACGTTGCTGAGTAGATCTGTGCTGTGGTATATGCTCAAAGTAAAAGCAGATGAGATGGTTTATTATTTGTTATGCAAGGAAATAATGCCGCCGATAAAAATGTACTCTGGAATTATTCTTTTCATTTTTCCACACTTGGTAGAGCTGAAATCAGTTTCCCTTTTCATGCCTTTTAGTTTGGGGAATTTAAAGGAGGTGCTCTCAGTTATATGACTCTGTAGGGGTGTTAGTTAATGAAGTTTTGACAGATTTAAGGTCACATTTTGCACGGTTCGATTCAGCACACTTAGAAATACGCAGCAGGGAGAGTTCCTCTCTCTGTGAACTGCTATATATTAGACTTTTATATATGCTGAATTTATTTTTGTATTGGCACGTTTTATGTAGGAAATAAACAGCAAATTGAGGTATAGATTGTTGTTGGAGTGAGGAACGGCTCTAATTTAAGCTTTACGAACTAGATCATTAACTTCAGAATGATAACCTAATCTTTAAGAGCAGTGGATCCTTTTTATATTGTTTCCGGTTACCTTAGATCAAACGTACTTTTATTTTAAGAGAAAGGTATTGGGACGTTAACGGGAATATGTTACCTTAACGTTACCAAAGCTCTTGCCGTGTAATTTTCTGCAAAACCCGTATCATACGACACTGCAATATTTGAGGACAGGGAGTGGAGCAATTTGATTTTGGGTGATGGAAACTGCCAACAGGATTTGTGATTCAGGGACTTGGACTTTGGTAGCTGCTTCGTTACCACGGGGTCTCTCGGCACCCTTATTTTTTCTTTTTTCTTCTCTGCATAGCCCAGTCCATACCTGGTATCTTGCTCAAGTGAAGAGGGGAATTAAGAGCTGAATCTTTTGTTCGGCATCAGTTGCTTTTACGTTTTGATGTGGGCACAGACATTAGGAGGAGTGTGTTTTTAATTCAATAAATATGCCCAGTTTAGAGGAAATGTTTAGAAGGTAATGAGTAAAGAATTAAAACGTGTTAGCATACTTAATGTGAATCAGCATTATTTTATTAAAAATGGCCTTGGTTTTGTGAGCTTGATTGGCAGTAAACTTATTTGCTTTGTGTTTCCGAGATGGTGTTGCGATCATTTGAAAACGTACCCCTATAGCAAGTGACTGAAGCCAGTGTTAAATGTATTCAAAAGAATTTAGTTGATATATTGGAAAAAGTCATTTTAAGCCTTCCAACTTGTATTTTCTGGTGTTTTCCCACAAATATCTTTGACTAATGCCATTCAGTATTTTAATCAGAGATATGAAAGAAAATGAATAATTAGTGATACGTAAATGGCAGCGTAATTAAATGCTAAGTAATGAAAGTAACGGGTCAGTTTGACACTCTGACCTAGATTACTAGATATGATTGACTCAACCTGCCTTTTAATAAAGCTAGATGCAATGTAGTGTATTTTTCTACGAACAAATATTCCAGAATTATTTTTTTTTTTTATACTGGTGAACGTTTGGTGGCCTGCCTGGCAGGACAAAATACAAGCTTTCACCTCCCAGACCTTCTCCTGCAGGGAGTAATGAGAAGACCCAGAAGATGGGGCGGTACGTTAGATGCTCCGTGCTGTTCTGTCAATTGAAGTATTTAAAATAAAGATGGGACGGCCTCTAAAAGAGATGTTATACTTCAAAAAGCAGCTGTGGTTTTCATGGAAATTGCTTTGTGTAAGGGTCTTTAATTTATGTCATGTAAGACAAACTAGACAATGATCAGCCCTTTGTAACAGTAAAATAGAAAAACCTGTGAATTTCTGGAAACTCTCTGGTGGCTGGATATAAAACACATTATTGGAGTAGACGTTACGGCCCAGAGGGGTTTTTCTCTTGTGGCGATACTGGTAATAACGAAATGATAATCAGAACAAGTTCAGCTTGAAAAATAACAAATTAATAGATGTAATTTTTGGAAAAAATGCGAGTGGTATGTATTTAGGCTTTTTCCTTTAGGGTGATCTTAGTAGTTTGAAGTCGGACATACAGCAGCCACAAAAATTCCCCTTAACAAGAAGAGAGGCCTCATATTTTGGAGGCTTCTGCTTAAAAAAAGGGTTGCCAATAAATGATCTAAAGGACGGGTTACATCTTCCATGTGCTGCTCACACCTCTGTATGCTTCTCATCACTAGTGACTGAGAGAGAAAAGCTGCAGATATTCCCTGCAACGCTGCGAGCCATCTGTCTTCCTTATCTTTTTGGAAGAGGAACTTCCAGTCTTTTATTGCTTTTAATATTTTGAAAAGTTTGGAAGAAAAAACTTAGTCCTTAAAACTGTCTTGTAATTCGATCAAAATACATATTGTTTAATTTTAAGTACAGCGTAGAAATATGCGGCAATGCGTAGCGATCCTTGGTCCGTGTTGTCAGCTCTGTATTTCTTCTGAAGAATTACAGGTCGAATGTGAATTTATTTCGCCGGAAAGATAACACATCATCAGGCTCTATGCATTCTTACTTTATATACATATGGGATAGATAAATACAGCGCAAGGGTTACAGTGGTTTTCGACGAATACTGCTTGATTGTAGCATGAAGAGGACTGCTTCGTCGAGCACAGTTAGGTCAGCCTGTCCTTTGCTGCCACTCCTTTTTGTCACGTTAACATTTTAATTTTATTGGATCTGGACTGTAAAATCACCAAAATAACTTTGTATCAGCCACTATCGGATCTGAGCTTTTCAATACACTTGACCTTGGTTAAATTGAACCGATGACTCAAAGAGGAAGGAGTGTAAAGTAGATCCTGTTACTGATTTCCCTTTAATTCCTTCCATACTGGACTTGTTTCCTAGTGTTGGGTCTTGCTTTGTTTCATCAAGTGAAATTAAGAACTACAAAAGCCAATCTTAGGGAAGAAAATCTTGGGGTTTTTCCATACAGCTCCATTCTTTTGGCATTCTGCATTGCCTGTTCCAGATTGCTTAGTAATTGCCAAGGTGACAGAGACCTTGATTAGTCTAAGCCTCTGATGTTTTCAAGGAACTCAATAATTTCTGATACTAAAAAGTTTTAAGTTCTGCACCTAAATATAGACACCAGGTGCCCCAGGTAAACTCACCTGTAAATCTACTAAATAAATGTTTTGTTGGCACTAAATAGAACGGATGTTTTTAGTCTGAAGGCTTCGTGAAGAAAATGTTAAGACTGAAAAGCGTCACCTAGAGGGAGTTATCTTATTTCAGCGAACGTGTTTCTCAGCCGAGCCTCCTATCATTTGAAGGGGCTGTTCGGTATTTGAATGTATTGGCGTAGTTTTGCCAGCAGTGATGAATGACGGTGTAGGAGGATGATCGGCAGGTATTTTCTTAATTTTTTGTTTTCTAGGAATCATCTAAACCCATAACCATCCTTACACTTTTGGGCCCAAAGTGTCCTTTTTACCAATGTTTTAGCTAGAGCGTATCGCGGAGATCTTTCCTTTTTCCGATGCACAACTCATTTCTGTTGTGCACCATTTGCTGAAATGGTTACTTGCTGGCTCTAAGTGTTACAGGATTTTCAGATGTGAACCTTCTATAAACAACCATTCTTTCAGTGATTCCAAAACTCATTTTTTTAAAGAAATGTCATCTTTTATTGCATTCCTGCACTAGAAATGGGAAGAAAAGATGGAAAAAAGACACCAAAATCCCAATGTGTCTTGGTTTTGAGCTTTTTATAGGTAGGCAAACATATGTGCTTGCCTAGATTAATAAAAAAAGCTCACAACAACAGTAGCAAGAATGTGTTTTAGAAGGCTCAGTCTGGCAAGGACCAGTCTGAGGAATGGGCTTTTTTGGTAAACAAACTTCAGCTATCCCAAAACAGTTACCTGGTTTTGAAGGTTAGGGTCTAGAGAAAAGTTTTAAGTTACGGGTTTCCAGAAGAGTAATTCTCAGTGATAAGTAAAATCGGCAGAGGGATGTGATATGGATTGAACTATGGTTGGAAACTATGCTTGAATAATTTTGGAAGAAACTGAAGGAAAACCTATTACCTTTAAATATTTTTTAAAAATTTTATTTCCTGCCCTGGCAGTTGAATGTTGAATGGGATCTATTAGTTATGGCCTGAAATGGTCTTTAAATGGAAAGGAAGGGAGCAGAGAAAGTAGCTGGTTTTCATTATTAATACTAATTTTATTATTGTGTTTTATATGGCAAGCATCTCGCTGAAGAAGGGACAAAAACTCGAAATCCAGGACCTTCAGGCTCAATAGCTTGCACAACCCAAATCATCAAGACTTTGAAGAGACAGTGATAGAGGAAAAAAGGTGGAGAGGGGGGAAAATGACCCATAAAACCAAAGAGAAAGGCAAAGATATTCGGGTCAGTGGGATACTGCTGCAGGGGTCTGTGCTTCTGCTGCGGATCTGATCAGGAGGCCTGGGGATGTGTTAACGTCGCTGTGAGGAGGGACAGGGAACGTACGGATGGGCACAACACGCTTGGAGTGGGTAGGAGGGCTCCTATTCCTTCTAGCATTTTTAGGACCATTTAAAATCAAAACTATTAGAAGCGCATTTATATTTCCATCTGAAGGCATTAGGGAACTTTTTTTTGCTCTGAAAGGTGATGGGAATAGTGAGAGGAGGGGCTCTTTTAAGCTTGCTTTTTAATTTAGGCAAGTTGCCCTCACGGGGGTCGCCATGCAATGTGGTAGTCTTTGAGGCAACAAGGTTTGGGACACGAAGGCTTGCAAAGATCGGGCCAGGTCACAAATGTGCTTGAGAGCAGTCGTAGCTTTGAAGCATTCTCAAAGACATGCGCCTCAAAGATATTCTCAAATATCTTGCAGACATTTCCCTAAAGTATTCTGATTTTTTTTTTGATAAACATTTTTCAGTAGATTTTGTGTTTGGGGAGAAGCATGTGTCCGTGGTTGTAACTGCAAGCTGAAAGGACAGAAAAATTCAGCGAGCTGCTCTGTTCCAGCTGTGCAGTTGCTTACTTTTGCGGTGGAAATAATTCTGCACTGTGCAGAGTGTGCTCCGGCTGCACGAAAGCTGAGGATCTCGTCACTGTCAAGACAATTTTTTACCACTGACAGCAAGCGGTAATAGATGACCAAACATACTTTTTCTAAATACTCCACTGAATTATTATTTAAAAAACAAAACAAAACCCACCACATTTTTTTGGTCTGCTTGTTAATTTTCAAGGCACTCTTTTTTAGCATTGTTAGGGCTCTTCCCAGCCCGAGTTAACTTGCCAATCTATTTGCCCGAGTTGGGCTCTTCCTGAACAGAACACTTATCGATACTGCTGTTTGTGAGAAGTACTAAGGGTGATGTCAGTCATCGTTCTTCAGCAGAACAAATTTTTAGCCTATTTTAAAAGTTAAACAGAAATATAATAAATTTATCTTAATCTCCATTAGAGAAAAATATAATTTATTGCCGGTTTTAATGTCAGTTCAGTTGGATTTTCCTATCTGGATGCATTGAGATTCTTGGTAAACCGTGTTATCTTATGAATACGGTGTGGTTAGTTAAGCGATCTCTTTAGTACACTGCAGGTCAGCGTCGTGCTGCACACGACGGAGGTGTTCCGACACACAAAGTGGGATCCAACGGTCCAGGCTGAGCCTGAGATTGCATTGATCCTCAGGTTGGCTCAGCAGATTCAACACAAGGTCCTGGGCCATTGAGACTACAGAAACAGCTTTATTTCCAAATGCCTTTAACAATAATAATAATGACGATGATGATGATGATGGAGGTAAAGATGGCAATTCTCCCTTTCTGCTCTCATCCGCTTGTATCTTCCTTTCGGAAGCTGTACAGTAATTCAAACAGAAACGGCAAAATAAGAATTTTGTTTAGAGCGTTACCTATGAACAGGTATTAAAAAGAGCTTGTTGCTCATTCCCTCATTTACAATTCAGTCCGTTTAATTCAGATGGACTCTTCTCCCTGCTCGTGCTTTTATTCTCATTTACTCAGTGACTGGTTATACGGCCGGTCGTGCCACGATAACAAGCTAGGCAGTATTTCAAGAAATCTAGGACAGATTTATGTTAGCACACGCGAGGTGGAGAAACATTAAGAAATCTCTTCCAGCATTTGATTGTTCTGCTTTTAGATTTCAAAGTCCAAATTGATTTTTTTGTTCTCTCAGTGCTAGTAGCGTGTCTTCAGTGGCTGATTGATGTGAATCAGCAGTAAAAAGCTCTTTAGAGTGTTTCGGTGCTGTATTCTCCGCAGCATGGTCTACGTTGCTCTGTCACCGTGCTTCCTCCTTCGTGGTTTCCTAAAAGCAAGATTGGGTCTCGAAGTCTGATGTTTTGTGGCTATAAGGAAAAATACAAAGGCGGCGATTGCTGGAGAGTAAACACATCGGCGCGACATCCGATTTGGAGCCAATCACCTGGTTTGCAAAACCCAAATCGTTTGGCATAATGCTCATGGAAATGAATCTGCCTTGCATGGACCCTCACCTGCCTGTGGTCCTTGGGGTCTGCACAAACAGGACATGACAAAGAAGGAAAAACTATATTAATTGTGAGTTTTATAATGTTTGATGTCTTATCTCTCCAACTTATCAATCTGTTCTTCCAAACTCTACAACTGGAAACCAAGCACAGTGCATGTAGCTGTGAAAACCAGCTCAGCTTCATCATTGCATCCTATAAAAATGCTTCCCATTTTGTTGTGAATGGAAGCTTAATTACAAATAGTTTATCTAGCAGGAAGACACGATAGGAAAAGCGGATAACCGTTCGCATGAAACCAATAGGGACGTGTAATTTGACAGCAAGAAGTATTTAATGCGAATATTGCTGGGTTGTTTTGTTGGGGTTTTTTTGTGGGCAGGATGGTAGAGGTAGATTATCACTGGGAATCTAATAGGCTTGGTATAAGATAACGTGTAACAGAGTTAGTTGGTCTTCTCCAGCTGAGAACATACCATAAACCAGGGATGCTGATACTGTTGTAAGTTTTAGGCTTCTCTCTTGTAAAACAGTTTGTATGTGAGAGCGATGGGCTTGTTTGGTTGCTCACAGTCGTCCTGAGGTTTGTAGTTCAGAAATAAAGGAAACTAAATATATTTAAGACCTGCAGGTAATCAATAGGACAGATGGTGCTGTGGTTCCGACAGTATGTATCGTGTAGTTCCAAAACAAATACCCTAGGATGAGAGAATTCTGCTGACTCCTGTAAAAACAAAATGTAGCATCCTTTTGCAGTTTGATGGCGACGGTATCTCAGAACACCCAAGATCCCTATAAAATCCTGACAACACCCCTGAAGGTCATTTATGGAGGTCACCTCTTTTTGCTTCCCACACTCCCTAGAGAAATTCTGGTCTACTCACTCCTTCATGGCCACCCACCCGCAGATCAGCTGAGAAATCATACTTTGTTAAGAAAAACCTTTGTTAAGAATGTTATTTTTGTTCTTTGTTCTCTTTCCTTCATTTGAAAGATGTCTTTTGTTCATTGTGGTTCAAATACCATCGTTTCAAAGTACATTGTCCATGGCATATAGAAATTAAAACCGAATATGTGTATTTTGGCCGTATTTAGAAAATGAGACTGGGGGGCTTGTCCTTGTTCAAATACATGTATTTTATTCTGATTTGTGTTTCAAGAAGTAAATTAAAATTAGTCTAATCACAGGAACATTTTTAAGCAAGCACTTTGAGATGGATCAACTGTTCTTTGGTTTTTGAAGCCTACAGGGGACTTGCCTGCATTAGACTGGTGAAGACTATGTATTTAGAGTAATCATTCATTAGCAGTAGCTCTTAAATCTACGCCTTCCTATGAACATTACTGTAATAAATTGTCCAAAGTTGAATACCTTTGGCTGTGAGGAGTATCTTGGATCTGCATTTGTCTACGTAACGGTAACAGCATTACTCAGTGATGTTGTTGCGTGCTCTTGACGTTGTCACACTCTGTCACCTGCGCAGCCCAGCGTACTTCGTCTTCGCAGTAATCATTAACAGAATTATGAATCTCGTTAGGCAAAATGCGGCAAGCATCTAGTATGGGACTCTTCCCATCTGCGTACCATGTCCTCTCGGAAACCCGCATGATTTAAAGCAACTGTTAGCGATAGACAAGTTTTCTTGTGTTTCTTTTTAATGCTCTTTGGGTTTGCATCTGGTTTAAGTTAGGTGGTTCGTAATGCGTTTCTGATTGTGGTTGTTTACAAGCTGCTGTCTCCGTTGCTCTCCCTGCAGGTGTTGCAGGGTGCTCAGCTGATAGCTGTTGCTTCTGCTGAGCCTGCGTCAGGGAGTGTTGACGGATCCCCGCTCCAGGGGAGCGATATCCAAGTGCAGTATGTGCAGCTGACACCGGTGACAGACCACTCCGCGGCTAATCAAGTATGTATATATGTCTTTTTGCCATTTGAATGTACTTAACTTGATTGAAACATCTGTCAGATGAACTATATATCTATCCACAAATACTGCTGTCCCAATAAGTTTATGATCCTGTTTCCAAACCATTAAAAAAAAAAAAAAATTAAAAAATCATCTATAATTAGAAACACGATTTTGTTAAAGGTATAAATGGTCTTTGACTATTCCTCCTTCTGTGTTCTTGCTCAGTGCCTCTAGAGAATAGTTATTTTGGTCATCTTTAGTTTTTTGTATCCTTGAAGGCTGAAAGCCATATTGAAGGACAGGGTAAAAAACTTGTTTGGAATCTATCCAAAAAGTATTTTTCAAACTGAGGTTTCTCTTAAAAAATGTTATTCCCTTTCTGACAGCAGTTTTCCAGTTATTTTGATCAACAGCCTGGATTTCCCGCAGGAGTTGCAATGTTAGCAATTGTAAGTGAACGCTCGATCCTCTCAGTTATGGTGGAGGAATTATCTTTTTTTTTTTTTTCCTTTTTAAATCAGTTTGAACAGTCATGTATCTGACACCTGAAAAAAATTTCTCATCAGCCTGAAGCTGTGACTGATGACAACACAAGAATGTTGACTTAAAACATTTGTCACAAGTTTTTCTGAAGATGATTACCCATTCTGCCCTGAACCCCACTGTAGAGGGCTTCTTTTCTAGAGAACGCCAACTGTAAAATAAGCTATTGCTTGCTAGCCAAAATATAACGGTAACCTTAGCAGCCAATATTAGAGTGGAATTTTGTCCAACACCTACCCAGTTTTGTAGAGAATTCTGATCTGGCTATGAACGTTTGGATATTGAGTCTATCGAGGAAAAAAAAAAATAAATGCATAAGAAATCAAGGGAATCACATCCAGACTTGGTGTGCACAAAGCTCAAGTGCTTGGTGCTTCTTCCATGGGCCGGGCAGTCTGCAGCTCAGTTCGCTGTATGGAGTTAGAGCCCGTTAGCTATTCCAGTGGCGAAGAAGGCTCAGACAAAAGATGGAGCTGCATCGCATCTTGCCCAAGCGCCATCTGCGCGGGCTGGGGCGGGCAGGGAGACCAGAGCTCTAAACTCTCTTAGCCCCTCCGGGCCGCGCTGGATTCCCACCCGGATGCCACAAAGTGCTTTTCAGAAGAATTGTGCTCCCTGCCAGAAAGGATCAGAGTGCCCGGCACGCGAGTGTGCTGTGCTGCAAGATTACCTTCCAGTTTTCTGTACACTGCTCTTCCCCTGTAGATGAGCCCTCAATAGTCATTTTTCCCTATTTTCTAGATCTGTCTCTGCACTAACCTTCTCAATATTTTATTCATAGTCATCTGTAATAGTACGCCGGACAATAAGAGTTACTACAGGGACTTATTTCTTATAAATCCTCAAGTAGTGCTGGTCCCGTGCAATTAACAAAGTGTCTAGGCGCTGGGTAGCCAGAGGTGTTTCTCGTGCTGCTGTCCTCGCGCCAGGCCTGGGAAATTCTCAAATTTCCCTCCCAGGGACTTTGTCCTGGGTCCGTTCCTTGTGCCTGTCCTCCCCTCTCTCCTCTGATGGGCAGGAGGATGCGGAGGGCAGTTCTAAACCTCGGCATCCGTCTCCCGCGTGACTGGCAGCCACCGGAGGAGTTATTTTTCTCTTTGGGGACACTTTGCACCGTGTTAGGTTTTAATATTGTGGTTAACCACTGAGATTTATACAAAGCTGAAGAGAAGCGGCAAAGGAATGTGAAATAAGAAGAGTATGAAAGGAAAACCAGACAAGACTAAAAATAAGTTTGCCATAAATATTTCCTCAGTTTACACAAACTGAAAGCTAAGGATCCATTAATGAATTGGAGAAACCAACTGGGTATTTGCATTACGCTGAGTTACATGGATAGCCCAATGGCTCTTCTGGGTAAAAATACGGAATAGTCCCAGTCAGATCTCTTAGCTGAAGGGAGACCCCTCCCAGTGAGGCTGTGGTCACGCTTTTATCTGTTTTCATATGGTTCATTGCGAGGTTCTGAGATGTTTTCAATGATTTTTTTAATCTATTTATCAATCCAACCTTATAAAAGTGGAGTTTATTATCCACCTGGGTTGGATGCTATGCCCCACACAAAATTCGTGTTTGAAACACCACAACTGCAAATTTACTGAATGTCTGAAAGCAAGACACCAGTTTTCAGACCTTTTTGCCTGGAAGGCGTGCCTTTGGAAGCAATCGCGCGTGCAAAGCTGAAGGGAGGAGTGAGGCTGTTTGAAATGAATCCCTTCTCTGACTTCAGCAATACGCGCTTCAATTTCGTATTTTCAATGTATTCATGCGCGATTTTGTATTTGCAAATTAGCTGTAGACAGAAGTACTAATAGCTAGGATTCTGATGGTTTCATAGTGACCCTAAGCCACATATGTAAACACAGACTATTACTATATGAACAGTCTTTTGCTGGCATAAAATTGCAAATGCACGCACGGAGGGAGGCATGGTTTGAAATCAGATGCATTTTGGGGATTTAAGTTTAGTTGGCTTGTTTTCATGGCTCGATAGCACTCTTGCAGCTTGCAAAATTTAGAAATACAGAATGTGATGATGACGGAATATTTGGATTAATTCTGTGCTCAAATTCATACGCCGGTGGTAAATTTTGTTAGATTTGCAAAAAACCCATAATTCCAAATCTAAAGTGTGCTTCTAGTCCCTTTGGGCAGTCGTCTACTTCTGGTCTGAATGGTGGGTAAATATTCAGTATTGCTGTTGTCGCTAGTCTTTGATAATAATAGTACAGTTTTCCTCTAATGGGAAAGAAAACTTTGATGGTTGCTTGAAATTCTGATAGAATTATTCACCACTTCAGCACTAATTTGTTGAACGTTTAAGTAAACACCAAATCACCTTTAAAGCTGAACAGGAAAAAAATCTTGTAGCTCTGTGCAATTACTTGCAACAAGGCAGAGGGACGGTTAGAAATAATTTGACAACAAACCCTTAATTTAGGAGCAACGCGTGATAATTTTGAACCTCCAGTATTTTCATTTGAATAAATAACTCGCGACTGTGTAGTAAAACCTAAAGGATGGGAAATCTAGTTGAGTTTCCACCCTTGTGTCTTTGTGGGTCATCTCGCAGATATAAACCAGGGCTTCAAGTAAGACTTTTTCCTAACAGAAGTATTGCCACAGAAATAACGCTGTATCCAGGGCGTTACACAAAGCATCTATTAGATGAATTTATGGAGGGAAAATCCATCGAGGGCAGATCTCTGGAATCTGTGGGAGTGTACAGGAAAATATCATTAAATGCTTGCCCTTTTCTTGTAGTTTATCTATGTTTGTGAGATTGGCTGCTATCAGGGGAAGGCTTATTGGGTGTGATGGACTTTCTCCAAGCCAATACAGCTGTTCTTAAATGCTATTCATTTTATAGCTCTAAAGATGGAGTTTGTTTCGTAATCTAGTTTTCCTTACTCCAACTAACTTGGCTAAAACGGCAGTTTGCTATGGGATTATCCTTTCGCAGCATTGTCGGATTACTGCTAGGCAGTAATTTAATTTTTAAGGAGACTTCCTTTGAAAACTTAAGTCAGTTGTGTTTACTTGAAATTCTTTTGCGAAGGATGGTTTTTGCTTGGCAAGTGAGTAGAGTCAGGCCTGTAGGAAGAATTTTCTTTGAGAAAAAAGTTCACTATAGTAGCGCTATTCTCATTTTACACAAAATAGAGAAAGACTGCAGTGGGTAAAGTCAGCAGTTTTAGACCCTATCCTGCACCAGCTGGGGAAATTCCATGCACAGGGCCAACAGGTAATTTTTACTCTCCTTACCTACAATAGTTCTTTCACTCCGGGACTTCCTACTGTGTTTTCTGTGATCACCCTTGGTGGACTTTCCTCCCGTAACGCTGTTCAGCTCCCTACCCCGGAGCTGTCAGTGCGTACATCGTGCTGGGACAAGTCCTTCCACAGCTTCGGCACGTTGTCGTGCCAGACACAGGTTTTGGTTTGGTCTCTTTTTAGAGCTGGTTCTTTTTTGGGAAGAGAGAGGGAATAATTGTTCTCTGTTTCCTCTCTTTGTGCCACTCATGATTTTATTATAGATCCTTATCATGATTCATTATTTCAGCCTTCTCTTTCCAGCCTGAAGGGCATTAGTCTACTTAGTCTTCATGTGGACTCTTTATGTTATTTTTGGTGCCTTTGTAAGTGTATTCCCGTTTCAGCTCTGTCACAGAGAGGGTATCCATGCAGATTTTGCACTGGTATATACAAGAACTTTATATTAGTATAAAATGTTCACATTCCCTTGGCTACACCGATGGAAAGCACTTGTATTGATTTACTGACTTCACGTTTCCCTTTTGCAGGGCACTGATACCCTTCAATCAGCAATCCAACCAGAAATGCAGATAGAACACGGAGCGATCCAAATTCAATAAGAGAATTGTGAAAAGCTGCGTCAACCACGATGCCGGCGAAGCGCAGTCAGAAGCCAAGCGCCGCGGTCTTCGTGCAACAACAGGAGAAGGGAAATGCCTGTTAGACTAATGGTCACACCTCAAACATCTCCTGCAAATAGAGTTCTGATGATCTGGTTGTCCTCGCCTGGAATAAATCAGACCCATTTTATTAAAGCGGAGCTACATCGCTACATCAGTTGAGGATCTGGCCTTCAGAAAACAAAAATAAAAATGGCCTGCCCTTAGGTACACTTAAAGAGAAAAAATTCTTTCACAAAGAGGGAAGGAAATCTAATGAATCAAACCCGTGAGACTAAATTAATGTTTCATCCTGTTCATTTCTTCTGTGAAATATGCCATTTGAATGTCTGCAGATATCTTAGGAAGTGTATTGCTGCTTTGCAATACTTGCTTTACCACATATAGAAGATCAAGAGCTCAAATATTTTTCACTGTTTAAACAGCTTTTTTTTATTTGCTATGGTGTTTATAACAAAAATGGAAAATATTTAAAAAAAGAAAAATCCCATAACTGCAAGTATTAGCCTTTTGCTGGTGTTTTCTGTTCAGTGTAATGAAAACTGTATTTGCAGAAGACTAACAATTTTGTTTGTACTGTTGCTTAACTACTTTTCTAGGGGAAAATGCTTTTAAATGCTGTAATTATGCATTTCTAATGAAAAATAAATGTGTATTTATGAATAGTGCAGCTCTAAGTTGCTCTCTGCCTTAGGAATGAGTACGGTTTGACTGGACTGTGCTGTAAGAGCGTAGTTCGGGAGTATTTGAAGTCAGATGCTGTCTGGCCAGCTCTGCTGTCAAACTGAGAAGGAAGACTAAGTCTGTAAGGAAGATTTCAATCTTAGATCATGTTATTATCTGAACTTCCAGGGCAAGAAAAATACCATAGTGAAATTTTTGAGTCTGCAAATCCTGTTTTATACAAAGAATTTATGAATTCATTTTTTTAAAAATGTGAACGATTCTTCTGAGCGCTCTCCTTTTTAGTTCCTCCTGCCTCCTTTGTCCAGCCGTTTGTGGGATTCAGCCATAAAAAGCTGGGCTGCAAAAGTCCGATACCTGTCTTGTTACCCAACTTGCAACGGAAGGTGAAATCCTCTCTCCACTGAAACTTAGGGGAAGTTTGATACCGATTGCAAGAAAGCTACATTTTCCTATTTGCTAAGCTTGAGTGGAAGAGATACATGTTTGCTATAACCTGATTATCTTAATGGTGCGCGTTTTAGAAAAATATAGAGTTTACTGGGGGAGATGTTGCTTTGTATTTGTTTTTCAGCTGAGTTGCTCTATGGTTATTGTCAATATATGGCTCATAATGCGTTTAATGTATTAATGAATGGGACATAGCCACAAATTCTACAGGATTGAATTCTGGATAACTTTTTTTTTTTTTTTTTAATGAAAGGAAGGGTTAAGCAGGCCCAATTTCTGGGAATGTTGTCCCTGGTAAGTATTACGCTTTATGTGAATTCCTACTTCTCTTTAGGATATTTCTTGACGCACAAGTACAATTCAAACTGAACCACAGCTTATTGAATACAATGTTTGCAACAGGCCAAGAATTTGGCTACTCTTCAGTTTCTTTTTTAATACCGTTTCTCAGACTGGATGATGTTTGAAGAGCTTGGCATCTAAATAGAAGCCTAAAAATAAAGCAAGGCCTGTACATTTTAGCGTGGCTGTTGAATAATAATTTATCACTTGGAAATGACAGTGAGAAAGCTGGGATGGCAAAGCTGCTGCGTGCTACCGCATACCGCTCTCTTGCTATATTCATATTGGCCCCAGCGCTTTTTTCTTGCCTTCTTCAGAAAGTTTTACTCTTACTTGGCTTTCCTTCTGCGTCCTAGGTATCTTCTGCTTTTGAGGGGAACACAGATGCGTTTAAACTGGAGGGTATCTGTCTTTGTTTTATGGTGCAATTAAGAATTCTGTTCTCTCTGCATTTTTCAGCTCGAGGACAAGATGAACTTGAGTTCAGGAGAAGTTTTCTTTAGCCACTAAACTGCTTCATGCTCAAGTCTCTTCTGCTAAAAGCGATTGTAAAGGCACGCTGTGCAGTGAAATAGCATTCACTAGATTGCAAGAGAATGAAACCCACTCCACCAGTGTGGAACGGAGAGTGTACAAATCGAATGAAATAAAATGGGTAAGGAGAGCAGCTTATTAAGACCCTCCTGTGCATTCAGATGTTAAGGCTGTGTGTTCTCAAGATGTGAATTTTTCGCAGTGTTATGTCAATGTTTACATTGGCCTAAGCTGTGTCACACGATGTTTATGGTTCGAAGAAAGGAGACTTCAACATTGAGCGAGGTATTCCTATGAGTAATCCCTGTCCCTGTTCCTTTTCTGTAGATTTGATGTCCTTGTCCAGGGAGGAAATGTCTTCAGGAATGTTTTATGTGTTTTCTAGACATCACAGGGTATGTCACATCCAAATAAGTCATTCCCAAGAAGAGTAATTCAGGAATTAATTCCCTTCTAGGAAACGCTTGTGACTGTGAAGAGCCTGTGAGGTTCTGTGCAAGTGCGAAGAATATATTCATACAGAGGTTGGAGTAACAATAACATGTCAACGTAACAGTAAGAAGTCCTAAAAGTAGTGTAAGGTAACTCAAGGAACGAAAAGCCAGGGGTACTGAGGGTTTTCCCTGGCGCTCTGTTTGGGTAGGTTGGGGTCGTTTCACCATGGATGTAGTTCTGCCCTTGAAGAATGCTTGACCATTTAGTAGGTCAGCTAGAAATGTGTTCTCATTATGTCTCCTGTTATTCACCGTCTCTGCCTTTTTAATAATAAGGTTCTTTTCCCTCAGCAAACCTTCTAACATGCCCATTTTTAACTGTTCTTTTTCCCCTCATGCTGCTTTTGTGCAAGAGGCAGAGATTGAGAACATATGACTAAGAGTATTCAGGGGACATTTCTTGTAAGGTTAGACCAGGATCAGCTGCAGAGTTTATCCGTAATTCATCTTGCCACCTGCAGAATACTGTTTTCATGGTTTGATTTTGTTTTGTGTAATAATGTTCAGGCTTTGGGGGAGAAGAGCCTCTGGTTACCCAGCTTGGCCCCGTTGGTTATTTTCGATATTAAGGTCGCTATAGCCGGGACCTCACCATTTATCTTGATGTTGTACTCAAATTCTTGACATGTAGTTATGGCCGGACAGGCAGTGCGGTACCATTACGGTGACCTTTCACATCACTTCCTCTTGAATCCCACCTGAAAGAGCATCCATCTCATGAATTCTTAAGGGCTTCTGTGGTCCCAGTGTAAAAACGAATCAAAACGTTATGGTTTGATGGATTGTACAACCAGAAATTGGTCTAAAATAAGTGAAGGGCGTGGGTTATTTCTTTTCTGGTTTTCTTTTTCTTTCTTTCATTCCTTGTTAGTTTTACATATTTTGTCTTGCAAAACAAAACTATAAAAATGAGCACCCTTCTGTGACCCAAATCAACTGGAATGCCTTAATTAGCCACATTTTTAGGCATTTCAGTATTGACAGTTTGCCTATAAAGCAAGGAATCCCGGCCAAAATGTTGCTGTAGTGCTTGTCTCCATCGTGGAGATCCTGGCGTGCGTTCGGCTGTGCTTTGGTGGCCCTGTACGTTATTATCCACTTCACAGAGCCACTGTGGAGTTTCATGTTAGAAAATACAGCGAGGAAACCAATACCTAAAAAAAACCCCACCCCAAATCACTCTATAATCTCACTCTGCACAAACTTGGCAATCGATATTCCTTCTGAATTCCTAATTATGTAAGTACTGAAAATGTAGAGCCATAACTATAATTCAACAAAAACTGTTTCCCATTATCAGAAATAAGAATGTTCCTTTCATTCGCTGCGATCCCAAAGCACTTCTGTAAGCTCTGCTGATTTAGGTGAGTACTCACCAGTCAAACCTCATTTCCTTGAATGAAGCCGGGAATAAGAAAGTCATTCAGTTAGCGTGGTGTTTGGGGTAAACTGAGATTGCTGGTTTCGTGCGCTACTACAAACGGACATACTCGATTTCGCTGCTAAACAAGGTTCGATATACTTAGATGTTGGTTTGTACCCCAGAAAAACAGGAGTCGCTAACCGTGCGGCAAGAGGAGTCGCGCAGAGCTGACGTTAGAGCTGAAGCGTGTGGGACGCTATTGCCCACGGGCAGTTTGGCCGGGGCAAGGGGTTAACGCTCCTCTTTCGAAGGGTGCCAGGGGATTTTTAATCAAGTCTTGCTCTGTAGCATGATAAACTGGATGGAGGCAGATGAAAACCTATTTTTCTGCATCTACAGCTTCATGTGCAAAATTTAAGTGGAGAACAAATGTCTACTTTGTTTCACTTTCTGGCTTTTTTTTTTTTTTTTAAAGAATTCTACTTTTGAAAGCTTTCTCTTGTTTGTTTGCTCTTCAGTTTTTTTAAGTATGCATTTTGCAAAGTTAAAATGTCCTCTGATGATATTTAATAAAATTTTATATTTTGGGCAGAAGATTAAATTTTTAGGATGTTGTTCATCAGCATGGATATTTTTAATTGATCGGTAGACTGGGAAAAGTTCTGTTGTTCTTCCGGTCCCTCAGGTTAATCTGTGGTTTTGAACATTTAGGCTGTCCAGTTTCATCTCTGTCCATCACCTTGGGTTGAGAGAGTGTCAATATATGTTATATAATCTTCCAGTAAATATTTTATTTCAGCTCTTTCGTACTAGTTAAAGGAAAGTTAATCTGGTTGTGAAACAGGTCAACAAAAGCCTGGATGGAAAGCTGAGCTTAGCCTGACATCTCTCCATGCTACTCCGTGATGCCAGCTGCAAGGACAGACTCTTCATTGTCCCTTGCTGGATTTATGGTATTTAATTTGCAAATAATAGATAGCGCTGTTTTCCATGCTGATTCCCTGCTTTTCTTAAGGAATCTTTGGGATTTCTGTTTTCAAGATGTACTGGGGTTTGCTTGTCAAACTGTTGAGTGCGTCATAGCAGGGTCTGAACATTTAAGCAAGTACACTGAAATCAAAGGGGCTTTACTCTTTTGATATTACCAAATCTGTATGTATATTTAAAATAATTCCATTTTTAATTGAGGAACTATATATTAAGGTTACCATTGGTTTTCTGAGTAAAGCAGAAGAAGAATTGGGAGCTGGTCAGCAACATTTGACTAGCTGAAATGTGCACTTCAGCTTGCTTGATGTGTGTGTATGTGTGTGTATATATATATTTATATATGGCTATCTTGTTGTTTGAGTTTGCATGGGGTTGGCTCACACCCCCTACTACTTTGGTCCTAGAAGTTGCTTCTCCCCTCTTCTCACTTCCTCTTACACGTTTTTTTACTCTCCCATTTCTATAACATTTATTTTTAATCTTATGAAGAACCTAGATCCATTTTGCTGCTTTGATCTTACCAGAGGAGCTTGGCTGGCCACCTCTAATTAAAAAGAAATAAATCAGGAACTCTTGGTCTGCTGGATTCTGAATTGCACTTAACAGAAGAAAACCCCAGTTACAGACATTACCTGGTGCACAGGGAAGTTGCTCTCTTACTTGGCTTATTTAAGAGTTACAAATATCGCCACAGTCAGAAATTACGTGCCTGCCATTAATTAGTAACATTTTCAGTTTAGTAACCAGATTTTCCCCGGCGTTCCCATGGAGGGGAGCAAAATTAAACATTCTTTTGCAAGCACCCAGGTGACCACCCGAGTAGCCGGTACTGTGAATTGCACTGAGAACTCTTGCGAAATTCCAGTCTAGGCTAAACAGCAGCTAAATTTGGCATTTGATTCCTTTCCTCCCCAAAATGCCTGCTTCCACCTCCCCGATGTCATAACCCTCTTAGGGTGGCCCTTCTCTAATAATCACAAATTGGCGTGATTTAATCGGACCCAAACGACGTGCTCTTTCTGAAGCAGAGCAGGATCGGTTCTGCTTCCCGTCCCAGCGCATGTGAAACGCTGTGCTCTCTCCTCGGGGCCATCTGCCTTGCATAATTGGTGTTATTTAACAGCAATTTTATTACTCAATCCTACTTCAGCTCTCTTAATCCCCTTGCTCTAATGGGCTCCCTGCTCTCTTCAGCAAAACCAGAGGAGAAGTAAAAAAAAAAAAGCAAAAATGTTCATAAAAGTGGAGGCGGGAGGAATCAAGGAAAAGATGAGAAACAGTTTGTTGATTTGTTTTGAATCCCTTCCTCCCTTTTCATTCATTCAAGTTGCTTTTCGTTCCTTTCTGCAGTTAAAAGTGCAGCCCAGGGAGGTGGTTCACGTTGAGAAGTTCTTCATTTTTTGAAATGAAGTAGTGACCAAAATCTCCTACATTTATCCGAGGGACAGCGGCTTTGGAGGTAGGCAGAGGGGGAGGTGGTGGGTGGAGGTTTGGGATTTTATTCTGATTTTTTTTTTAAAGTTTCTTTGTACCTTACTGTGTTTTTAAATCGTTTGTAAGCATCTTGGGGGGGGGGGATTACATCTGTTTTGGGTTCTGCCTGAAATGCCTTTGAGTTTTGTTAAATTGACCATTATAATGAAACCAGGAGCTTCTCTGGCCCCTTCTCTGGATTTCAACAAAACAGCACATCTCCATGCTTTCCACCTCTGACATTTTCCTACGTTTTCATGGAAATTTTCTTCTGTGGCAAAAGGCTGAATGCGCTTTGCTGTTAGTGAAAATCATTTTTTCCTTTTGCTTTACTTTTTGTAAAAGGTGGAAGGTATTCATCTTTTCTGCCACAAAATCAACTTTTGCAGGAATATTCCCATAAGAAACTTTGACCTCTGCAAATGTCTGCACAGATTGACATAGGTTTCCACGCCGGTTCCTTTCTTTGAGCAAATGCTTATGACTGAGAAAGCTTTGTAGATAGTAAGTGGCTCAGTATGTTGAGGAAGGATTTTTTGTGTGTGTTTCGCTTTTATTTTGTTCTTACCTGCGTCGTTTCACTGATCTGATTGATGGCATGGAGCTTTCTGAGCCTGACAGAGAAGCGTGTGCTTGGATTTGAGCTCCCTCGTGGCTGCAGGCTTTTGGCTCCGAGTCCCTCTGAATCTTTGCGGCTTTAACCACCGTGCAGATCTGGGCAAATAGAGGGTAAGAGTTGAAAGCCCTTGACTGGAGTCTTGCTCTTGGGAAGAAAACACTGGCTAGTGAAGAGCTCTTCGGTTTGGGCAGGGAGGGAATTGCAAGAACCAGAAACTAGTCAAATTCAGGTGGGAAACGAGGCAGAGTGTGTGACAACGTGTGTGAAGGAAGATTAATGACTGAACAGTCGAGAGAGGTGGATTTCTCATCTGTAGGTACCTTCTGCTCTTGATCGGCTGCCACTGGCAAGAATATCACCAAATGCAGCCCCGCGATTTGTGCTGGTAACGGGAGTGTGCCTTGACCTAGGGCAGCCTGGCACGCTGTGATAAGTGTGTAAGGGTTTTCCCGTGGGATGCCCGTGGTTCCCACCGTCAGCAGCTTCGCCAGTCTCACAACACATCCACGCAGCAAAGCCCACGGGCATCAAATCCTTTCCCTGGACTCTCTCAGAGGACGGTGCCCCTATTTTCTCCCTACCCAGCACATGCTGTAAAGCACAACCCAGTAATGTATTAAATACTCTACATTCAAAAGCCATAAAATTAAAATGTACAAGTGAAAAAAGTGTAAAAGATTGAGGGCTTTGCTGATGTCCAGGTTTCCTGCAGTGGCAGTCTCCCATGACATCAGAAATTCTTTTTGAGTCTTTCAGGTAACCAGCGGGACCCCGAGCCTTGACCTTCGTGTGGCACTGATGGGGCACGACGAACAGCCAGCAAACGGTGAGCGGTTTCGCCTTCAGTCTGTGTTCAGCACCAGGTAACCGGGCAGACCAAGCCCTCGTGACAGCAGCGGAGGTTGGCGGTTTTGTTTCGTCATGCAGTCCGTAATTCATGAGGGTATCAAGTTCTACCTTGAAACGATTTTTGAGCTTGAAAGCTCATTCTTCTCTGATGAGAATTTCCTCTTTTTCTCTGTTGTTAGCAATGCTGTGGTATAGGTCTTGGGTGCTTATTTCTGGAGTTTATGGGTCTTTTCCAGTCCCGTTCTCTATGGTTTCAGCTTTAATCAACTGAAAATCTTAAAAGGAGTTTCTGTTCTATATCTCAGGTACTTTTCCTGCTTCCAGATTGCAGCTATGCGAAAGCGAGATTGGCCCTAAACCATCCAGAAACACTAAACCCACCACTAGTTTGTTCCCCTTGATCTGGTTTTACTAAAAAGTCTCAGCTGCCAATAGAACAAATTCCTAAATAAAGTTTGTCAACATGCTGAAAAAAGCCCAGAGCAACCTCATGTCTTTCGCACCAAAACCCAAGTGCATTAACTTGGGCAGAGATAAAACACAAGCAGCAGCTCACCAATGCATACGGGGTAATTTCTGTCTGCACATCTGCGCTACCGTGGGTCGCCCCAGCAGGCACAGCTGAGATCTCCTAGAGAAAGAGCTTGGCCAAGGAGTGTCTCCTGCCGCTCAAGGATGTTCCTTCACCCTCTGTATCTGAACCCCTGTAGTTACTTGGAAGGAGCGCTGAAAACAGATACCTCCGTGGAAATACCAGATGTGCATAGCGAAGCACGCCCGATGACTGACGCCACTGTCTATCACTTGCTTAGATGTTGTGAGGAAGGACGGGAAGGAAACTTTATGTTGCATAAGTTAATATTCTATCTAGAGTAATCAATCGTCCTTATCTTAATGGCTGCATACCAGAGTTTTCATGTGTCCGAGAGACACAAGGCAGGTATCCTCACAATTACTGACAGGGAAATTCTGGAGCAGAGATGGGAACGGCTCCCGCTGCACCAGCGCAGCCCCAGGCGACCGTCCCTGAGTTACCAACAGCCCGCGTCTCATCGCAGGCAGGGTCTGTAGCATTTAGTTGCCATTCTCAGTTTGTGTCCCCGACTTTGTCCAGAGCAATACACGATGGCAGTGGAGCCCATGATGTGTCAGGGATGCTGGTTCTGGTGAGTAAATGGAAATGATAGCGTGCAAGTTCTGAGTATAATGACCGTGGTCGTCTGCGTGTGCCAGGTTTGCTCGAAACCTTCAGAGCAGTCTGAGCTCTGCTTTTTTTGGTTGAGTTTGGCTAGAAGTGCCTCGCACTGAGTTGTGACCGGTGAAACAGAAAAGCGATAGGTTCTCGTGCACAGATGCTTGTTGGTAGCCGACAGTGTTAGTAATGAACAGTGCTTCCGTCCGTAGGTGGTCTGGGAAGCGAGGGAGGAGGGGTGGGTTGACAAAGATCATAAGAAAAAGAATTGAAGACAGAAACAATTTTTTTTTTTTTTTTAAAAAAAAGAGGCTTGAAATCCTTAGTCTTCGGGACTGCTTGGTTTCTAAGGGTCCACAGTTAAAAGTGTCATAACAGAAAGAGCTTTCTTATAGCACAAGAGTTAATAAGGAGGGAGCATCTAAAAAAATACTTCTTTTCCTCTTAAAACGCTGCCTTCCCACTTCCTGCTTCTCTGCAGCCTTCTGTACCTAAGAGGGGTTTTGTGGGTGTTTACCAGGCACTTCCAGCAGAAGGAGGGTTAAGTACATGAGAAGGGGGTGGAGAGGGAATCCCAGCTTGGAACTTGAGACTTTCCAGCTGAGAGAGAAAGATTCGGAGATGCAGACGTAATCATACAGCACTGCAATCAACTCCTGTGTCAAAAGAAGTCAGGAAAAGCACATAAATAACTCCACAGCCACACTTAATGTAGTGCAGGACAAATATCAATAATGCCACCACTTCCTCCAGGGTGAGTATAGAAAAGCTTCCTGTCTAAACGCTTGCAAAACGGTTTAAATACTTTGAAACGGCTTGGTGTAAACTTCAGAAATTGAGGTAGCTTTGAATTCAAATGATTTGGTACCAGATCAAATAGATACTCTTTTATCTTATTGCAAGTTTCAGGTTTCCTTGCAAATAGTCTCAAGAAATCAGCTGTGGTTGTCTGAAGCATAATCTATATTGTTTCCTGCCGTAAATCCAAAACTCCAAATGAGCTGCCAAGGACTGAAAAGCACACTCATTTAGCGGGAATGCAAATTTGTCTGTATCCTTTAGTACACAGATTTGAGCGTTTCCATTTTAATGGCTTAACTCCTTCCAGCTAATTGCTCGAGTTGCTCTAGTTATCTGCTTCAGTGTAATGAGCTGTACGATTTCAGGTAATCCACGTGTTTAGGATGGGCTTTCCTGAAGCTCTCACTTTGAAGCGTCCTCAGTAAATCTGGCGTAGCTCTGCATTTTATTTGCTGCTTGTGTAACGTACAACAGCTTCCGTAAGGACCGTTGGGGTGTTTGTGGTCAGTCTGTTGATCAGAAGGATCCAAAGTCTTTTTGATTGATACAGACAGAATGAAGGATGGAGGAGGAGAGAGATGCTGCTGCCTTGCTTCTCAACGGGGTGCTGTCTCCCCTGCCAGGTGGATGGTGATGTGATGTTACAGATGGCGTGTGATTTATTGCGTTATTAATTTTATTATTACCAGTCTTTACGGAATGGGTCTTGGTTAATGCACTCGAGTTCATAAACCATCTCACGCTGGGCTTTGTGTGTATGTGTTTGTAACATGTCTGTTTTCCATTACAAAACCGGGAGATAAACGATGATGACAGTCACATTTTCCTAACATAAATTTCTCCCTTTCTCAGTCCTTGGAAACCATAAATTTCAGCAGTGTGTCTGTGTGCTCCAGACATCAAAAAGCCACATTCAGGCAGGCAGATTTACAAGCCCTCTGTTTTCCTTGGTCAAGTCCTTTTTGCAGAAGAAAAGATAGACATCCAAATGATAACAGAAAGCTGGGAAGGGAGCAGAGTTAAAGGAGGAAGCTGTACAATGTGGGAGGGGAAGGAAAGCCTCCTGGGAGGACTTGTCTCAGCTGACACAATTCAGGTGGTGGATAGAGATTTTCCTTCTTTTTCTGGCCAATAAACATCATCTTGTTTTCCTGTTCCTGTATTAAGTGTTTTCAGCCATAAGTATTCAACCTTTTCTTCCTCACAGCTAAAACTCTTGTCCAAGTTGTTATCTCATCATGTCTCAATTAATGCAACATCCTTTTCTCTTGGCCTTGATGAACACTGACTTTTGCCCAAATCGCATCCATTCAGAACCTCATTTGGCTTTTTCTTCTCTATCGCATCAAATACTTGTCTGTGCTTTTGCGCTCCTCCTTGGCCTGTCCTCATCTTATATCCTGTTCTCGTTTAAGATCTGTTCCTTCCCCCATGCCGTCACTTGACAGGAACACAATTTCGCATGCAAACAACCTTTACTTCTTGCCCTTTAGCCCCTTCCTGTGGCGTGGTGTTTTCTGTCTGTCGTGACAATTTTGCCTGTATCAGTTGCTGGCGTGCTAAGACTACTGCCTATTGGGACTAAATATTATGTTAATATTATTCCTAAATGTTATTTGTCTGCTCTGTATTCCCTGTCTTTATGAGCCTTCTGTCTCTTTGAGGCTCCTTTCCTCCTTGTGCAGCAGCTAGCACCTACTTGTAGGATACTAACAGTCATTCATTCACGACTTTCGCTTGTCACCAGTTCAGCGGCTTTGGTCATTAATGCATAAGCAGTGCTATTTGTCTTTTTTAAATTATTATTTTACAAGCTATGATTAAGCGTAATTCGCTTGGAGTTAGCACACATTAGTAAAACCAAGACTCAAGGTTGCAGATTAGAAACCATCTTCTGGTTTTTTGTCTGCTTTTAAAACTTTACCGTGCCCCGCAGAGCAGATCAAACTCACTGATCTGTTGAAATAAAACCTTTCTTGTGACTTCAGTCTGCTGAGTCCTTATCAACAAAATATTTGGGAGGCCAGGCAGGCCACAGATCCATCACCGTAATCACCTCCCCGAACAGCAGGGTCTGCACGTTTCCCAGCACGGGTGCGTGACCGTGACGCTCCCACCACCACACACTCGTGGGCATCGGACCGTCTTTACTGAGTCCTCCAAAACTTCTCTCCCTACCAGGTCGTTCCCAGGGATGATCGTTTCTAGGCTCTGACTTTAAGAGGCTCCAGCAGAATCAGGAGCTGAGCTGTTCGGTAATGACGCCGAGCCACGACTTTTAGCAGAGACCTGTTTTGTTCAGGGCTTTGTTCCGCCTTGCTGTACCACGAGCGTCTGGGCAGCACCGCAGCCAGGTCCAGCTGCTGCTTGAAAGTGCCTCTGAAAGGTGTCCCTGCTCACGTTCTCCTTCGCTCGCCAACATAGCAATAGTAGTGACAAAATACAAACGTTTAAACGAGAGTCTGACTCTGGAGAGTCTTTTTTCAGTAGGTCCTTCGCTGTTTTGGCATTTTGTGCCATCCCGATGCACTGGTGATAATAGGAGTGAGTCAGAAAGGAAACTCCGGATCCTGATGTTACTACAGATGGCTAAGCCCATCAACAAGGACTATTATTGCAGGTGCCATATTTAGCAAACGTCAGCTTGGTCTTGTTAGCTGCCATATCTTCTAGCGAGCTGTATCATGGAAAGAGAAAGGTACCTGCATCGTTCTGGTGAAAAGTTTTTTGAATCACTGATTTTCGTCCTCCTGTTTGACCAGTTTTGCCGTACGTGACAATCCTGAGCTACTACTTCCATGTGATTGTTTATTTCAGCTGGCATAAAACATTCCTCTCTGTTACCCCGGTGCCTTTAAACAAAATCCCATCACCAAACCAAAAGATCCTATCAAGGCTAAAGATGTGTTAGGAGTGTACTAGCTGGATCCAGTGCCTACCGGCGAGATCTCTTCTTCTACAATAGATCTGGCATTTGCAATCTGTGGTTTTTCCCAAGAGTATATGCAGACTGTTTTTTGTTTTGTAAATATTTGAGCTATGAGGCTTATCCAGTTTATTTCATTTCTAGAGCAGGAGATCCCCGAATGTGGTAGGTCTGTTACTGGTAATGTGGGTGCTGGGTGGGCAGGTTCTTCTGAGGGTGAGCTGGGGCAGGGTGTTCTCTGGGGTCCCACCTGGGGTAGGAGGAGACAGCAATCCATCTCTTCAATCAGCAGGTCTCTGAGCACAGGGCACGGTGGTGGTGCTGCTGCTAACGCAATATGCAAAGCTGTTGTTGGCATCACCAGAGCAATGAATGAGGGAGCGTAGAGCGTCTCTGCAACCACCAGACGTTTTTATCTGCTTTGCAAATTGTGCGTTCGTAGCCGAAACAGAACTGTGTTCTGAAGGAGTGCCTTGCCAGCATCTTTTTGGCAGCAGCGATGGTTGTGGTTGTGGATCCCAACCATGTTTGTGGTTTATGGTTGATTGCAGATAACACCTGTTTTCCTCAAGGAGGGGCTTCTGCTTTTAAACACGTAACCACCAACTGTGGCCAAAACCTCCATCCCTTTTGAGCGTACTAGTTCTACGAACGCCAAGGCACGCACGGCACAGGTCTTGATTTTGACCATGCTGGTGATGGAGGCTGTGCCAATACCCTCTCGAGATGTGTATCACAGCATCTAAGGGCTGAAGCCGTGCTGCTTCAGTTCCCGTGTGTGCTCTGTTAAGATCAGCATCCTTTGTTCCCTGGGACAGCTTTTTGTACAGTAGCGCGCTCAGGTTGCTAATTTGAGCAGCTGAAGTAGGGCAGCTTTGTTTGCACATCGTCATTCCAGGAAATCCTTGAATCTCCTCGTCTGTTGTGGCAGCCGGGTACATCTTGCCAAACTCTTCTCTGCCCGGTATCTTTCCTTTAATTCCAGTACGTGGAATTCAGCTTTAGCTTAACAGCTCCAGCTCTTTCCAAAGTGAGTTGGAGCTTTCTGTCATGCCTTTTCTGCAGATTTTCCCCAGATGTAAGCATCGGCTTTGTAGACTTTGGAACCCTCCTGGATACACCAACAAAAATATGTTGTATTTTCCAGTGAAACACCTCTGGTGCTGAACTCAACCCAAGTGACAGGAAAGTGTCTCTCAGAGTGTTGAATGCCCACAAACATGCACTTTATTTTTCTAAGGGCACCTGCCAGAACACTGATGATGCATCAAGTACAGAAGTATATTTGGCATTAGACATCTCTCCAAAAATGTCTCTCTCTGTAGGTAATGGAAAATGTTTCTATTTAATGTATTCTTATAATTATTTAGTCTATACAGAGGTGGTATTTTTCTTGCAGTAACCTGTGAGTACAACAAATCTGTTGATTCTTTTCCTTGCTCTGTGGTTCATAATAATTGCATCTTTTCCAGCTCTAGGTGCCATTAGTAAGACCAAGCTTTCTGCACCAAACCCTGAGTTTTACCTCGTTACTTTATGCTCGGTGCTCCTGTTGCTGGCTCCATATCGCTTTGCGCACCTCTGCTTTTAAATCCGCTTCCGGTGCAGCACCGTCACGTTTCTAGGAAGCCTTCCCTGAGCTAATGCTATTGCCCTCCGTTTTGGTCAGCATTGCATTTGGTTCATTTCTAGTGGCTTTCAGCTCTGGTGAGGCTTTTTGCTACTCGGTTTTCCTCAGGATAGCCTTTTACTCTTGGTAAAGTAGTTTCTCTAAACTAAAAAAAGTCCCAGAACCAAAGATGGATCAAAGCTACCAAGGCCATGAGGCACTGTCTTGCATTTGCAGCACTTTTGGTTAGTGCTCCTATAAATCTGCTTCCAGCTCTTTGGAGTTGTTTGGCATAAGGCCTCCTTCTAGCACACCGACTCGTTCCAAATAGTCCGTGCATGACCTAAAGCACGGCTTACCCAGGGAGCAGCTGCAGGCAGCTGCTGGTCTTTGCTTGGGATCACAGACACCCCAGGAAATCCCATGGATTTTGCAGGGAAAGCCCAGAGCTCCTTTAGCTGTGTTTTATAAAGTTTAGTTTTATGGATAACGAGTCCCTTTGCAAGCAGGCTGCAGCCGAGGGGTTCCTTCCTCGCGAGCTCAGGAAGCATCTCCACGCTTGGCTCGGTTTTGGTGCGCAATAGCAGCTGTCATTTCTTTCTGTCGCTGATGTTTTTGAGGATTCAGGGAAAAATTAATCTTCTGGGTAGTCAGCCGTAGTCCCACATGGACTAAAGGAACCTGGAACTGTCGCTGTATTGATTGTGGAAGGGACACAAGTCTTGGGGTAGAAGGCAATGATAGATGGTGGTGCCCAAGAGAGCTCGCCTGGGAGCAGCCTGGGTTCAGACTGGTGCCATCACCATCACTGGCAACAAGTCAACCTGTCCTGGCTTTCATCCTCGCCTGGGATATTAATTCTGTTGGGCTCTGCATCAAGTGGAGTCTGCCCCTGTGACAGATGAGCTTTGCATTTAAACAGCGACGTGATTCCTGGGAGGGGGAACAGGCAATCCCAGCACCCCGTTGTAGTGCATGGAATAAAGACTCCTGGAGTATGTAAACATGCCTAGCTTTTCCCTTTCTTCCATTATTTTAGTTCTTAACATTTGCCATAAATAAGGTCATTTTCTTAGTAATAAGTGTTTTACATTGTGGGGTGCTGTCTGTCCAGTTAGTCTGAGCTCTTGTCCTCATGTGTCTGGAAAATTTCTATTTATATACAACGTACAGAGGCTTTTTCCAGTTTCAAGGTGGGGATTTGCTGAAGGCCTAATCTGGGTCGTAATGAAAACTGCTGGGATAGACTGACTCATTCTCCTGCTATAAACAGCTGGTGTACACAAACTTTCTATTTTTTTTTTTTTCACTTGGTGCTACTTCTTTTTATCCTGTGTCTTAAATTCACTTGTTTTTATGGCAGAGAGATGAAGCCAAGACCAACTATAGTCATTCAACTCCTCCCAGTGTTTTAAGCCTAGTCCTTTAGCTCCTTGAAGCAATATCTCACCGTGTGCATCTCCTGAGCAGGACAAGGGACTAAATGCAGGCCTCCCGCTTCACTGTCCAGCAGCTTCATTGTATGGTCATTGTGTCTCTGCTCATCGTTAACAGATCATCTAAACCTTCTAGGTCTCATCTAGTCTGTTCTCTTATTAGTTTAGAGCTGCTTCCTGCAATCCACTTTCAATTTTTTTGTTTGGTTTAGTTTCATGTGTTCCCAGAAATGAATCTTTCACTTCAAGCTGCGAAAGCTTCCACTCAATTAACAAGCTAGCTGAATTCAGCTGAATTCCCTTTTTATCTTCATTCCACGTCCTGTTTTATTCATTAATAAAATAAAAAGTACTTCAGATATATATTGTTGTAATTCATCAACACCACAGTTTGGATTTCAACTACAGCTGAAGATCCTTTTCCATCGTGAGGGCCAACATGCCTTTGGCAGGACATCACACACAGAGCTGTCCTGCGGAGACTTGTCCTTCCCGGAGCTCACAACATGAATGTCTGCGTTCATCGCCTTCACAAAGCACAGAATCCGCCCCCTGCTCTGCCCCATCGCGTGTGGCGCTGCGAGGACCACCAAAAGTGTTGTCCCTTCCACGTGCGAGGTGGTTCCCAGAACTTCTGTCGTCTTTCTTCTCTCCAGCACGCGTGATGCACTTGGCCACGCGAAGGCGTGATGTTTACAGACACGTGGCTGTTGGCATCCTCAGGTGTATGTCTTCTGTCATCGGTTCCAGTTCGGGCTTGGCTGTCATCCTAGAAGAGACAGTGATGGAGGAACCACATATGGGATCTCCTGCCTGCCACCGGCACGGCTCTTACCCTGGCTGATAGGTCTGAACCACAGGTGTGGGTAGCTAAGATCCTGAACTCCGTGCAGACCCAGACCCCGAATTTTGGAGATGTAATAGATCCCTTTCCCGTCCCGTGCGGACTGGGCACAGCCCACTGTCACACTAGTCCATCACAGCAGCACTTTTCAGTGCAGGGTTTTTGAAACAAGCTTCCCCCCCCCCCCCCCGCCTTTTCTCTTAGAAAAGCTGAAATTCAGACAAGCCAAAGGGAACTGTGCCAAGGTTATCTCACTCACAGACCTTAAAGGACCAGCGGGCAGTGTGGGAGTTTGGGGATAAACCGCAGGATGCAATGGGGAGGATCTGGGATGCGTAGGCAACTGCCACTTCATCACAGAGAGCTGGAAGGAGCTGGATCTGCCAGGGATGGTTTTTTCTTTTCCTAGAAGAAACCTAACTGCTGCTGCAGGATTCATGCCAGGCTGAGACCAAAGCAGAAAGCCCGGGGCAGGGGGAGCTGGTTTCTTTTAGTTTTTGGAACTTTGTTTGGGAGCCCTGGAGAGGAGGGAAGTGCTTTTTGGGTAAAAGTAACATTCGGCAGAGAAGCAGGGTGGCCTGGCAGCCTGGAGTGACCATCTGCTTCCAGTTTGGGGACCAGGTTGGAGCTGTGCTTCACCCATTCCGCTGCAGCCGACGGGAGACAAACCTGTGCTGGTCCAGCAAGGGCTCGCTCCCTGCAGCAGGGAAAGGGGCTCAAGCTGTGGGACATGACGCTGCTCGAAAGTCATAGACTGTGACACAAGGTTTTATTAAGTTTGGCGCTAGTGAATTGCTAGAGATAAAACCACCTTCTGCCACGAAAGAATCACTGCTCCACAGCTTGCTAAGCCTATGGTCCTGCCTTTCTTCCTCCAAGCGAGAGCCCTCCCCCTCTCCTCCCCCGGTGTTGCTTTACGCTATATTTACCTTCGGAAACTACTAAAGCAATCCTGAGCCAGGGGATTTGCTGCTGTAGCTGGGCTTTAACCGATGGGTAGTTCCTGCATGAACACGGGCTTTCACCCGTAGCCCGACTTCCCTGAGATCACAGAGATTATGGAGGTCACCAGATCTGTCCAACAGCAACAGAGAGAAGCTTTCTGCATCGTGGATGGTACGATTTCACATCCGTTGCTCTATAGATGTGGTTGCTGGACTCCCGCTCGCTTGCTCACAGTCCCACGCACGTGCGTGGTGTGGGCAGGCATCGGAAAAGGACAAGTCCGTCTGGTAGGGCTTGGGGGGGCTGTCACCTGCAGAATAGAGCAAAGAAGAGAAGAAAGTGCGCGTTTCTTTCTGTATTGCACAGCGTTTGGGGTGCAGATGGGAGAGCTCTCCTACGACTGCCCCATAGGCATGCCTGGCAGCAATCTGACGTCGTTTAGGCAAGGTAAACAGCGGGTCTGAAATGCTTTTAGCCGCCTGAGAAGCTGCAGGGTCACCCCACAGCACCCCTTTGTACAAAGGTGCAGAAACCCGCCAAACATCTTGTAGTGTGGCTCCTTCCAGGTCAGACTTCAATTTAGTGCTCACACCCGTGATGTTTGCCAAATGGTTCTGAAGTCCGCCCTGTCTCAGAGCGTGTCTGGTAAAGATCACGGGGTATAAAAGCATTAACTCAAAATTCCCTCTTTCCTGTCGGGTCGGTCGGGCCATCGCTGTCCTCTCGCGGCGGTGGGCGTATTTCATAGCTGCAGCATCGTACGGAACGCGGTTGTGATCCGTTTTGGCGTGAAACGCACTGGGAGCTATAAAGGACCCCAGCAACGATGGCTGAACCTCACCTTCCACAGAAAGTCCCGGGGCAGGTTATTCTTAGTTCAGGAACTTCTTTCTCACCCATTGTTTTTTTCTCTAAAATTCTGTGGAACAACTGGAGTCGTCTTCACCCCGGCAGCATGGACTCTTTGACGTCTCGCTTCCGCGCAGATATAAAATCCACTCTTTTTCTCAATTGTCTATTTTTTTTTTAATTTATTCATCGATGTGCGCCATCCCTGGTTGCTCTGCATCTGATACCCATATGGGAGAGACGTCTGCTCTGTTGCACTCAGACTATGACTCAGGGTTCTCGTGTCTTGTTTACGCGGTGGTGATCTTAGCGAGGCTGGATTGCGACCTCGCTTAAGGAACTGTCTGGTTTTTCTGTCTGCCAAGTACTGCAGAGCAGCTCTTGCTGCGGAAGGCATATGTATCGTGGTAGCGTCTGACCTTTGCAGTTTGCTGTTGAGAAGAGGGAGACGAAAAGGCAAGAAATAAAGCAAAGCAAACAAAACAAGGAACAGCTCTCGAAGTGCCAGAAGCAAAAGTCATTTGAGATAGATAGCCATTTATTTTTTTCTTCTATTTTTAATCCGCTAACTTTCATTTTTCTCTGGAACTCACGGAAAGAACAAGCTTCTGGATAAGGAAAAGAGAGTGAACTTGTGCTTAGACATAAATAATCTTGTTAATCAGCAACACAAGGAAAGGAGACAGAAAACTATGTGACAACTGAGCTGAAGTTTGGTCAAATCCCTCTTTGTTTGAGACATTTTGCCTGATTTTGCAGAGTGCTGTCTCCAAACCAGAATCCAATATAAGTTCAGCGTTATTAAAATAATTCATCTTTTAAACCTCAGCAGAATTTGTTTGGATGGTTAATTTCCTCAAGGCCTCGGGCCCCTGTATGTGTTGAAGTAGATAAAATTCAAGGGTTAGCGCACGAGGTATCTGACCGCACAGTCTCTCGGGGGTAGGAAATCACTTTACAAGCATGTCTAATAGTCCTAGTGCATAGAAACGATTATTGGTGATTACACGGTAAAAAAAAAAAAAATAAATGATGAAAGCAGATGCCACGCAGTGATGTGGGTGCTGAAAGAAGAGGACAGTGGATGGGAGAGTCGGGAGGTACAGGCTCCGCACCGGTTTGGCCGTTTTATTCCCCTGGATATAGCCACATCAGTGGCTAAAAGCTTTCTTTCAGCAAAGGTTGTTACGAGTAATTGCTTGCAATGACCAGGGTGGAGGAGTCGTACGTGCCTTTCATCCCGTTCTTCTCCAGCTTTCTGGGTAAGATGGAAACCAGTTCATTTTTAACTCGCGCTGATGTAGTTCAGACTGAGCCCTCGGGTCTCCACCTTGACTTCTCGAACAGAAGGGGCTGTGGAAGCGCCAGTCGCTGTCCTTTCTGTCTGGACCCTCCAAACACTGGACGCGGTGACGCTGCTTCTCGGCTGCCCCCGAGGTCACGGCGAAGGGGCTTCACCAGGGCAAAAGGTTGTGCCTGTGTGTTCGTACGGTGGATGTACAGCAAGAGCAAGAAGAGACCTGGGTTCACTCTCTGACCTCCACGGCATCCTGCAGGCTCTGTTTTTCATAATCTTTATAGGCATAGAAGAGAAAGGAAAATACTTCCTTGGCTACTAAATAATGCTTATTTTTGTCCTAGCTGTCTCCTGCACTTCCAGCCCTGCCTTTTCCCGGCTGCTCTCTCGGTGCCTCCCGGTAGAGCTTTCTGTTTTCCCAAAGTGTACCTTAATCGCACCGTACGTTTTGCTTCGTACGCCTTTCGTGGAGGCTGCGTTGGGCAGCAGATCCTCCTCCGTGCCAGCCACCAGCTCCCCGGGTTGCGGTGCTGGGACAGCCGAGGGTTTTGCCCTTTTCCAGACAGCAGCAAAGTGCCTGCGGTCCTTTTTGCTCAGCTGAGAGGGTGACCAGATTTTATACGTAAAGCAGAAGGTGTGAGACTGGGAATAACCCCCGTGTCAAAGCGTTTGTGGAGCAACATGTTTCTTGTTACGACCTGGGGGCTGGGTACGGTCCCAGAGTCTTGGCTCAAGACAGGGGGAATCGAGGAAAATCACACATCTAGAGCAAAAATACCACCCCTGAAGACTTTTTGGGGAGCGTTGGGACAGTTCCTGTGTTCTGGTCTGTCCCCATCAACTTGGGGACGTTTTGCCCTAGTCCTGACAACACCCACGTCCTTCCCCTGACGTGGATGTACCGGTTTAAACTCAGACAGCGAGCAACGCATCCCCTCTCCGTTATTCTCGCTCCGCTCCAGTTGTGCTTCTTACAGAGCTAGAATTACCCGTTAGTTTAAGGGTTTGTTCATGACAAACTTCGGCACAGAGAGAAGCAGCTGACTTTTGCCCCTTTTCATGTTGGCTTCCTTCGCAGGCTTAGCTAGAAACGTCTCTAAAGTGTTAGTGCAAACAGAGCTGATAAGTGCTGCCATAAATGCCTGTCTGGATGTTTTCCATGGGCTGTCTTTAAAACACCCCCAGTATCATTTCAGTGTGAACATAAAAGCTGACAGAAGTGACTTAAACCTGGTTTTGTTAGCCACCCCGGCTGTCCCAGGTGGTTCAGCACCTTTTCCTCATCTTAACTGGCTTTTACTAATCTCATTTTTTCCAGGCAAATAAAAGCCGCGTTCAAATTGTTTCTTTTCCCTGCCCACCCTCTGCCTTTCTCTGACGGCTGGGTGTGAGGAATTTGTTTCCAAGTGTGGCTGACTGGGGTGCATCAGGCTGAAGGTTTCCTATTGCTGGCATATTCCTTTGCAGCCATTTTCCCAACCCGTTTGCTCCGACGTTTATGCCCAGAAGTACCTAGGATAGAGAGTGGCTCTTCGCTCAGGTGAGACATCAGCGGTAGATTAGAAAAAGGACTGTAGGGAAAATATTTTTCTTTGGTTTCGCTTTGTTTGTTTGTTGTTCGGTGGTTTTGTTTTTTTACAACTATGGCTTCTGGCTTTAGCGTATAGATTTATTTCCACCAGGTTTTATGGTTTTCTGTCGGGCTTTACACAAACTGAACATAAGCCCAAAATCACCAGCTATATCATCTTAGTCTGCAAATATTGCAAGACAGAAAAACTCAGGGGCAGAAGGGGCTATACTTTAATACAGAGTGATTTTCCTTGAGAATTTAACCTGAGGTGTCAGAGAAATGCCGAATACCTGCATTCACACGTACACGGAGTCCTCCCCGTCACTCCCCGGATGACCCAGCGGCTGCTTAGCCACAACCATGAGAGCATGAAGTTTGCATCCTCCCTCACGTGCTCTCTATCCTGGAGAAACCTGGTGCTCCGTAGGTTTTCCGTACGTAGCTGTAGATCCGCCTGCCTGCAGTATTTAAGGCGTTTCAGGTGTTTATGGGTTACTGTCACGGGATTTGGGAAAAGCAATGTCTCTGTGTTCCACAGCAATCCACAGATGTGACACTTCCAAAAGGAATGGCATCTTCCCTGGAAAACCTTCTTGTTTTGACAAACGCAAAAAAGATGAAAAACAATTGCGTGTAGATGATAGAGAGTTTGCATGTGTGATTTATTAAAGAAGTTTTGTGTTCTCACTGCACTCGGGGCACCTGCGTGTCTGATCTCATAAGATCGGACACGTCTTGAAAACAACGGCACAAGGAAAAGTCCTGTAGAATTTAATAGAAATCAACTGTTTCCAATTGTTTCTTAACCCCCTTTATTTATTTTATTTTCACGTCTGAGGTGGAGCTATGTCCCAGAAAAAGCATGTTAACACATAAACTGATTCCGATCCTTCTCACCAGGCAGTTTTGTTCTTCCCCTGGAAAAAACGGTTTCCTTCGTGAATGAGAGATCTGCAGAGCAACCTGGGCTCTCAGCCCGCGGTAGTTCAAGGTTAGTTGATTTTATGTCACGTTCTTTAAAAAAACCCCAAACTATTGGAACTGCAACAGTATATGAAATTACCTGTTGGAGAATAAATACAACCTGCAAGTAAGTGTTCACAGGGATACACAGAAGTGTTTCAAAAAACCAAGGTAAGCAGATGAATCTCTTTCTCCCTTATTTACTACCTCTCTGCCACTCTGGACGGAAAATGAGCATTTGTTTGTTTGCATCTTGTAAGATAAGTAATCGGTGCTTTACGGATGGTTGTTGTGATTTGCATGAGACGGCTGTATCCTAAAGGAGCGGGTGAAACAGGAGCACCAGGAAAGCGTGCGAGGAGCTGGGTGTTAATTATTCTCCGGCTAAAATTTGGCATTAGGCTTCTTATGTTTAATGATGCTGCATCTAATAACGACAGGTTTCTGCTGTAACAGGAATGAGTTAATTTGCCGAGTCTCTTTGTAGGGCTCCGTTTTCCTTTTGCTCAAGGGCTATATTCAGATAACAAGAGCTTGGATTTTCTCTTCTTTTCTATTTTATGGAAACTATTTTATAAAATGCAATGGAAAAAAAGAAAAAGCTGTCATTCATACAAATGCAAATCAGGAGGTCGGAGGGGGGAGGAAATCCAAACCCTTTTGCTGTGGCTCTGGGAACTCTCGCTGCTTCCCGCTCCAGCGTGTGCGGACAAGAAAGTGAAAACCAGCAGAAATGGAAAATACGAGTCGGTTGTCAGCGGCAGGGAAGCCGCTTGAAGGCACGTTCCTCACCTTGTGTGGAGACCCCTTCCCGTCGTACGCCCCGTCCATCCCACCAGTCTTTTGCAGCATCTCGCTCTCCAGGATAGGAAAAGCATAAGAGGTCAGGAAATGGTGAGAACAGAATTAGATTTTAATTTGCTTTCACCAGTTTTTAATAATCCCTGATGCTGTTAATAATACAGGACTTATATTCCTCTGAAGAATAGAACTAATAAACTTCCTTTTTTTTAAAATTAATGCTTGTTCAGAGAGTTAAACCTTCTCCCAGGTGCTATTCCAAAAAATAGCAGTGATTTAAACTCAAATAATTTTAGTCTGCAGGACAAAAAAAGACTTATTTGAAGCTTGCATAGGTCTGGTTTTTTTCAGTGTGCACAACCTCCCTCCCCCCTAAAATAACACTTTCACCATTTTGAAGGAAACCTTGGGCCAGGTTTAACAACTGACCGCATGCAAAAATGCTTATGCAACTGCTGTGTTAAAAACAAACTAAAAACTTCAGGCAAAATTGCCGGTTTCGTGATGTAATGAGTGCATGAGGTTATCAGACTGCTCTCGTGGTGTGGTGGATGCCAGAGCTGACACATTTATGGGCTTCACGCCTTGGACTCCATGGTTCGTGATGGTGGCAAGAGGGAGCAGCAGCCCCCGTTGCCCTCCCTTACCGAGTTACGGGAAACTCTCCTGCGGTTTTAGCAAAGTAACGGCAAATCGGTGGCAAATTTGGTCTGATGCTGTTCGCCAGAGGACGGTGATGTGACTATGTGCTCACCATCTGGCTCCTGTGTGACGGATGTCCATAGGGAAGAGGGGTCTTGGCTTATTATGTCGCCCTTTGTGGTTTCCTTGTGGGGGTTTTAAATGCGTCCCCGAGTCTGTCGTCAGCTGGACAAATCATGGCTTTGGACAGGCAAATCTCTGGTTCGTTTGGTTTGGGTTTTTTTTTGTTGTTTTGCTTGCAGCTGCAGGCTGTGTCCTGGGATGTAGGCGTGAAGACTTGGGATTTAGCCCCTGGTGATGTCCTTGCAGTTTTCTCTATCTCTGTGAATGTTGTTTAAGGTAGGGCAGAAGGAAATGTAAGGAGATGAGCGGCTCCTCCTAAAATTACTGTCTGCAGGTTAAAACACCACCATAAAAAAAATTAATTAAAAAATTAAAGCCCTCTCTTCCAGCTGCTTACATCTGTGTGGTCTGCTTCGCTGGGGAATTACTGCTTTGGAAGATCTCCACGGCTCTGAGGGCTGAGGAAGATGTGTTGGAGGGGTTAATCACCAGCTTCTCTCTTCTGGACACCTTTGTTAAAATTCGGCCCGAGCCACAGAGATCTTGGTGGCCTCATGGCTTTTTGACGTGTCTTAGTCCATGTAGCCGGGCAGCCCAGGACCCCGGGCCAGGGGGAAGGGAGAACCGGGACAGATGTGGAGCATCAGGATGGGTACGCTGGGTGCCTGGCCTGAGCACAGAAGTGGCAGCAGTGGCTGTGCCAGGACGGCAGTGCCATGTCTGAGCTCTGGGACTCAAGCCGCAAAGCACGTACAGTTGCCCAAGCGCCGGCCCTAAAAAAAAAAAAAAAAAAAAAAAAAATCCCTGTTGAGTCCCCTCCATCCGTGTTCTCCTGCGTTGTGTGCGCGGGGATTGCCGTGCTACGCTGCCGAGACGCGTGTCTTCTCGAGGGGCAGAGGTCCCCCTGGAGAGGGACCATCAGGGAATGTCACCGATTGCGGTGCCGCAGAGGAGGAACCCGTGCCACGCCGCAGTGGTGGAGAGCTGGCTGGTCAGCTAGGGAGGGCTGGTGAGACCCGCATTCGGTGCTGCAGGGAGTCACCGCGTTCACCCGTTTTCTGCAAAACAAACAAAGAACCAACCCAAAAAGGAAAAGCAGAGGACTAGAGTTGAAGTTTTGGCTTTGACCCAGTCTAATGGATATTCAGTTCTGGCCCAGAGACTCTGAGATTAGCAGATATTTGTTTTCCTCGGGGATTGAGGAAATCTCCAGATTGGCTTTGACAAAGACTGGTTTTTCCCCTGTCTTGTGACAGGGGTTCATCCTGTGGACACACGTTAGCAAGAAGCAGATGATAAATTAATTGTCTCCTGAGATTTTTACTTTTTTTCCTCCTCCCCCCCCCTTTTTTTTTTCTCTTTTCACACAATGGCACCACGGCCTTCCAAAGGGAGTTTATAGTTGGCTGTGGGCTTCCAAAGGAAAACGACTCCGCGATGCAGAGTTAATCAGAGACAGCTGTTACCCACAGCACTGCCGGCCTCACCTCTTTAGCATCAGATTAAAAATCATTAATAACAATCAATGAGAAGCCACAGAGGCTGCTGGTGAGCTCCTGCCTTGCGGTAACCGCGCTCACCGAGAGCCGTGATGGCCCGGGGTGGGCACGAGCTCTCGCCGACGGCCGGGGCAGGCGAGCGGCAGCCAGCGGTGAGTCAGGATGACTCCGATGGGTGGGTGTGAGCACACACGGATCTTACAGCTTTCGGGTACTGAAATGCAAGAGCACGATCTTTTGGAAAAATGCAAATGAGGATGTGAACGCGGATGTGAGCGTGGTCTTGGCTTTGGATTTTGTTTTCTTACCGAGCGCGAGCTGGATTTGAACAACACAACTGGCAGGCGAGTGAGCCTTCTCCCTCTGTTTCAGTTCTCTGTGCTTTTTATATCAACTTCCCTCAGCTGGGTCCAAGCAGAACAAAAGGAGATTTATTAATTTTGGTTTTCCCTTTTTAAGTCGCTTGCTCTCGGTCACACAGACTTGGGGGTCCCTCTGTAGTTGCCCCCCTTCCCGTACGAAAGCCCTCGCCGGTTGGCAGACCGGGGGTTGCACGAGCAAGTCAAGGGAAGCACGCAGCTCCCTCGCTGCATCCCGCTCGCGTTTCTTTCTCCCTCTTTGTGCCGTCTGGAAAACCGTTTGCTCGGTGTGAGTGGAAATGTGGGTAAGATTGATTTGATACAATGGGGTGCGCTGGGACACCCGACAGATGGATTCAGTTTGCGGAACGGTCTCGTGTTTCGCACGTGCTCCTATTCTGCGTCAGGCAGAACAGTTGCCTGGGAAGGGACCGGGGCTCGGAAGACAAAGGGCCAGATCCAGGCTGTGATGCAAAACCTCATTTTGGTGAATCATCGAGGCCAGTTTCTTAAAAGTATCCACGCGCTGACCTCTTACAGCAGTCTTTCCACTCCCTGCTGCAAGCGCTGGGTCGTGCCCCCCATCCGCACGGCTCAGCTCTCCCTGGTGCAAGCGCCGCGCTGCCTGACTGCCAGCCCCACGCTGGGGACGGCGTCTCGTTCCCCGTCCTTACCGTGACACCACAGTGGGGCTTGGAGCACAACATTGAGGCATTGCTGGTATGGAAAAGCCATTGCATTTCTGCCCTGGACTTCTTGCTGCCCAGAGGTGGACCCTCTGGGGGTGTTGCAGCACTCGGCGTGAGCCGGGTAGGACTGCTGCGCGGGCACCTATGCAATGCCGACATAACCAATGAAGCTCAGCAAGCTTTCTCCAACTGCTGAGGCTCGGTGCTTGGATTTAATTAGCTCCAGAGATCCAGCAGCACCCCGTTGTATTTCTCGAGGTCCCAGAAGCATGGGGAATGAAGGGTTTCTTTCAACACCCCGGAAAAACCCCGTGAAAAATGGTCTCCAAAACATCTAGAGCCCACTCTTGGCTTCCACCCACCGTTGCTGCCTCTGAGTGTTTGTCGACAGTCTGCCAGCAACCTCCTGGAGGCAAAAAAACCCCCGGGGCTGCTGAGCAGGCTGTGCATGAGTTGGGGATGGATGAATCCTTCATCTCCTTGGCTCCTTCAGGGGTTGCAGGTTCAGAGACGAACCTGGCCGCAGTGGTCACAGCTGCCAGTCATGTCATACACCTTACCGTAGCCCGCCCCGCTCTCCGAACAGAGCAGTAACTGGGAATTGCCTTGATGCTGCTCAGTCTGCTGGATGTGTGGGCTGTGTCGTGGCAGTAGCGTGGAGTACGGGCAGGGCTGGGACAAGACGGGGCTCAGGCTGCAGGGAGGTGCCATGGCTTTGTCTCCTTCCCACTTCTGGGGCAAAGCTCCGCTTCACTGCTGCATTGCTGTGGGTTCTCCTTTTGTCCTATTAATTCCTGGCAAAATAAAACCCAACCAGCTGCCAAGAGAGCTAGATAGCAGGTGACAGCACGTGCCAGCGTTTCTTCTTTGCTGCTCCCGCCATCTGGAGCAGCATCTGCCTTTAGCTCCCTATCTCCTTCACATCTCAGCTGAAAGCATGCCTGGTCGTCTTTGCCCACACCTCTTTCTTTCTTTCTGCTTCTGCTACTGTTTATGACTTAACTCTGTTCCTGTAACAACTCTGGTATACCCAGATGCCCTGCTTCTACAGAAGTGGTGGCCAGGTTAGTATTCCCTCGTCGAAATGTGCATGGAGAGTCCCTCCAGCTCTGTGGTGGCATTGCTAAGGCTTTTATGTGCTTTCACTATTTTTAGTATGTTATTGGTTATGAAATGTACTGCTTTCGCCCGTGTTGCCAGATCCCATAAACATGTTGGAGCGAGTTGTGCAAGTGGTTCATTGGACACCAAGGCACAGAGAGTCGATGTGACCTCCTCCATCCTCTCCTCCTCACCCTTGTGGCAGTGGCACTGGAGATGCTCAGGGAGAGTTTCAGACCCACCAGCATCCTCCCCAGCCCCTTCCAGCAGTGAACGCCTCCCAGGGATTTGCTCCCAATGGATTATATTCCACCATTTTGCCTGATTTTACAGCAGTAAAATACCCCAGAGTTATTAAATCCCTAAATCTGAGGTTATTCAACCTATAGTTCCTGTATTAGTGCCATATCTAGCATCTCCCCTGAGCAGCGAGTGAGTCAAAGCCGTTGCTGACTTACACGGCTGTACAAACCATGGAGGTGACAACCAGAAGAAGTGCTTGCGTTGGTGGGAAGGACGGTTTTCAGTGCACGAGGGCTGCGCACCAAGGCCTGAACCTTTTCCCCTCGCTCTGTTGGGAACACTTCATTCACAGTGGATGAATGATTTGTTTGTAGTCAAATTGAGGACCAAGCTGGTCCTTTGGCTTTGCCTGTCCATTCAGCAGAGTTTTGCTTGTGTCTGGCCAGAAAGTGACTCAGTCTAACCATGACCGAGGGGCACGAACGTTTCTAAAACAAAGCAGCGAGAGGAATTAATCCTTCAACAAATAGTTAGAAGCTGATATCTTGATACAGTACCAAGCTTATGAAGTAGAGGAAACCACAGGCAGTGAGATTTCAATCAAGAGGCGATCCATGGGGACAAAACGGTTAAAAAAGGACAGGCTGTGCTGATACAACACCCAGGATAAGGACTTGACTAGGATCCAGTACTCCTTTGAAAGCTCCATGAGCTACCAGACAGATTTTTAGCTGGGTAGGATCCAGATGGAGAAGCCAATGAGAGCCAGAGTAGTGCGTGGGTTGCTGAGGATGTCTTTCCGTTCCTATGACCCCATCTTGAAGCACAGGAATGGTTTTTGTATCGTAGTAAAATTAATGAATTCTTCACTTCCGCAGTATCACGGGTCTCGTGTTGAGTCATTTTGGGGGTCTGTAACAAACCTGAGGCAGCTTAGCGTCCGGCAGTGCACGATGCGAAAGCATCCCCAGCTCGGTGGCAATGGGGTGGATTAAATCGGCCGGCGTGGGAGGGACAGACGCTGCGCGTCTGCGTGGGAGAGCAGGCTCCCCGCTGCAAGCCTTTTTGAGTAAAAGAAGCAGGAAAGTGGGGACAGCATCTGCGCTGAGCAGAGACTTCTGCAAGGTCCCCCCGAGGACGCCGGCGCTGTGGCTCGAAACTTAAAGGGCCTTGTAGGAAATCTGCTTTACTCAGCTGTCCGTAGCAACAGCTTCCAAGAACCCCCACCCTTGCTCCCACTCGTAATAGCTTGGGGTGCATAAAACAATTTCTCGTTAACTATAAAACACCCAAACCTCAGCAGAATTACAAACAGATGGATAAACAAACCAAAATTTCAAACAACATGAGAAAAACCCTTAAAAAGCAAAAGCGAGGCAGAGTCCTGCCCAGCCCTCAGGGAGGCAGTCCCCGCTCCTCCGCCTTGGCATCCCTTCGTCAGAGCCCAGGTGCTGGAAAGTTTTGTGCACGCACCTCGGTTGTCTTTGTATAAGGCCTAACTATGCCTCCAAGAGGTTAGAAATGGTTTGTTGCAGGATTAGGCTTGGTCTAAGCTGATAATTCAAGTGCTGGGGGTAACGGGGTATCGGTGACCGCGCTGCCCCAAAGAGAAAGCACGGTTTTATTCTTTTGCTCCAGGCGTTAAGTTCTTGGGGCAGAGATGGGGGGAAATGTGTCTTCTATTCCTCCTTGGGGTCCATCAGGCAGTTGGGAAGTGGCTGCCGAGAGCCGACGCGGGAGGGAGGAAGGCTGGGACCTGCTGCGGCAAAGCCCTACGTTTGGGCACTGCCAGGGCGGCAGCGCTGGAGCTGCCCCCGTCTGATAAATCCAGCCCTGAGCGCTGGGGAGGGTGTAGGTAACCCCCGGCAAGCAGACGCCATGGGATGGGGAGACACAAGGGGTATCGTGGAAATGGTTTGGAGTCGCCGATGGTGCTGTTGAGGTCGGTGGTTGGACTTCGAATAGGGGTTAATTTTTTTCAAGGTAAAGATTTTTTTGGTAATTTTTATGCAACGTGATACTTGGTTTAGTCCAGATTGGTAGGGCAGGCTCAGATTGTGCTTGCTTTGATGATCACACGTTTGCAGAAGTCTTTGTAAGAGATAGGAAAAGGTCTAAAATGTCACTTCACTTACCTCCGGCACACCGGAAAAAATACTGGAGAAGAGTGAGTGGGAAGCGGTCCATGTTCCCTTCCTGCAGAGAAGCCGTATCCCTCTCGGCTTTGCCGTTCCAGAGCACTATCGTGGTCCCAACCCACACCTTGAAGTCTCTTCTCCAACCCTGTGATGATTATTCTCTCTGTTCTTCCCTGGCCCTTTATGTGAAGAGGGCCTCTGTTCCGTAGGAGCCTGCATCATCATTTCCTGCTGCTCTAATGGATGGAGATTTTGCCATGAAAGGATGTGGGTTTTGTTCCCATCGTCAGTGGGAATTTCTGAAAAACAGCATTAAAATTGATGGCAGCTCCACATTAAGCACAGCAGGGCTGCTCTTCCCAGGAGCATTCAAGAAATCTATAGCCTGCATCTGGCTGGGCCAGCAAGTTATGATCACAGCTCCTTACTCGGAGTCACTGCGCATCCTGGCAAACCTTCTCCCTCAGCTTTCCCCGCTATCGCTGGGCAAACGCCAGCCAGGGATGCAGCTGGCATCAAGGACTAACTCCAGTATCTCCCCCATTTTCTGTCTGATGGGAAATAGTGGCGCCTGCCCACGTAACTTTGTAATCACCCCGACTCCTTGCAAGATCAAGGGAGGGGACCACAGGTTCTTCAGAGGGGTTCCTGTCCCCCAGCCATAAGCCCCATCCTCCATGTAGTTGCAGTCACCATCAATCATTTTCTGCCTCTGAGGCAGTTCCTTCTTTTAGTTTGGCTTCCAGTGGATGGCAACTGCATCCTTCTGTATAGGGTTGTTTTGTCTTGTTCAGCGTTTATTTCGGGGAAGCAGCAAATTTCTTCCTTCTGTGCAGATCTGCCCATGGAAGCCCCTACAGAAGTCAAACCGCTGGCTGGCTTGAAGGGAATTTTCATTGGGCTGAAGTCAGGGGCTGGGACATGAAAGTTGTTTGAGGTTCACAAGCAGGAGGGCTGGGAAGGGCACGCACTGAACACAAGTGAGCTGAGCTTGTCAGTTCTGGCAGAGCCTTTGACGTCTTGCTACAGTGGTGCATAACGGACCAAACATGAGAAAAAGACTGTGGGATCAGGGAGAGGAACTGAAACCAGAAGAGCTGGAGTCTAGTCTTGGCTCTGTGACGGACTCGGTGCGTTGCACTGAGTGTGTCATTGAAGGTCACCTCTTTAAAAGAAACAGCTTTTAATTTGGGGAGTTAGGTCAGGCTCTGTGATTTTCAGAGGCTGTGATCTCCCACTGCGTGGAGTTGGCTGCTTGGAGATGTTTTGAAGGGCAATCCCTCAAGCTGTGACTTCAACTGCCCCTGCACTAGAGGCTGCTCGTGGACAATTTTTGTATCTCAGTTTCAAGGTGCAACATGTGGCTAGTGATGGTTGCCTTCGAAGGATGCAGAGAATGAACCCGTATTCCTGTTTGCTTGAAGCTCTCCACGGAGGTTGGACTCTTTGGACCGCTCCAGACTTGAGCTCGGCGGGAGATGCGCAGTAACGCGCAGCAGGGAGGAGCAGCATCTCGCAGCAATCTCTTACTAATGGCAGCTGGATTTTCCATGGAGCTGGAGTTGTTTGTGCGCTGAACGCCCATTGCAATTTGTGAGCGTTTGGTGCCTGCTCCTTTTCAGGTCTTTGGAAAACTGCTGCCAAAATCCGCCAACCAAATTTTCTGTGAGCAAAACGCGTGTGTCACTCAAAATGCAGCCGGTGTACCATGGTGATGAGCATGCTAAGAAAAACCCTGTGGAGTGAACTGATCTTTTGGATCGGTTCTGCACATGTTCGTTTAACCGCAGAGAAAAATAAAAAGCTGCTCCGTTAGGCAGGGAGCAGCTTTCTTGCTGGGAGGCCCCACGGATGACTGGATTTGGAGGCTGAACTCAGCCAAAGGCAGAAGCACGTTGGTGCTGCTGGGCTGCACGTGCCACATCTCCAGGTGTCTCTCCATGCTCGATGCAGGCAGATCTGGCTGGTGGGCTGTGCGGTCCACGTCGCTGCACCTGCCGTTCGGATAAACCCAGCCCCAGGCTCCTCCGCTGCTCAGCTGGCTCTGCTCGACGTGAAATAATGTGCTTGGAAACTTCTCCTGAGGGGCTTTTAACAACCAGAGCAACCTTCTCGGTTGTTTCTTTGTGAATTGGTTTCACCACCTCCTAGGACCTGTTTTGCACAGCGCTGGCTGGGCTGCTCTGTGTCTTGGCCTCTGCAGAGTCTGTCTGGCCATTTGATCTTGGTGCGATGGGTCACTTAGGGAGCATAGTCCATGATGAGTAGGTCAGCTCGGGGGAACCATAAAGAAGGAGCTAAGAGTTCAAGCAAACAAAACCTGGAAGCTTTGATAAAGTCAGGTCAGTGGAGACACCCTCTCCGTGGCAGGACACTGTGTTTTCTGAGACTGGGCTGCTTTGCCTGGCTGGAGATCTCTGGCACATCGCAGAGTTTGCAATGGACTCCTCCATTGAGCTGGGCGTTGAGTCTGTTCACGCTGCTGGAAGCAGCTTAGGCTCTGGGTAAACCAAGAAGAGGTATTTGACGCAAACACGGTTGTTAACCAATGCACAGCGCCCGGGGAGCACGTCAGATGTCTCTTACCTTCCCAGACCAACGCTTCCTCCCTCTCTGCTCCGAGTCCAGCCTGTGCCGGGCGCGGGAGGACAGAGTGTTTCCTAGAGGAACTGCAAAGAGTCTGCAAAACCGGGATCTCTGTCTCCAGCAGGGAATTTGCTTTGATTCACTTGCTCTCCCTGGAGAAGTTGCCACACTTATTCCTCAAACAGGGAGATTTCGGCTCTGTCTGAATCCCGACTCGCGTCGCGTTGTCCCAGCTGATAGATGTTGGACCTTACGATGGCCAGCGTGCGATTTGTTCGCTTACCTCATTGCTCAGTTTGGGACTGATTCTGGCAGCCCAGGCTTGCCGGAAACCTGGTGGAAACCGGGTTTCCAACCCCCCTCTTGACTTTCAGCGCACAGCAGGCCTGAGGCTTTAGGGCTCTGCTCCGCCATTCCAGTGGCGTTTCCCCATCTCGAGCAGGGCAGCGCGTGGCAGAGGATCCTGTCCTGAACAGATTGGTTTACCAGGTCAAAACGGACCGTGAACCATTTCTCCACCCGTGAAGCGGGGCAAACGGCCTTTCATCTCCTTCCTAAAACCCTGCGAGACCGGCCGGCACGCAACGCTACTTGTGAGCGAACCCTTGCTGTTAACGTTTAGCGTGTCCAAATATTATTTCATCCCTGTACTGCAGCCCAGCCGGCACGGGAGCCAACAGAAACGTGGCTACGGGACAGCCACAGCGGCACGGGGAGGGCGGGGGGCTGCCGGGATGGGACAGGCTTGCAGCCCCCATCTCGCAAACATCATGGGGTTTTTTGGGTTTTTTTCAGTCCCCCCCACCCCGCCCCCAGGTCTGCGCTCCGTGCGTACGGCTTGGCCCTGCTTAGTCTCCCGCAAGCGCCGACGTGTTGGACGGTCCCGGTGCACCACGTGCAAAGGGACAGACTGGAAACAAACGCTAACCTCTAAGACTTCACCCCCCGAATGCGCCAGCTCAAACAATCCAGGCCCTCCTGGGTCTCGTGGCCTTTTAATTTGTCTTCTTGCTCGCAAACCAAGTTGATTTCTGTCAGAGAAAATGAATGTTGTCTACAACGCTCAGATAAGAATGATGAAATCTGTCCTTTTCCGAGGGCTTTGCAGAGGTTTTGGGGGATGCAGATGGAAAGTTGGGACTGGACTTGCCAAGAACAGGGAGACTGAAGCGATCGCACGTTAAAGGGCGTTGTATTGGTTGGGGGAAATGGATGCGAAACCCTTTCTTTCTAGGTCATTTGCTTATTTCCATCCCAGTTTGATTGCGGTTGAGCAGTGTTTCTGTGTGATCGGTTAAACGCAGGCTGTGCCGATACGTGCTGGCGTCTTTGAAAGTCAAGGGCAGATCCTGCAAAGGACTTTCCCTGGCTAACGGGACGCTGCGTGTGCTGGCCTCCCTCCAGCGCCGGCAGGGCTAGCGTCCGTCTCAGGAAACCCCCCCGAAACCGTCACCGCTAACACACGCCCTTTGTCTCAGCAAAGAGGCCAAGGTGTGTTTGAGCGACGGAGTCTGACCCCAGCGCTTTCCAGGAGTGGGGTTTTCCCCAGAAACAGGATTTAGGGGAGAAAAGGACGTACGGACATACACAGAGTCAACGCTGGGATTTTACCGCAAGAGGAAGAACAGGTCTTGCTTTTGCCCGTGCTACATCTTGTCTGAAGACGTGGACCTTTGCTCTCCCGAGCTGTTAGGATGCAGGAAGAGATGTGCCGTGCTGCTTTACGGGGCTGTCGCTCCCATCTTAGCTGTCCCACCTCGGGAATACGCCCAGGGTCGAGCGGGGTGGATGCCGTGGCAGCTCCGCACCCCCATCGTGGTTGCAGCTAGCCTGGATGCACCCTGTTCGCCAGCAATAAATTTGCTTAAAACTCTTAGGCAGCCCTTGCTTAGGGAGTGTAGATGGTGCGAAACATGAAATTTCCCCCCCAAAAAAGCTGCAAAATGCTGCGAGGCAGCCCCGCTTCCCCCGGTTTCTTTAAAAGCACAGCTCTTTACTTATCTGCTGGAAAGCTTCTGAAAGATGCTGTTTGAAGTCTCTGCCTTTTTATGTTTTATGCAGGAATTTGGCTGCAGGAAGTCTTAGTTCTTTCACGTATTTTGTATCGAAATCCCTTTATAGACCAAATAATTACTTTTCCGTGGTAGAAACTATGACCCATACACAGCGAGACAGATTGCTCCAACCTGTTCATGCTGCTGAAAGGAACTGAAAAGACAAGTCTGTAGGTTTTTTATTAAATCCTCAGGCTTCTACCGTTTTTCAGGGACATTTTTCGGAGGAGAGGAGACGGCTCTTAGCAAAGCTTTCGGCTTCGTCCATCCCGGAGCATCACGGAGGTGTTCAGCGGTCAGAGCATTGAGTCCGTGGCCCTGTAGTCACCTTCACTGGTGCTTAAGGAAAAGACTTGCAAAAAATTCCTGTGGTTTCTGAACTCTCGGGCTCTCGGGGAGTTTTCCACCTGCAGCGAGTCTGGTTTTTCCCATGCTTAGAAGCAGACCTCACATCAGCAGTGGTTAAATCCACCCTTCAGAGCCAGCAGCTGCTGATGTTCCTATCCCGCCCAAGACAGGCTGATAACCAGCTCGGTGAGCGTGTTATCATCACACCCACTGACATCGGAGCGATGGCGATGAATGCTCGGGCTGCTGGAGGGAGCGAGCGAACGGGAGACAGAGCCGCTCCTCCTCTGCGCGGGACACACGGGCTTGCTTAGGGATGTGCTCGCTTGGGTGTCGCAGCTCGGGGAACGCAACGTGCCCCGTGCAGGCAGCCGCAAGCTGCAGACGCTGCCCTCCCTGCGGCTACCGAGGTGCCGAAAGGAGCGAGGGCAAAGGGAATTAGTTGCAGGGATACGGGATGACAAGGAGGTGGACGATAACGATACGTTTTTAATTTCGACATCGCATTAAACGGAAGGAGGCATGTTCCCGTCCCGGCAGCTTGTTCGCAGTTCTGCGTCGTGCCGTTGCCGTCGGGTTGTACGGAGCGCAGCAGGGACCCAGATGTCTCTGGGAGTGAAATCCCAGAGCAGCTCTGCCTCTTTGAGGGATTGCAAATCCCAGCTGGCTTCGTCTTCTGGGCCTGCATGGTCATTTCTGCTGAGTGGAAAGGGTGGCAAGTCACAACGTGGCTTTGCAAGGCTGGAAAATCAGGAGAAGGCGAGTTCCTGGGCGCCTGGTACAGGGACAGCTTGGGTCTTTCAGCGTCGGACTTGGGGAGGCTGTGAGTTTGCTGGCCCACGGGCTCCAGTATGAGAGTGGGAAGCCGCTGTTTCACAGGGAGCAGACAGAAATTAACCACGCTGCGATGCCATTTAGTGAAGTGGCGAGGAACGCGCCGCGGACATCTCTCTGCATCAGCGTTGCTCTGGGTTTCCTGTGGGGGTGGCTGTCCTTGCCTGTGTCCCTCGGGGGAGGCACAGCTTGCGGTGTTTCCGCATCGCCAGGCTGGAGCACGCCGGTCATCCCTGGACCTTGTCGCCTCTGCCCAGGCACAGTCAGTGCCAGGATTTGCAAGTGAAAGCGTTACATCCATTTTATCCTTTGCCCGTTTCCACAGGGGCACCTGACCAATACTGTGGTTAAGCGCCTAACCTCAGATGCCGAAGAGGAAAACGCCTCCAAGGCCAGCCTTCGGCGTGCCAGGGCTGGTTTGCAGAATTAAGCATCTGTCTCTTCTGCTGCAGACAGCTCGCAGCTTTTCAAATCAGAGCCCCGGCTGCGAGGATTTTGAACGTGCACCTGAAAAAACTGCAGAAGCGTTATCCTGTAACAAACGAAGTCATTGCATCTGTCTGAATCTGGCAATTACTTTTTCCACCCTTCAAATCTGTCACGCGTGATAGCTGATGGCGAGCAATCGAGCTACAGGCTAGCAAGTTACCGCCTGTCAGCTGGGCTGTAGACCACTTGCGTGCTGCTGCACGGCGCTTTTTTCCGCTTACAGTGGCTCAGGAGGATGCGTCCAGCCCGTTACCGTGGTTCAGCTGATGGATGAGAACCGATGAAATCACGGTCCCAGGACACCGCTAATCCGTGCATCTCCCGAGACAGATTTAAGAAACTTCTGGATAGAGTTGCCACCCTGTTTCCATTAGAGACAAAAGGCTTTAGAGTCCATAAGGACTCAATTTTTTATGTTGCAAACAGTACAATATTTATCCCCTTGACCAATATATGTAATTACCAAGGCCTGATGCAGGGAGCCAGGTTCAGTTTTGCTTGAACTGTCAGTGCTCTTGGAAAGCCAGGACTTTCAGCGTGCACCTCTATCTGCTGACCTTCATCCTGCGCTAACATGTGCTGAGCAGATCCGCAGCCTCACCCGCACAAAGTGCATCGTGACCTCAGTTAAGAAAACACTTGCTGTAATCGCCTCCAGATCTGCCGCTGTCTTTGATCAGTTTAAATATCGGTTTATCTTATGATATAAATATGTAAAACATCCATTTGTTTTCGTGCAGGATGCAAATAAATCATTGCGTAAGTTTATACATGAGCTAGGAAGTGCGTGGGGGAGCAGCGATGGATTCATAACTCATAAGTCTCCACCTCTTTGAAGGTCATTACTTCACGAATATGCCGTTTCTCTTTCCAGCAAGCCTCTATTTTGCATTATTCAAATGGTCCGTGTCATCCACGGACAGCTCTGCCGTGCCGGAGGAGCGTGTTTCCAGCAGAGCGGTGATGCCCGCGTGCGCATGGTGCCACTGCCCTCTCGTGGGTACGGTGCCCGTCCACCCGCCCCGTTCCCACCCGGCTTTCCCCAGCACTTCAAAAAAAAAAAAAAAAAAAAAAAAGTTTCAAGCTCCTCCTGAGACCCCGCGTAGGGACTGGGCAGATCTGGTGGTCATCTCCCAGCCCTGCCGCAGGTTTGCCGGCTCAGCCTTGGCCACGTTCAGCTCATTCCCGCTCCTTTGCTTGCATCCACATCTGTGCGCCAGGAATAATTAATGAGACTGCTGCCTCAGCACTGCAAAGGATTTTTATTATTCCCTTAATCCTATGGCTGTTTTCTCAGTGTTTCCCTGCAGAATATGCCCCATCCCGGCCCCTGATCTCCATCTCTCGTGCGTTGTGGTCCATCGGCGTGACGGAGAGTCGCGCGGAGGTGACCCCGCAGCGCCGACGCGCTTCCCCAGGGACGGCCACGTGCAATGCCGCTCTTCAGCTGGAGGATACAGCTAAGCTCCTCCGAAAGCAACAATTCCCACACGGTGTAAGATCGGCTTTCCAGCGGGGAAGTTGTTTAAAGCGTTGTTAGCGGGATGGTGTTACAGAAATTAAGCTGAGCCCAGAGCTCAGCGTCTCCGCCTTCGTTTTGGGCTGTGTGTAACGCTGAGCTGGTGTCGGCTCGGCTTCTGCCGCTGGATCGAGCCCTGCTGCTGCTGGTCCTTTGGTGGGAAGCAGGAATTTGGGCTTTCTCCTTCAGAGGCTCCTCACAATCAGCTTTTTCCGCTTGTTGCCAACCCAGGCATGAACGCACCCCATCTTTAACGTGTCGGAGGACGGAAACTCTTGCCAATAGATTCAGTAAAAAGGATAAAAAGCGCATAATGAGTGGTGACTGGGGAGTCTTGTCTGCCGAGCCATAAAATATGCGAACGAACATTCTCGTTTCTTCTTCATCTAATGGAGAATGAGGGTCTCACACCAGTTGTGTTCTCCAGAGGTCTGTTAGTACTTTCCCAAGAGAGAAGGGATTTTGTGTAGCTCTTCCGTCCTAATTCCTACTCGTGCCCCTATATTCCATCTTCCTTAAGGCCTTAGATTTTTCCTCATTTTTAGAGGATTTTTCCATTTCTTATCCTAAATGCTGTGCTGGTGGGCAGATCCCACCCAGGAGGCAGCTGCATTTTGGGGCAAAGCAGTGCCCGTGTTCACATCTTCCTAAGTAATAAAGCCATTTCAGTGAAGAACATTGGTATATAATAATATTAATCAGTATTTTACTGCTGTCACTTCTGCTTACAGATGTCCTGTAAAAGAGAGTATAGGGAGCAATCTGCAGATAAGATACGGTGCATAAAATAGTGCAACATGATTAATGAACCTTTTGTCCTGGTGAGCGAGATAAAATATCTAGTGCTGCTGCCCCATGCTAACAGCGTTTATATCACATTTTAAATATTTTTTCTTATTTCAGAGGTGTTTCACTATCTGTCTTTGTTCAAGGGCAGATGAGAAAGGGATGATGCAAACACTGAAATTTGAAATCTTCCTCAGCTTAATTTTATTCTTAGATCACAGAGATCCTTCCTTTGCTGCTTGTTTGTTTGTTCCGTTTTCTCGCCTTTGCAGACTCCAGAGTTGGAAGAAATCCACATCAATTACTGACACCCCCCCTTTCTCCACCTCCCGCATCTCGAGCAATGCATCTTATCTCCTGGCTGCCACTGCCGACGGCTGTCCCCAAGGCCACGGGCAGCACCGCTCTCTCGGGGGACCCGGAGGGAGAGGTGGACCCGTGCCAGAGTTTTGTAATGCCACAAAGCAGATTTTGGCTGAAAGGCAGAGGGGGATGAGGCAGAGCACCCAGGGCGTTTCCCGGGATGTTCTTCTGGGACAAGAAATCCCCAGGGGAGACAGCGGATACGGGGCTGTAAGGCTTAGGGCACTGCCTAAAAGTCACGGGAGCCCCAAAATCGCCGACCGAGGGAGCTGAGAACTGCCTGGGCTTTGGTGGGGGGTCCCTGCGGCTGAGGGTCCCCTGAAGGGGCCGCGGGCGTGAGGACAGACGGGACAGAGGTGCGCGATGGTTACTGGGCAGCAGCATCTCCCAGGAGCAGCATCCCCACCTCCAGCGGCCGTGTGACAGATGAAGCTTTCTGGGAGACGCTTTCCCGTCTTTTAACGTCCGGAGGCTTGTATTTACGTAGAAATTGGGGTTACCCTGACGCTGTCTGGAAATCTCGCAGTTGCCTGCGCAGAGGCTCGGACCGACCTGCTTCCCGCTGCCGGTTGCAAAACTGAGCTGTAAGGAAAATCTGATGACACCAGCATTACGTCCCTCCCGTAAAGACTGGCTCGCACCGTGTCCAAAATGAAATGAAATACAGTGCTGCAGTGGCACTGTTTGACCTTTCCCATTTTCTGGGTATCGAGTTTTATTTGAATTTCAACCTTTCGCCTGCCGTTTCTTGGCTCTCTTCTCGGCAAGCTGACAGATATTTGCTCTGCGTGGAAATCCACCCCACCTCAGGTGCTCGCTGCTGCCACGGAACGGAACAGGAGCTGCTGCCTTTGCTTCCCATCCGTTCCTGACACAGGTGAGGGTCTCACGGACCCGCATCCCGCCCCTTCGGAGGAGTTTTGGATGCTGCAAACCTCCCTGCTATTGGCTTTTCCCCATGGAATTCACACTGAATTCTTGTCCCCCCGTTCGCGCAGATCTATGCTCCTCTCCCTGCAAGGTGAAGCTGTTCGCCTGTCGGAGACCAAAACGTTCCATTTCCTGTGTCCGAAGCATTTTCTCCAAACTGTTGTGGAGCAAGTTGGTATTTTTTAACTGTGTCCACTGATTTTCCTCATAGACAATCAGACCTCGCTGGTTGACTGCAAACGCCGTTTCCTTCAGCTTTGCCAGGTTTTACGAAGTCAAATCAGCGTCCGAGCGTATAAGCGATGCGCTTAGCTGCTTCTCTGTAAGGTTAAGGCTGAAACTGGGACAATTTGTAGCAACATTTCCTGCTGGGGAGAGCGGTGCTACTTTTACACCCATTCAATACTTCTTGGACTTCAGGGAGTTTACTCCCAATTTATTCCACGCTATGGGAGGTCAGAGTCAGGCCACTGAAGGAAGATAAATATCATTAAAAATGTTTTCTGCCTGCTTTGATGAAAGGAATGTAACGGTTAAAAATAAATCTAAAGCGGAAAAAATAAGACTATTTTTGGAGAGGTGGGAAGCACACAACAAAGCCAAGGACGAAGCGATGCTTCGTGGCGAGAAAAACGGTGATTTGACAGATGAAGAACAGGAATTTGCGGTTGCCCGCGGTTTGTAGGTACATTCGCAGATTCCCAGGGTTTCTGGCTGAAAGTTGCCCGTTGCTGATCTTTGCCAGGGACTGACTTCTCCTCATAATCTCCAATGTGCCGTGCCTGGGGATTTGCCTGGCAGGTGCGTAGCTGATTTTGGAACCAGCCATCCATCCATCATCTCGCTTCAGGGTAACGACGATCAGCATCCTGCCGCCTTCTGGCCCCAGCCGCTCTCCTGTTAACGCTTTCCGCCAAGTGGACGGCAAATCCTTATTTTAGGTGGCTAATTAAACCGCATTAATTTATAGCCGGCAGCGCTCACCTGCAAACCTAGACGGGGAAAATATTCTCAGCCAGTGCTTGCCAGGCTGGCCGGGGTCTCCGGCTTGTGGGTGACCTGACGTGCGGCGCGGGAACACGCAGCAGCCCCCCGTTCTCAACAGGGCTCCTACAATTGCAGCTCAGCTGCATTGCTGCCGCAGTATTCCGGGACACCGTAGCTGTCCGGGCTCAGTGTCCGCTCTCCCATGAGATATACATTTGTATTTAGTGGTGGTTTTAGCACTCACCGAGTGGTGGTGTATTAACAGTGCAAAAATGACTGCCTACGTGGGCAAAAGTAGAAGGGAAGTCCTCTCCGATAGTTAAACTGTTGGGTTGGATGTTAGCACTGAAGTTTATCCTTATAAAAGGCACCTGGAAAAGAAGTGCAGGATGAAGGATCCCCCTCTCCACGGGAGAGGCAAAACAGAGTTCTTGGGCTGGGCTGGCGTTAAGTCTAACCTAGTAATTCAGGTCATAGTAAGTAGAAAAGATCACTGCATTACCAGCTTTCCTGTATGAAGGCAAAACCGTCATCTTTTTTCACAAGAAAAATGGCTGGGGACCCTGTTTGCTATCTCCGAGTGGAGAACAGGAAGATGAAATGCCGTGCTGATTCCCAAAACCGTCATTTTCAAGTGTCTGAAGGGGGAGGAACGTGGATTCCACCGACCTGCAGGAATCTGTGCTCCCAGATTGCCTGAGGGGTTTTAAAAATTGGCTCTCCACCACGACGGAGCCTGAAGTGGTTGGGAAATTCAATTAATACTTGCACAGATAGCTGTTCCTAAGTATTTACACAGTGCACCTATCTCGGTGGTATGTAAACACTCTGCAGGGTTTAGCAGCGTGATTACAGCTGACCTGCCAAGGGCAGTTATTCCCTTTACTTTTTTGTCCTATAGGTTGAGTCCAGGCTATTGAATCCGAGCCCATTTTCTGCGAGATTTCATTTGAAATTCAGAGTACGGTTCTGCTCTGCATGACCAGATAGGTGTGGGACAAAATTTCAGGAGTAGAACCTGTGAAAATGTGACCCGAAAAAAAATATTAATTTTTTAAATATATGTTGTAAAATTTATTATTGGGCAGTGTTTTGTGCTGAGAGCTAATTTTTATTATAGCTGATTTATAACCCCATGAAAATGGGCTTCGGTCTTGGAAAAAAATGCATACACTGCAAATACCAGAGGTGTGCTATCCAGTTTCCATACAGCCCTCCAGCATTCATATACAGCATATTTGTAGGGGTGTCACAGCTGGCTTTCTTTTGGCCATATTTTGCTGGGGAACTAGGAATCTTGGCAATTTTGAATTTTGTTGCTCTTCCAAAAGCAGAGTCGACACCGTTACTGTGTGGTGAAAGGTTTCTCCATAGGAACTACATCTCATAAGTTAGTCCGCAAACGCGAGGCTGGAGAAGAGCCGTCGTTCTCTGCCTTCCAGAAATAGCGTTTCCCTCTGGGATTGCTCAGGGTCCTGCTTCTGCATTTTCCACACGTCCATAAAACTGTTGAGGTGCGAGGTTCCGGAAGAGCACGGTGTAACGGAGGCGGCCAGGAGAGCAGGCTGGTCGCGGTAAAGCTTTGCAAGGAGACGGCTTCTGTTAAGTTGTAAAGCCACCTCTGAGTCCTGCAGATGTATAAATACTTCCTTAAATATAAATACATGGACTGGCTCACCTCTGGGTCGCTGGAAGGTTCGTTTCGAAAGCGTCAGACCCAGCTGTAGTGGCCACGCGCCTTTTAAGCAAGACCGCGATTGCTGAAGGCATCCTGGCAGCGGTGCGGTTCAGCGCCTTGATGAGCAGTTGCGGTGACCTGGGAGCTGGGAGTCCTTGGTGGCAGCAAGGCAGGAGCAGGGGGGACCCCGAACTCCGTAGCTGCCTCCACCCTGTAGCAATATTGCCACGAGGTCGCAGGAGATGGTTGTCCAGGCACCTCTTGGGTTTTGGGTTTGCTAGGGAGCGAGGAGGAGGCTTTGGGAAGCAACCTGGGCTCTAAGGCTGCGTCTGGGAGGAGATGAAGGCAGCTGCGCTCGGTCACCTCCATCCTCTGCTGTCAGGGCCCGAGCTTCTGCGCTGCGACGCGCTCAGCAATGCTCACCCGTTTGCACAGGCAGCGCTCACCTCTCCGGGACACGGAGTACAGGCAGCTGCTTTTACGCTTGTCCCGAGAGAAGGTGAAGCGGCGTCGGTGGAGGAAGGTGGAGGGGAAACGTGCCTGTTCCCCGTGCAGTAGTTTGGCAGAGAAAGGATGTGCTACGGCTGCAGAGGCTGCGCGCTCCCAGCTGCCGGTCGTAAAGGATTTTACAGCTGATAAGCAGCGCGGTCGCTCGTGGAGCGTGTTTGCACGGGGTTGATCTGCGTGGTGACGGCGGCAGAAGGCGGCTCTGCAGCGCGAGGCTGCTCTCCGTCTGCGGGATGAACCCAGGCGATCTCACGAGCTACCGGTTCCGTGGGTGGGCAACGGTGCTTGTCCCTTCACCGCAGACCAGCAGCGCCTGAGCAGCTCCAGCCCATCGCTGATAGGAAATGTTTCAGGGACATCTCTCTTGGCGTTTGCAACTCATCAGTTCCCCTTTTTCTCCCCTTTTTGGAGGGGGGAAAAAAAAAAAAACCAACCCACAAAACCAAACCAGAAAACTGGAAGATTTCAGTTTGCAGAGCCGCGGCCCGGCTCCCTGGGAGATGCGGTTTGCAAGCCTGACCTACGCGGGCTGGGCTCAGCGCTGAGGCAGGACCAGCACGGCCCTTGAGCAAGGCTTTCACCAGCACCCCTGCGCGGTTCACAAAATAAAAGCAGCTTATTTAGGCTGCGAGCGGACGGAGCTTTTGATCATTGGAGATCGTTTAGATTCACCTCCGTGGTCTCTGCGTGCAGACGGGGGTCTGCGCCTGGCCTCACCTTTACCATAAAAACTGAATAAAGAAGAAAGCGAGGGATTGAAACACAACCGCATCCGGTAGCTCAGTACATTTCACGTTCCGTACCGCGTGTTGTTTGCTCACGCTCGCAGTATTGCTGGCCCTTGCTTTTAATGAGTTGTGACCTGGCTTCCAACCTTACAAGGCTGGTTCCAAAATTATGAGGTCTCGTATGTCTAATAAATTTGGGGTTCTTTTCCTCTACCTCCTCCTGTTGTTTTTCTTTTAGCTTAAGAAGCACTTTGCTGTCATTTTGAACTTCTCTCTGCAACCCTATATGTTGAAAACTTAAGTCCTGGACTTTAAGCGGTAATTACTAGAAGTTAATTATTGTGTATTCCCGGGATTCGAAGCAGTTGGACTTAGGGAGAAGCGCTGATAGCGCGGGATACGCAGTACCGCAGCGAGAGCTGCCAGCGCCGCCGTTCTATACATTCCGGTGTCTGAGCTTTCCTCTCCCTTTTCCAGTGGAAACTTAACCTGCAGCTTCTCAACCCTGCAGACTTTTTTTTTTGTTGTTGTTGAGACACCGCCACATTCTTGAAAGTCTGTGCTCTCCTTCCCCCCGCCCCTCCCCCAAATCAGCCTCCTGTCTGATGGCAGGTTAACATAGGTGGTGAAGGTGGGATTAGGGTCAGATTTTTCTTTCTCTGTTGGGCAACTTCTTGCACCGTCCCAAGGCACTGACGCTTGCTGTAATTCTGGCTGGAGTCAAAGGTGTTGGCTCTGTCCCGCTTTCCTTTAGCCCACGACTGAAAAGCCGAGCACAGCTCTGTGCTTCTCGCATCCTGCTCTGTTGTTGGGGTCAGTACGCGAACGCACGCACGCCCGCGGCGTGCTCCGGAAGGGCTCTCGTAGCTTTTAGCGGCACGAGCGATGAAGACGCCCACCCCCCTTAGCCAGGGTTTGCCGAAGCGTTTGTAAGAACCTCTTGCACCTGGCTTGCGTGGTGTGCGAGGGGCTGCGGGAGCTGCTCCGATGTTCTCGGGCTCCCAGAGCAGAGAAGACGTGCCGGGGGAGGAGATCATCCCTGTGAAGAACAGACCAGGAGCACTGCTGAAAAGCAAATCCTGAAACCCCTCGTAGGAGTAGGTGCCCGCAGGCAGGAGAACAGCCAGGCTCGGGGGTGCTGTGCAGGAGGTGCCAGCCCTTGCTGTCCTCCCCACCGAGAGCTCTGCTGCTCCCCCGGCTCCAGCTGGGACACGCAGGGGCTGTGGGCAGCTGAAGGAGATTAACGGGGAGGGAGAGCCCAGCCCAGCTTCCCCACCTGGCACCAGGCTTGAAGCTACCCATAAGTGCTGATTCCCCTCTCTGGGGTGGATTTTGGAGGAAGGTGTAGCCTGGAGCTGGGGTTTTCTTTCTCGTTTAATAGCTTGCTAGGGACAGTAAGAGAGTTGGAGGACAGGTGGTGAACTTCCCCTTCCTGGGGGGCTGCACAGGTCTTCCTGACCCCCTGGATTTTGGGTTGCAAGGTGCTGTGCTTGGGCTGATGCTGACCTTGGAAATTTTGCTACCTCTTCTGGGACCTGGCCGGAGCCCTGGGCATCTTCCAGCGTGGTCCTTTCCTTCCTGAGCAGCAGCCTCTGAGCTCAGCAGGTTGGTGAGGTGTCCCTGTGTCCCTGAATTGCCTTTATTTGATTTTAATGGCTTGTGATTTACTGGTGTGTGGGTGGGAGGCTGAGCTGTGGTTTGGTTTAGCTCCCTCTTGGTTCAGTCATGCTACTGTGCTGCCTGCTCCGAGTTAGGAGCGATTATAGCTGTCTCGGATGCAAAGCTCGTCTTGTTCCTTCCCCCTCTTGTTTTGAGCAATAGTTGGTGCCAGTCTTTCAGCCCTGGGGCTGAGCAGGCTCAGAATATAGAAACTGCTCTGATTTCAGAGGGATATTCCCTAGTAGCAAAATTGTTCTCGGTTTTGCCCTCCGTTTCTCCCAAAGCCTCATCCCTCTTGGTCCTGTGCTCTTCGGTGTCATCCAAAGGTACGTCTGTGTGTTATTTCTCACAAGCCCCCTTTTTATAGCTTTCAAGTGTTTGGCAGCTGCATGTGCCCAGCGTCTTGCTCTTGTTGTGCTAGATGTTGCTAGCGTCCTCTTCTGAGCCTTTCCTTGTGAACCTGTAAGCTTGACCGAGGGCAGTGCCCCCCTGCAATCTTCAATGATTATGTGACGTCCCTGGTACGCACCAGGTTACCTTCTGCTTCCCTTGGAGAGCACCAATTTTCTTCCACTAAAAATCATCTTGTGTGCCTTGCAATAAGAAAACAAGTGCAAACCCTTACTGCTCCTCGTGAAAAGGATGAGTTTTGTTGGTATCTTCCCTCCACGCTGCTGTATCTTTTGGGGGGAGCTGGAGTGACCCCGTCCCAGGTTCTGCTGCTGCGACCTGCTCTGCATCAGCTTTCTCTGTTCCTCGGTCTCCACATCTGGAAAATGGGAACAAAAAGGCTTTTTGTTCTCTCTCTAGTAAAGTAATTGTGAATCGTGGATGAAAAGCAGCTTCTGGGTCTGATCCAAAATCTTTGGAAACTGTCTGAAAGACTTCCATGGATTTAATGGTCTTTAGAGTAGATGCTGTGATGTTTGCCTCACTTTTATTTAAAAGTCTGTCTTGCCTTCCCTGCCCAGCTGAGTGGCTTCTCGCTGCAGCTGCAACTGCTTGAGAGCATCACCACCAAACACCTCATAGACAACTGAGTAACGAACTCCCTCGGGCTGTGTGCTAAACAGATGCCTTCACCTTTTTGGGCTAATAAAAGAAAAAATTGCTCCATGCCTTTTCAGATGAAATCGTTATCAGAATGTCCTGAATCTTGACTTTCTGTTCCAAAGTGAATCTTTCCAGCACTTCATAAAAAGAAGAGGAAAAAGGAAGCGGGGACGAGGGGATCGACCCAAACCATGCTCGCCTGTGCGTTTATCTATGTTCAGTCCTTGGCGAGAGGGCACGAGGCTCTGCAGCTGCGTGAAACCCAGGTCCTCATTCACCGGCTCTCTCCTATAAAGTATCAATCATTGGGACTTGATTGAGCCTGGAAATAAGTGTTGAGCTGCAGAGTTTTCCCAACTGAAATTCGTCCTGCCTGACTGGAAGCAGAATATTGGATACCTGGAGATCTTTGAAGTTGTTTTAAGTGTCCGTAGGGCCTAAATGTTTCTAGGATTAGATAGCAGCTGAGCTGTGATTATTTTTTTTTTTTTTTTTTTTTTTTTTGCAAGCCTCTCTGGAGACTTAGTTGTAGGGCTTGCCTTCACCTGTTAGGTATTTGAAGGTCTTTGAAAGCATGATTTAGGGTTCCTGGCATTTATGGTTGCACTCTTGAACCTCTGCAGCAAGTGCTTATATCCCTACTTGGGTATGTTTTTCTAGAAAAAAGCTATTTCCTCAGGAGTTACTTTCCATTAAGCACCAAGCACCTGCAGAAGTGGTTTCGTGTTCCTCCAGGGGTTGCTCCTGCGAGTAGGAGGCAGGTGGGCGCTGGCTCGGGGGGTTAGCAGTTGGGCAGCATGGAAACTGCAGGAATGGGCAGTAGCGGGGAGTCATTGGTTTCCATAGGAGCCCTGGAACGGGGAAGCATGAACTGTAACCCGCGTGTGCGTTTGAGCTCTCTGTGGTATGGCTGTCCTCTGGAAGTGCTTTCTGATGACAGGAATGACTGGTTTGGTTTGTGGATTTTTTTTTTTTGGTAACTGGAAAATTTTGCTGAAGCTATCCTGCTTTTATCGGCAGGGTACACGCTTCTGTCACAACAGTACTGTCTAAAAATAGTCTTTCAGGAAAAAATAAAAATCCTGTCTTTGATCAAAGACGTTGCTGCTGGCACTGGGGAGCGGATAGGCTTGGCTAGTGAGCGTACCTGGGTGCTCATAATAACGTCACTGGTGCCAACTTCATCGCTGGCGTGATTCAGTGTTACGGAGTGAAACGTTTAGTCCAGGCTTTGATATGATCCTTGTCTGTGAAGTGGGTAGGATGGTACATCCATCGTGGGCTGGCACCTGAGAGTTTAATAAATTACGACTGGAAGTGCTTGGGGATCTTCTGAGTGAAAAACAGAAGTGCAGTAAAAACAGCTGGGAGAGGAAATAGGATGGATCAGGGGACCGGGCTGCGGCAGCGCGTCTGATCCTGTGCGGTGCAAAGTCCTGGCAGCCTCTAAAAATGAATGTTGCGATCCCTTTCGCCATGCTGAGATCAAATTGCCCATAGGATGTGCAGGAGCGTTTACCAAAAAGTCCAGGCTGTCCCTCCGGGGCAGATGGGAGAGCGTGGGCTTCCCACCGAAGGGACGCGGCAGCGGCGTGCGTCTGCGGTGCATCTGCCGTCTCAGCATCTTGCGCTCGTGGGGGGGACTTGATTTAAGCTGTCGGGGTGGAGGAAATGTGCAGTCTACTTCTGAATTAGATTGCAGCACCGTCCTAGTAAATTAGCATCCCGTTTTACGTAAATAGAGGAACACAATCTCGACGGGAGTTGGAGGTATCGGTGTATCTCTTTAATGGACTTGTACTGAGAAATACTAGGATTCTGTTGAAATGCGATTTTAATAGTTTCTCCGTTTTCCCTGATTCTACTTGCAAAGCCTTTTCAGCTGCGAAGGATGCAGTGGATTGTTTGAATACTGATTCTTTGTGGGCAGCTGAGTTAAAATATAATTACACTGTTTATCATTCAGTAAAAGCCCGTCTCCAAGAGGAGTCCTTTTAGGAAAGGAGAGGGGTTTTTTCTTCTATTTGTTAGAGAGCAGAAGCGAAATGGAACATTTGATACCGTAAGCAGTGCTCTATTCACCCATCTTCTGCCATGCTAACAAAAAAAAAAAAAAAGGGGGAAGACTTACTGCTTCCTTTAATGCCAAGAACTACAAAGAAGGTCATTTTAAGTTTTACTGGCTTGTTAATTCAAGCCGTTAACTGAAAACACATCTTTCCCATGCAATGGCACAGCCTAAAAATGTTCTTTATTTGAGTTTTGAGATAAATAGCTCGTCCAGCGAGACTGCAGACTCTGGAGAAGATAGTGGCTCGGAAGAATGCAGGAGATAAATGTAATAAAACCAACGACATGGACATAAAACTGATACGAACAGAGAACCCAAACCCTTTGCTAAACACAGGATGGGCAGTTGGACGCAACCGCTTCATCGTTGCTTTTGGTGGGCAGAGCGTGGGTGGCTGGGGACCTTTCGGACTCTTTTGTGCTCATCTGTAGAGCAGCAGGTCAGAAGCGGTTGTGACTTTTTTTGCCTGTAGGACGTTTAACAGAGCCCCATGGTTCTGGTCTGTTTGATTTGGGCATCGGTGTGCGCTGAAGGAAACGTTTCAGCCGCGTCTTGGTGCGTGAGAAATCAGGCGTTGGCCAAGGAAAGCCCTGGAAGCTGTTGGCGTTGCCTGGCAGAGTCGCGGTGCGGAGGTGAAGGACACGTGCCACCAGCCTGACCTGGGACGGCAGAGTTGGCACCCAAACCTGACGCCCGGCTGGTGTAAAATGGCCCAAATTGGGTGGTAATGTCACTCTTTCCACCCCAATGCCCAGTTTGTTGCCTTTCTCTGAGCCAGGTCTTGCAGCACCAAAAGGTTTTGGGGCTGGATTTGGGGGAGAGGGAGGACGGTGGAAAGCTGAGATGGGGCTGAGCTGGATCCTGGTTTTGTAAGGTGAAGTTACAGGGAGAGAGGAAAGGTTAGCCTTCAAGTTTGGGTTGGGTTTTTTTTTTTCCTCTGTATAGAGGCAAAAAAAAATTCAGGAGTTGTCTTTAAAGTCAGAGCTTTTGATGTCCTTGTGGAAATAAGGTAACTCGTCCCTTCAGTCGGAGGGCCAGGGAGTAAAATCCCTCCCGGCCCTGGGCTCCCCTGCAGTGGCTGCCAGCGTGCTGGGGACTCCCCTCGGTGTCCTCTCCTGCGGCGTCACCCGATGAGAGAGTGAAAGTTATAAACGACCAGAAAAAAATCTGCTTTGTGCAAACATAGAGGTTTAAAATGTGATTGAGATCCACAAAGGAACGAAAACAAGACCTTTTAGTATGAGGTTTTTTCTCTTTTTTTTTTTTTTTTTTTTTTTTTTTCCCTTTCTGGACGGAATGGAGACAAAACATTTGGTTTTGGATAGAAAAGGCTCTCCCTCCCACCAGTTTGCCTCCCTTCATCTCTCTGGAGGCAGCAAATGGCTCACACTGGACCTCGGATTCTTTTCCACCAAATATTGTCAGAACTAATACACGTCTCTGTGGACTCTTTGGGCAGAAAATGTTAAGTTTGTTTGCTGCAGCCAAGAGGAACCATGTCCCCAGTCCTAGTCCCGAAGAACTGGGATGAGAAACTTCATTTCTAGCCAGCAAAGACGGTCCTGCTTAAATCAAGTGCCACAGTAAACTTCCTGCGACTGGTTCCCATTTAAAATAGTTATGGTGCAAAGTATAAGCCTGCAGTTCACGGCGGAGATGGGAGTCCCGGTCCGGTGACGGCGCTCCTGGATCCGCAGCTGCTTACTGCAGAACCTTGAGCAAATGGGTCGTCGTCGCCTGGAAGGAGAGGACACGTCTCTTGTTGGAAGTGCTGCGCTGGAGCTGCTGTCACCAACGCATGGCATAATCTTTTCTTTCTTTTCTTTTTTTTTTTTTCTTTGAATAAGGGCAAAGCCAGCCTTGTTTTTTCAACTGGCTTGAAAGCACTTTTCGAGTGTAACTTTTTTCGCCTCTTTGAGCCTTTGAGAGAGTATTGAGTTGCAAAAAGGTGGTGGCTGCCAGTTCCTATATAAAAACACTGCATTAGTCAAAAACCCCTCTGGAAGCACCACTGATTAATATATCAGTTCCTACGAGAGCACGCTGACCTAGATTTTGCTTTAGCCGTTTAGGTGGAGACTTGACTACAATGTGGCTTTTATCTGTTCGCAGAATGGATTTAGAGGATGTGGAGTCTACAGAGAGCTTTTATTTCCTTTTAAAGCCATTGTGTTCAAACGTGCTACCATGTGGGTCGGTGGTTTGTTTATTTTTTAATCTTGCTCACTGATCGTTTTGGGGGTTTAGAAGGTCAGTGGTGTTAAGAAGCTTATCAGCCACCTAAGAATGGTTGGGGAATCCATTAATTTGCACATGTTTCACGGCAGAACTTGATTATCAGACACCTGAAAGACACGGGAGGTAGGGGCTGTAGCAAATATTTGCTGGGATGAGCAGTTTTTCCTCTTTGAAGTTCAGATGTGTTAAAAGTGTGATCGTAACACTCGTAGGCAGGCGTTTCTTATCTGGCTTACTTTTGCTGGGGGGATATAATGCAATGTGAAGGGCGTTTATATGGAATTTCTGGAATAGCATTTTACAGGGTGGGAAAAGCAGGATGTCTGTGAAAGAGTCCAGCCTGTGAATTTGCAGCAAGGGCTCACTGCAAAGGAGCTGAGACTCGGTGCCGCTCCGCGGTTGTAACTCTTGCGCTGCAAAGTCTCCGAGCGCTGTCAGAGCATTAGAGGGGGTTAGCTTCCTAGCGCTGCTGGCCTCCCCGTCCTTCAGCCGAGATTCAAAGTAAGGCACGGAAGTTATCGCGACCTTACGGATTTGAACGGGGGGGGATCCCTGATCGCCGGATGCGGGAGGATTTCCTCGGCTCGATTCCTGTGATCCCTGTGGTTATCATCTCGCCCTCCCAAAAGGGCTCTGCTCCACGCCTGCATCTCAGGCAGCATCCAAACCAGGGGAAATGGGGTTTGAACGAACGCTCCGCTCATTGGGGTTAGCCGCAGTTAGGTGTTCGGTGATAACGGCACACCTTGTCGCTGCTGGCCAAGTGATGCTGAGGAGGAAATGGTCAGCACGGTTGGTTTAGTGCTTCTCACTGCAGTGCGATTAAAAGACTCCGCTAATCCGCCTTTGATCTACCATGTGTGCTCTCTCCGCCATTGAGACGGCGTATAAATTGTTTCTTTGAATAGCAGTATTTACAATGAAGTCTTACTCGTTTTGGGTAAAGGACAGTCCAGGCCCATTTCTTAAGTCTTGATTTCATTAGCACAGTGCTGCAGTTCATCAAGCCCCATAAATATTTATCTTTTCAGCTTTCTTTGTATGATTTCAAAACACTGGCCGTATTTTAACGGGACGCTTCGTGTTGTTTATTGTGCAATAGCTTTGCCATAGATACGCTGACAAAGAAATCTCTGATGGCCCTTAATGAACAGGGAGGCACGTTCTCTTCCAGACGCGTTTATGAACCTGGTCAAAGCCGCCTTTGCATCAGCACTCCCCGAGTGGGTGGGGAGCGAAGGCCAGTTGGGGATTCCCCCGCGAATGCTATGAGTCAAAGGGATTTGCAGCTCTGCCAACCCCGAGCGCTTAGAAATCGTGAGTCGGTTGCTAAAAATCATGAGATTTGTAATGAATAAACAGAGGGGTATTTCGGCGTGCTTTCGAACAGCTGCGGCTCTGGGTAAAATCAATACTCGCACTCTGGATTTCTCCGCAACTCCAGCGGTGTGGGATTTATTCCTTAATTTTAATGGCGCAGCCAACATAGTCACTGACACAGGAGCCTTTGGGTGTTGAGGCTTTTAAGAGAGGCATCGAGTGTTTGGAGATGTGCGTGGATAAAACAATACGAGCTCGGCAGCGCGGGCTTCAGGGAGCAGCGACGGGGTAAGCGCACCTTGTCCTGGTGGTGCCCGGGTCTTCTCCAGGGACTGGAGACTCCCCGGGGAGGCCGTCTCTTGTGTCTGCTCACTTTAGAGGCAAGAAAAGACAGTCTCGTCTCCAACAGGATAAGGACCTTACCTGGCTTCTAGTTGCGTTTGGATTTGTGAACCTTGGTCTCGCTGCTCTACTGCAATTGGTTGTAAAGCCACTTCACGCTTCTGGAGGACGCTGCCGATAGCAATCGCAGCCCTGTCCCTGCGGCTTTAGGCGTTTAAGCGTTTGCCCCCCCCCTTTTTTTTTTTTTGTTGTTTTTTAAAGTGCTGAGATGGTTAAAACAAAATAAAAAGAAGTGGCCTTTCATGAAGGCTTTTGCTAAGTTCTGTGGAGCGAATGGGAAGCGTGGCCGTTGCTAACGGTTGTACTACCAAGAAATTGCCCGGTAGGCTTCGTGGTGGCACGAAGGAGCCAGCTGCTGAAGAAGCCCGTTCGTGAAACTTTTGCGTTACAGGATTTTTTTTTAAAGGCTACTTCAGATTTTTCTTCCAAGCATTTGATTTGTTAGAACAAAATATTTTTGGAGAATAAAAGAAGGCTGAATAATTATTATTGTAAACCTTGGTAACTGTTCCTTTATAGGACAGAAAAAAGTTCATGGCGTAAAGAAAAAAACAAACCCCAGGTCTCTACTTTTTAATGAATGTGTGCTTAAAAAGCGTCGAAAGTTTTAACGAGTTAGATGATCTTTATTTTGTTAAATTATGGAAAATCTGTATTTTAAATTCTGAAGAAGCATTAATTACTTTTCCCTCTCTCTTTCCAGGCAGGATTATTGATTTGACACGCTGGTTCTGTCCTGTGTGAATTCATCTCCTGAACACCTGCCCCAGGTACTTCTTTTCTTCCCTTGCACGTCTGTGCTATCTCTCCATTTAACGCCGCTTCGGAAGGGTCTTTATGCTCTAACGGATACTGCGTTTGGCTTTTAATCTTGCTTTCAGGAGACTGGGCTCTATATTTTGCTCCTCCTCCTGCTGACGTCCCAGGTTGTTGGGGTTTTTTAATTGCAAGAAGGTGCTTCTGCTCGTGGAAGCTGAGGGGTGATGGGGCCTTGGGAAATAGGGGCTGGATGTTGTTGTTGTTCAGAGTGAATCGAAAGGTATGCGGAGGCTTTGCAAAAAAAAAAAAAAAAAAATTATTTCCAATTGCTCAAGGAGCACGTGAATCGGGCTGGATAAAGGACCTCGGTGTCCCTGCTGATTCCGTTGCGCGCTCGCAACCGTGAGCGCTGTGCCTGTGGAAAGCAGTTGCCTTCCCAGCTGTTTCTTATCACAGATGTAGCGTGTCGGGAGGAAAAGCCCCACGTGTGACCTGAGACATCCCGCATTTCTGAAGCGTCTGAAATACTTTAATACTTTTGTCAAACTGATCCCCGATCTCTTTTCATCACGTTGAAGTTATGACATGCTCTGATGACCACAGAGCCCGAGGCAATGCTGAGTTCTGGCTAGATGATTAAATTGAGTGAAGTGCTTCACCCATTTACATGATGGTTTTCATATGTTTTCTTATTGGTATTTACTACTATACGGTACCTCTATTTCCGCTTATAAACGAGCGCGCGGCTGCAAAAGTAGAGAGGGGAGAAGAAAGCGAGTCAAATTCGCCCTCTTGCCCTACAGAGGGAAAATGATGTAGTGCGGAGGCACCGAGCCATTCCTCGTCACACGGTCGGGATCATCCTCCGTGAACGTTTTTCCATCTAGAACTTGCTGATCTGCTTTGCTGGTATTTTTTGACCACACTTCTTTGTTTATTCCCCAACCACTTTGGATGAGCAAAAAATCGCGTTGGCAAGAACACTTGTGGGAAAGCAACATCACGTTGCATACTTGTGCAAATAAATATTCACAAGAGAATCCACGTCGAGAGCGCTCGCACGGCCGCTTGCAAATTCTCTTCCGATTACTCACCAAAGAGACTAGTTGAATGTTTATAGCTGTTTGGTGGGCAACTGGAAAGCAAGTTCGGAAGACTTGTAATTTGTCTAAGCTTTTGATCGTCAAGTCTGGGATAGAAACGAAAGCATCTGGCCTGGGTTGATTAATTGAGTGGCATTGGTAGCCCAGACTCGCAGCACCTCGTTTCTGTCTGTAGCAACTCCAGTTTGTCTGCTCAGGATATTCATCAGAGGTAAAGGCTGGAGAAATTCGTGGAAGAATCGCAGCCTGTTTATAGATTGTTATGACTTAAACTGAGAGCTGGATTTGCCGGATAAACGAACAGAGCATTATTAGACCAGCATTAGGGAAATGTGAAGATTCTATTTACCTTCCAGTTCTGAGTCTTCTTGAAGCAATTACCAGTTAATTCCTGTGCTTCTGGAGAGCTGTTGCTGAATGATGATTATCTCTTGGGAGTCCCAAATTCTCTGCTCCGAGTGCCCTGCACTGATGGATACTTTTATCTGCTTTTCTGCTTCTCTCCTTGCAAAGTACTGGGAAAAGCAGCTGTTGCCTTTGATATTTGGATAGATTGGGCTTCACAACTGAGTAAACTATCACTGCTTGATTGCTTGCTCTGTTTCCCTGTGAGTTCTCCTGTAGCGGAGAAGAAAGCGCTAATAAATTGTTCCAGTTGTGGTTCTGCAGACAAATGTGGGGTTTGGTGGACACTTTTTAAAGGGAGGTCAACTGTCAAAGGAAAGTTGCCTCATTCTTTAAGGATGTGGGGGACAAAGGTAGCTGAAATGAAGTTGGATGTTCTGCTGAAGTGCTGGATGTGTATCTGAAGAAAGCAATTAGCATTTTACAGCGTAAAGCGCACACACCAAATGGATTAAGAATTGGCTGATACATCTGAAAAAATAGTCATCATCGGGGAGCCCTCGTGAAATGAGAGAGGTTGCTTGTTGGGCTTCGCGGAGCTTGGCGCGCTGTTACTCCATCGTCTCATCAGCGACCTAAAGTCATGATAAAACTAACGCTGATGAGGCTTTTGCACAGCTCACGCTTTGGCTGGGAAGCGCGTAGCGGTGACTAAAGAAGCGATGCCGTGTGGTCTGGAAGGCTTGGTAAGCTCAGCCCACGGAAACAAAACATGCTTTGATGCAGATGTGGCTCTACATCTGGGAACAAGGCAGGCACGCGGTACCGATGGCGCTGCCGGCTGTGCCATGGAAATAAATGCCTTCAAGGGCAGAATTTGCTCTCAGTGTACCAGGCTGGCAAGAAAAAAAAAAAAAAAAAAGGCCAGTTTGATGCTGGGATGTGTAAGCAGGAGAGCCTTGTGTTCTCCCACCAAACCATGTGGGTTTGGTTGTCTTTTTTTTTTTTTTTTTTTTTCTTTTCAAAAGGATGTCAACAAATAGAAGTCAATGTGGAAAAGGGCTAGGAAAATTATTTGAAAGCTGGGGAAAGCAAGACATTTAAAAGCTCTTAATCTACTGAATTTATGAAAAAACAAAATAATGAAGTGACTTGATATTTATGCACTGGGATCACTTTGAGAGAGAAAATTTTGGAAACAAAAGGAAAAGATATAGTGAGAATCCTAGCTGGGAGCTAAACCCCAACACATTCACACCTAGATAGAAAGCACGTGCTTCTGAGCGCGAGTGCCACAGAGGATTTACTCTCTCTTGGTGCTTGTCAAATCAAGCCTGCGTGCACGGGAGGGGTGCTTTAGCCAGGACCCAAATGGAGCTTTAATTGCAGGGTTTTAGTTCTTGGGTTTTATACAGCCGGGCGAGTGGGTGAAAAGTAACGGTCAGGGTGACGCAGGGGGTCAGAACAGATGATATCGTGGTCCCTTCAGGGCTCAAAGCTTTATGAATAAATGCATTTGAAAATCCTGTTATATTCTAGTGGAAGGGACTGGCGTTCCTTGCGATTAAAAGGAGAGATTGAGACTTGCAACCCTGATAATGTCCTTGTTGGCTGGAGTGTTGCAAGAGGCGGCGCTGGCTCAGCCCACCTCGTCTCCTGCCTCCCTGGCACGTTCATCAAAGGAACCTGGGGCTAATGCTCACTACCAGCTATATAGCTTTGGAGTTTTCTCGCATTAGAGATCACAGAAAATAATATTTAGATGAAAGACTGGTCAAGTAAAACAGTTGGTTATTGGATATCTTTAGGTGTCTTTATAGAATGATTTTTTTTTTTCTTTAATATTTTAAATCCAGGGCAGTTTTATGCCTTGCTGCAGGAGCTCTGAAACTGAGGAATACCGGCAAGGGAAACTCAGGGTATATTTTCCCTTCCTTTCATATCTGTCTGATTCTTAGGACATCTCCGTAGGTACCGTTCCGTTTGTCACGTTTCTCAGTCTTCCATCAGAAGAGGCAGTTCTGATGACGCAGAGAGTGATGATAAATCCCCCACCCACCAAACCCATTTATTCACTTACCGAAAGAAATACTTTATTTTGGGGAAGCAAATATTTTAGGCTTTGTGTAGCAAAAACAGGGAAAAATATTTCCAGGTCAGATATGTGACTTGTGATGATCTCTTGTTCTAACCTAGTGATACCCTATGTTGTGTTGAAGCTGGGGGATTCATCCCAGTGATGCTCTGCTGCCTGGAGTCCTTGAAAATAGCAGAGTGGGTTTCTTTGGGGGGGGGTGGTTTGGTTTTTTTACTTTTTGCAGGCTGCAAGGTGCCCATCCTACCTCTCAGTCAAATTCCACTTTGCTGTCATCATAGAACTGAGTAAGCAAGTGTGATTAGCTCCATTGTGTTAAATGGTTTCCCGATCGGAGGTAAGTGCCTCTAAGCAATAGGTAAAATAAAGTTATCCGTCTGCATCCCTCTGGAATACGGATGAAGGATGCTGTGTATTTGTTGCTGCGATGTTATTACCGCTAGCTCATGTGGCCCAGAGACAGCGGGCTCAGAGTCCGTGCCTCGTGATTAGGGGTTTTGGTGGCGTTCTCTCCCTTTTTGTTGTTGTTTGGCTGCAGCTGGAGAGGAAATACCTTAGTGTTGTCAGCTGAAATGTAAACAGAAAGTCCATCATCAATCAGGAGTCATTGAGGTTCATCTGCTCTTGCGTTCCCTCATAACCACGGGAGAAGCAAATTAACGTGAAAAATACTGGTGCGTGCATGTGGTTTTGTGCATTTAAAGCTAACCAGATGTTTGAAACATCTTTCTGAAATACAGATGATGATATAATGACTCCATAGTAATACGGAGCATTGGCAAGGGAGACATGAATATCCCTCAGTGTGGCATGTCGAGATGAACTCCTGATTCGTGGGCTCGGATGAGTTCAGGAAGTTCACAGGCTACCTAAGGACAAAAGATTTTTGTTCCAGGCGCGCACTCTGTCCTTGGTAACACACAACACTGCTGAACTGAGAACATCTTCAGGTTATTTAATTCAAGACAACCCTCCACTTGACGATCTTCTTGGCGCTCGCAGGATGCCTCTAATCCAGAGGCTTTACACAACGCTGCTTCTGCTGTGAGGTCCCTTTGGTGGTGAGCGGGTCAGAGGGATGTGCTGAGCTGGCCGTGGTCACCAGGATGGCAGCGGCAGGATGTGCCCCCGCCGTCGTGGGGTTGGGGTGCCTGACTCCAAGCGTGTTGCTCTTCCCGTGGCAGGGTCCTCGCTTGGACCGCTAGCATAGACGGAAGAAAAAGCACGCAAACCCCAGACACGATGACTAGACTGATAAGGGTTTTGGCCACTTACCTATAAGATTTTGAAAGCTAAAACGTGAATGAGGGGGGAAATAAAATGCCCTGGGGTGCGGGTAAACCGATACGGAGGCATTGGTCCCAGTTCCTCAGCAGGAACGTTATTGTCTCGAGCAGAGCTGTGCGTACGTTTCTTCTCATACCAAGTGAACAGATAGCAATTTCCTGCCGCGCTTATGTTTCAAGGCCACGGTCTGCCTCTGTCTCTCCCCCGTTGCAGAAATTCATGGCAGCGTGAGGAATGCGGCGTCTGTCAACGCGTGCCGCGGGAGAAATACAGAAGCCTAAAACTGGGACTTGACAGGAGGCGGACGCCTGTGTTTTAAATAATAAAATGCCCTTTCCTGTTAATTTTTCTTGGGTGAGTTAGAGGAGGAGGAGGAGGGGAGGAAGGCTATCATGAATGCCGTGCTTTTGTGCTGGGAGGGCAGGGAACGTGTCACACGTGCAGCAGGTAACGAAAGGGTGTCAGTCTGGGGACAAAAGCAAAACGTAGCCCATGTGGTCCACGGCAAGGCAAATCTGGAATGATTTTGCTAAAATGAATGAACTCCACCAGCGTTTAGTCTCGAGCAGCTACAGCTCTGCGTGCTTTCTGACCTTCGCTACACCTGCCTGCTCGTTTGCTTTTTTTTTTTTTTAGGCTAGAACTCTCCTTGTACCCCTTCTGTTTCTTCCGCATCCACTCAGCAGTAGACCGAGATACCCGAAGCGTCGGCGCCTGTTTTCTGCCTGGTGTACCAGTTTGAGGCACTATGGGGTCACCCTGATTTCTAACCAGTTACTTTACCACTAGATTTAATCAGAGTGGTTTTGGATTCATTTGCTTCAACCTTAAATAGCTAAATTTGAAAGGCTTATCCAGCCTGGGTTGGACCCGTGAGTCTTCCGAAGGTCTTTACACCATGCGTAGTCTGTGTCAGCCCTGGTTTCTGCGGTACAGATACCTGCAGCAAAAAAGCTGTTGTCCTGTGAGGAGTCAGCTCCAGTCAAGCTCCAGGCTTGATTTTCTGCTTTTTCTAGGAGAGGGGGGAAAAAAAAAAGGTAATGCTGGTCACTGAAGTGAAGGATCACCTAAAGGTGTTTGAAGATGCTGATCTAATTGGCAGGTTTGCTTCTAGCTACACAGTTAATTCTCCAGAGATGGTCTAATTGCTTGGCGCTAGCACAACAATTTTCATCTGCGGCACATGATTAATCTGTGCTGCGTTATCCCCTGAGCCTACAGAACAGTGCCCTCTCGTGTGCAGCACAGAGATGAGCTGGGAATGATAAGTCCTTTTCCAAACCAGACATCATTTTTGGAGCGTCAGTAAGAAATTAAGACTGACCTGTCACCACAGGTTGTTTTGCTCTTTTTGGTTTTGGGGTTTTTTTTTTTCCCTTTCTGGCGTTCTGTGTGGCACCATGGCTGTAGAGGCTTTTGGGCACTGACATTTCAAAACACGTAAATGAATGAGCACTTTTTTTTTAAATACTTCATAGTTCAATACACTGAATTAATTTCTTTATTGTAGTAGTGGGGGGAAAAGCCCAAAGGTTTCACTTATTTTCCTGCCTTTGATGCTGTAGCTAGCATAGGCTCTAGTGGTTTGCACGCAGATGGAAGCAACTGGGTTCGTGTGCCAGAAACTGGAGGTTAAGGTGTAGAACTCTATTTCAGAATAGTCCCAAAAGAGAAGATTCAGCATTAATATGTGTATTACACGTTGCGGTGGTGGTGGTGGTGTTTGGTTTTGGTTTGTGGGAGGTTTTTTGTTTGGTGTTTTGGGTTTTTGGGTGGTTTTCTTGCATCGTTGCTTGTTGCTGTAGTGGGACTATTTCAAATGCATAGTGAAGCTGAAGTCCTTGGTTTGCCATAGACTCGACAAATGAGAGAAACCTGAGTGCTCCCTCCTGTGCTGCTCTTTTAGCATGATCTTCCTTCCAGTCCTGGCCTGTTGCTATGCAGAAACCCAATCGTTTTGCTGGTTGGGCTCTATCTAGTAAGTTGTAGTTGCCCTGTGGTAACAGTGGTCCTTGTGGTGTTCTACTTCCATCTCTTGTCCTGTCTTACTCTTAGCTACTCTTTCAGTTAGCTAACAGGGACTTATCCGAGTAAAGTTATCGAGCCTGAAGTTCTTCGGTGCTTTACTGAGAGGTGTTCTTTTTATGTATGGCTAGATATGAACAAATAAACTTAATTACAGACCAGTAAGTATAATGCTGGCATGTGGATCAGAAATGCTGTAGTGCTTTTTGATTTATAGTAAAGGCACCTACAAATTAATGCCCTTTGGGCACGATGAATCAGAAATGTGCGCGTGTGGCATGGGCTTTGGTTACATCGTGCTGCAGTGGGCAGAGTGCTGTTGTAGAAGAACCTGTGCTGGGAATCAACTTGGACTTTGGGGGAGTGCTTGCTTTCTGAACATATTTAGAAATAATTAATCTAGGGGTGAGGCTTAAACCTTTTATGAGGCTTAGAACCCTGTTTCTCTGGTGCCTCCAAACTTTGTTGCTGTAGAAGGAGAGAGTAGAGTCTGTCCTTTTTTTTTTTTTTTTTTTTTTTGGTGGGCGTGTTATGGGAGTGTTTGTCTAGCTAAATGTATTTAATCTCTTATGAGGTAGAGGAATGCATGTTAAATAAACATTAAGTTTGGGCTCTTTCTAGAATTGGGTGTGTTTTGCCTGATTTTTAGGAAGGGTGATGCATTTGGATGAAGCATTTCTATTTTGCAGTCAGGTTCCCTTTGTGCTTACTCCAACGTCCGAGATTTGGTGTTCAGGTCCAGGATTTTGCGTTCAGCCAAGAGAACTCGTAAGGGGAATGGAATTGCATAAGCCAGAGACGTTGTCCGCGTGGGTGAGCCCCTGGAGTGCAGGGTCCCGTTCGCAGGGCTGCGCATCAGGTGCATGGATCTCGCTGTTGACCTGGGAGCTGCAATTTATTGGCGTTTCCCCACACTTGGTCCCGTTTTTGCTTCTAGTAGGCTTCTTGCATCAGTCACTGCTTATAAGGATGGAGCTTCCAGAGTGGACTTCTTGATCAGTGGTTGGTACTCCTCCGCTCGCAGCACCCGCTTGGTGGGAGAAAAAAAATCAAACCTTTTTTCTTTTTTTGGCCAAGATAACTGGAACAATAGAAAGTACCGCTCAAAGCACTGGCCTTGCAGAAGACCTGAATCCGAGCTAACTCAGGGTAATTTGAAGGGTTTTCCCAGAGTGCGGCTGCGAGTAGAGGGCTGGAACCCCGACTGGCTTGTGGGTGTGCGAGTCCGTATGTGTCAGAAGTGGCAAACGGGCCAGGAAAAATCCACAGAAGCGATGGTGCTGTTGCCCCAAGATGATGCCAAGAGAATGAGAGGTTTCTCAGGCAGAGCGTTGGCAATGAAGGTAGGCTTGGAAGCGTCTGTGGGGAAATTCTCCTTCTGTTCCTACTTGAGTCAGGGAAAAATGACTTTGCGTGCACATTTTTCAGTTACACAGGAAGCTACTTGACTCTTTCTCTTGGAAACCAGGCAAGAAGATTCTGGGTGTTGGCTGAGCGTGCAGGTTGAAAGGGCCAACGCTGCACCTCTGATCCTTCTGCCTGTAACTTGAATACCAGAGCCTTTGCCATTGACGCTAAAGCAGAAGAACGTCGCTAATCCCACTGTTCAGCCCAAGGGTCTGGAAGCGGTGTAGAGATCTTTGGATGGAAGCAGCGCGGTTGAATGATGTCCCTGTGTCCTTGCTCGTGCCACTGAGTGCAGGACTGGTCCATGGTGGTCTGGGCTGGTCCAGCAGCGTGCAGGTGGCTGCTGAGGGCTCGGAGCTCTAAATTTCCTGCCTGTTACGGATGCAACACCAGAATTGTCTCTCCTAATATTGTGTTTGCACGCAGAGGCTGTAACAGCAATTCCCCGTGCTTATAATCCTTCTGCTCGGATAAAAATCAGATCTTAACAAATGTGAGCACATGAGGACTAAAGACTTTTATTACAATATCTTTTTAATTATCAAGGTGGGGAATCACATTTTACAAACTACAATAAATTGAATTTTATTAGGGTTTGTGTGAGGACTTATTTAATAGTAGATTACACTGGACACTAACAAAATTCTTTTTCTTTCACTAAGGCTTATTTGTCGCTTGTTGAACTCTAGAAAAATGAGCTGTGAATTGAACCAGAGGGTTACAGATATAATCCAAATGATGGTTTGTATTTATGGTTTAGATTAGCCTAGTTTAATTCCAGATTGCGAACACTTTTAACATCTGTAAAATCCAAACCAGGCAGTTATGCTTTATTAAGATCTAGCTGCTTCTATTTTCAATAGGTAATTTGTGAAGTCTCAAATATTGAATTATGGCTGTTTGTTTTGGAAGGAGCTTCACTTATTTTTCTCTTGTCTGTACTCCTTGGTAATCCTGGTGTTACGACAACTCAGGGCTTCCGTGGAGCCTGCTGCCGTAGGCAGATATAGAGAGAGGATGGCTTTGGTAATGGGGAGCATCCACCCCACACTAGTAACTACTGGGTTATTGCACCTCCCGTTCTGGGCTTGGCTTATTGCTGGTCCTTGTCACGCTCTCCTGATGAGCAGCAGCTCTGTTCTCTTCCCCCTTCTCTCTTATGCTTTGTCCTTTTGTCATGGAGACCACGGCCCCAGCGAGTGACCCACAAAAAGCCTATTTTTCAAGTCGATTGTTTTTTCCCCACTCTTTTTGATGCTTATTTTTGCGTGTGGAAGCCCCTGAAGAACTTCCAAGGTCTGTCTTTCCCAGTATGAAAGATGTAGGTGACCACGGTTGGGACTTGCCTTGCTGCTGATGAAAGAGGATAGAGTCAGGCCACGGCAAGGCTGGGCAACTGGACCAGAGCAGCCCCTTCGTGTGAAGCAGCCACAGGACTTGGTGTTCTTTTTGAATAACACTGAGGTTTGTAAAAGCTTTTAACAGTTTATTCGGCTCTCGGTGATGAAAAGTTTTTCCCCCTCAGATTTCATTGTGGTGGTGTCTTGCAAATAACTGATTTATTCCCTGATTCTTAACGGTTTACAGTCACCGTGATGGTCAGTCCATACAAAAAAAGATGTTTGCAATTCTGGATGTTGCTGTTGCGGACAAAACTCGCAAGCAAGCGTATACTGGATGTCAATTTTTGTCTGTTGAGAAGATGCTGGTATTGGAGAGGGGGTCAACGTGCAATTCCCCCAACTTGCTCTGTGTGTGTTGAAATGCAGCAGACAACAAAACCGAGCCCTGTTCTAAATTAAATGGAAAAACATAGGTTAAACAACCTTGCAGATGCAGTGGGGTGCCGATATGATCAGACTTATACTTCCATTTTAATTCAGTTCCCTAGGAAAACTTTGGAAAAGAGAAGAAATCCAATAAAACTATAAAGAATGGCAGACGTTTTCTGGCCCAATGGCTACAGCAAGCATACACATTTAAGAGATTATTTTCATATGCATGTAGTCATCTTAGAATTCTGGAAGGGAACAGTTTGTCTGTGATTTATAATAAATTATTCATCCTTTTTTATTACCATAATAATCGCTTTTTATGGTTACCCAAGTGAATGCTATTATGAAAGCGCAGAAAAATCTATTAATTATTTTCCAGGATTTTATAGTATTTAGTTTTTTCCTAGAGTTTTCCCATTCTGTAGATTTTTTTTGATGTTATCAGGAAGGAAAGCATTTATTCTTTTCTAAGATAAAAGTCTCTGAGCACACTTATTTTGCGTATTGTGCAACATCATTGCTATTTGCAGAGCTAGAAGAATGTGAGGACAACTTAGGGAAAGTGCCAGTCTCTGCAACGATCGCTGGATGCCTTTTCCCTGCCTTTTGGTCCCAGAAGCAGTACGGATTCTGGGTGTGTTTCCATTAGGTTTCTAGGTACGTAATTAATTGAGATATTTATCTCAAACAAGGGCTGAGTTCTCAAAAATAAGAAACACTGACTCGTGCCAGGAAGAAATGGAAGTAGATTGGAGTGGAGGATTTTTCCCTTTCAGCAGGGGGAGGTTTTAGTGCTGTTTAGTAGAAGCGATAATTTTAGTGCAGAGGCTGCGTTAAACTTGTAAAACCCCATTCCCAACCTGGTTATCTGGGGTACTGAAGGACTAGACCCATTGCTGGACTTGTATTGTGCTTATTTTTTTCAAAATAAGCAATTATTTAGTAGATCAGCGGCTCCTAGTGCCTTTTCTTGCCATACCTACGGGAAGTTACTCTGCCGTCGCAGCATGGAGAGCACGGTCTGGGTTATTGCACCGGGTTGCAGCTGGGGTATGTAACGGTTCTGGATTTGAGGTTAAAAGCCTTATGAAATGTCATCGGAGTGGCATATAGCTGCTGGTGTTAGAGGCTAAGTTACTGTGAAAAGGATGCGTGAATCTTTCTTCTTGACTCTGTGTCTTGTTTTTGATGGGCTGAATCTTGTTTAATGCAATTTTCACTGTTGCATATAACGCTAATTTGGTCTATATGTACTGCTCGGTCTATGGAGCACTGACCTTTGCGATGAAGTGGGACCGAACACAGGGGAATCTGCATAATCAATAACGACCTTGGACCTCTTTAATGCCTACAAGTCAGATAGAAGCAGCCAGCTCCAGAAGCTTTATTCTATTCTATGCAAAACCAGTGCTTAAGAAAATCAGTTGCTCGTTTTGCACGTTTGGGTCTCCTTCAAGTGAGCCTGCTGAACATAGGCGAGCAGTTTTTGTATGACACCATACAGTGATGAGATGTTAGAGTGTAAAATGATAATAAACGCCCAGCACAGCTGGGAGGTTGGATCTTGGTTCATCATGTATCTCTCTCATTCACTGGTCTCCCCTGCTGCAAGCACGGTTTTTGACCCAACGTGAATCCAAGAGGTCACAGTTCAGCAGTGTAGCTAAGCACATTCCTAGGTTAAGGCATGGGACTAACCTTGTTGTGTCCAGTGAGACTAGTCTGAAATGCTGAAATAACGTGCTGAACTGCAGCCTAAATACCTAAGAAAAAATATTCTTTGAGAAACCTTTGCTTTGGAGCTTGTTTTATACTGTACATCTATTTGGCCTCTAAGTGCCGTAAGGGTTGGGAACATGTCATCTTCTGGGGGTTGTGCAGAGCCAGATCACTGCTTAACACAGCCATAATCCTGTCATCTCTAGTTTACATCATGAGCATTTCAGAGAGGGAGCTCCTCTTTCTTTTCTGCATTAGCAGAGCACCAAGAGCCCTGTCAATGCTCAGTAAATCCAACAGCCTCTTGGGAGTTGGCCTTTCTATTAAAGTGCTTTTCTGCTTTACGCCTGATGGAAGAACTGCAGTTTATAGTGAAGAGGAAAAGTGTGCAAGAACAGTAAGGTATCTTTTTATGTTATGTGGCATGTGGTGCAAGGCAATAGCACAGAAGAGCAATTAAAAAGGCTTTGCTTGGGTGAGGTTTGAAAGAGACTTTCTGGCAAGCTTTGAAGACATGTGACTAACCAGTCAGGTGAAGAAACCCAAAATTCCTTTTGATTTGGAGGAGGTGTAGAGGAGGAAGCTCTTTTGCCAGGAGAGAGGATTCGGATGGGGGGCGGAAGGACTGTAGGCTGCATATAGGGCAAAAAGCGGGAAGGATGGCCAAGACGGTAACGATGGAACATGTCCAGAGATACTTGAAGAGAAATAATCCAAGAACGAGGTAGGAAACATGACCCTCCTACCCATGTTTCTCAGCTGCAAGATGCAATATTTCCACTTGCGATTGGCACGCAGCGGGGCAGAAAGTAGTGTCTTGGCATGAAGGTGACATGTCTTTCAGCAGAAGCTCTGGGAGTTTGGTGAACTGCCAGCGAGTGACATGTTGAAATTTTGACATACAGAGTGCTTATGGTCTAGGCTCACTACTGACTTTATGCCAGTCTGTACGTGTGTCCTTCCAAGAAATAATGTCATTCACGTTGGCACTGAAACGAGAGCCGCTGCCTTTAGCAGGCGTTCGAGAGAAAAACGCAAGTGTGATATTAAACTGTACATCTAAGAATGGTCTAGCCACACAGCTTAGTTTGGATGGAGCGGTCTTGGCAATTGCATTTACCTACAGAGATTATTCTACCATTTTCAGGCACAGGTGAATGTGATTACCAAGGCGTTATTCTCCATAGTACGCCCACAGAGGCAAGAGCCATACATGGTACATCCCAAGTCAAATAGCTTGGTGGTGGTGGTGTTTTCCCCTAATCCAGGCCACCGAGGACATCATATGCCAGAGTTTTAAAATGTTGATTCTGAATAACAACCAGCACTTGTTAAGAAATTGGTGAGCTTCTGGCTAAAATTGAAGGAAACTTTTCAGTAATGCAGCTCATAGATTGGAAGATACGGCTTTGTTAAGGCAAAGCTGTCTGTATTTGTAGAAATCTACTTGTGTTACACAACACACACGCAAATACGCAATTTCTGCCTTTCTCGATGCTCCTCTCTGCATAAAGGATTGAGCACTACCTTTTCTCCTGGTGTGCTCTAACATTATAAAGGTTGACCCGCCTGTGATTTGAACCTGGATTTCCATTAGCCGATGAAATGGCCTCCTTATGAGCTGGTCTGGAGCGGTCAGATTTTTGATTTCACGGAAATACTTGAAAGAAGTTGATTTTTCCCCTTAGGAGGAAGGGACAACTTCAAGGCCATTTCTAGTACATCTGCATTCACAGCATATTGCTGGTGAATGTCCTAACTGGTAGGCTAAGGTTTGGCTTCTAGAAGTACTGAGTGCATGCAGAGCCTCCTTCCCCAAACACCCAAAGGTGTTTGCTCCCTTCCTCTTTCACACCCAGCAAATCCTGGATAAATGTGCTATATGCTATTTTATGATGCTTTAACTGGGACGTTCATTTCCTTCTTGGTCCTGTCTCCATCAACAGACCAGCAGGACGGGAAGATGTAGTAGCTTTTTAGCCATCTGGTTTCAGCGTTGGCTTATTTTCAACTCTGCGGCACTGGAAATGAGCACTGCTCGGGTGCTAGGAGGAAGCCGAAAGAAGCTAGTAAGAGGCGAATTCTTTACTGACAAATGCCAAATAAGCTGGAGTAGAAGAACTAATTGGAGCTGCTTCTCCAATTTTTCTGTTCTAAGTTTATTATATTAATCAGGAAGAGTACTTAAAACTTCCTTGTGGTTGCTCAATGTAGCCTTTGGCACCATACACAACAGTGGTCAAAAAAGCAAATAGAAGTGTTGTGGCATACAAAACACATGGAAAATATCTTGCCATTATATAAATCGGCTGAATGCCTGTGCCTGAAACGTTGTCTTCCATTCTAGTGAATTCCTCTCATAAAGGAGGCAGCAAAATAAGAAGGAATTCAGAGGCAGGAGAAATGAGAGGGGTTAGTGTTTTGGAGCTGTTTCCTCATAGTGAATTTTAAAGTCATTGGAAGGAGTGTGAAGCAAGGAGATAAGTTGACTTAAATGTTCTTTCTGAGAATATGCAACAAAAGGGGTGCTCGGTTAAACTGAAAAATCTGCAAACTGGATTGTCAAAAGATGTTGTGGACCTCGCAGAATGGCACTGTGACCTTGAGCTTCACGGGTTGCCACTGAGATAAGAGTTAAACAAGACTCAAAAAACCAAAACAAAACCCACCCCAAACCCCACAACTAAACAGATACCCAAATATGTAGGAGTAACAATACTAAGGCAATTGGAATCTAACGAATCAAGATGAACAAAGGGATTTATGAATGAGCATGTGTGCTTTGGGGTTTTTTGTTTGTTGCAATTTGGAGGAGTTTCCTCCTCTTCACATGGTGAATGGAAACAGGGATGCTTGTTGTGTGTAGGTGAAGCCAGTACAAGAGATAGATATGGTGGTAACTCTCTGGCATATCTGAGCAGTTTCAGGAAAAAATGTTTTTACCTTTGTGATTTCTTCTGTGAATCAGGATTTTGAGCGCAGGGCAGACTTAGGGTTTTTCAGGGTCAAGAATCCCATAAGCCACAGGCTCTCAATGCAACCTCCTCTCTCCATCCTCCAAGGAACATGCTGCCTCTTTATCTGTCCCCTCTTAGCCATTCTTCTACTTCCATCATCTTTCATCTGCCCTTAATTAACTTTTCCCATTCTGCTGAGCGTACGTACTCCTGAGATTAACGTAAGAGGGAGTGCAAAGTTTCAAGAGAATTGAAAATCAATTTCTGTGTCTTCGTGTACCTGTCAAGGATTGAGTGCCAAGGCTGGAATTTGTCCTCCGATAGCTGATGGTATCACCTCCACCTAAATCACCTTTCTAGCACTGCTCGAGATATATTAGCCTTAGCACCCTGGCTGCAATCCAGTTGGAGTACAAAGCGTTGGGTGAAATAGGGAAGCGGTGTCTGCGAGAGCAGAGGGGCTGAAGTCGACGCCGACTCCTCCACGTCTGGCAAAAACGTGGTGGCGGAGCGAGGGGAAACAATGAACGGTCAAAACTCCTGGATCCTCATCTCCGACAAAAGCTAAGCCCCGGTGTTTATAAAAAGGATTGCGCGTCGGAGCCCTTGAGTTAGACCGATTCTGCTGCTGATCTATGGGAACAAGGGGGGGGAGGTGTCTGTTTCTCCATCTAATCACTTGCAGGCATGTGATTACAACATTTAATGATCATGGACTAGGTCAGTTTTTAATTAGCTGAACCACATGATAGGCTTTCGCAGTGCCAGCAAACTTTTTCCTTATTGATGTCTAGTCTGATGTTACAAAATAGCAGCTGTGCCAGTGAAATCATAGATTTATGGGTTAAATCACGTTGTGTAGCAGATCGTATTTCCCAATCCCGAGCTGTTTTGCTGTGATCTGGATGGGACACGGTGGGTCTAAATTTCAGCATGCAGCAGGTCTCTTTTCGTTCAATGTGTTGTAAATAAGAAAAATCATGCTCCAGAATGCTTGGGAAGTTAGAAACAGGGAACCATGGCTGTTACGAGGATTCACATGATGCTGTGGTCCGGTGGAATCAAATGCCGTTGCAGAGACTGAACCACATGTTTTTGTACTAGTAACAACCAATAACACCCCTTTCTTCCCCCAAAGGACTAAGTATAGTCTCGAGAAACTCCAGCCAGTGAGGACTGGCACCAGATTGTGACTTCTCCACAAGCCCTGCGTAGCGTTGGTATGCAATCGTCCTGTTCCAGGGGCAGATGGCAGAGCAGGCAGCACGTTTCCGAGTCAACTTCCCCCTTCCCTGCGAGGAGGGATGTATCCTGTGCTGGCTTTATGCATCGCTTCGCATCTGTCGTCTTGCATTGGAAAGGGCGAATGTATGACTTTGGTTTTTCCTGGCCCACACGTGGAAGATAACAGTCCCCCCGTTTCCCTCCCTGCTGTGTGATGGGGGTGGAGGAGATGGTCCCCCAGTGATTAGATGGGCCGCGACCCTTCCAACTTAGATGCACAAATCTGTTTTCCTAAATGTACATCTTGACACGCACTCTACACGTATGCTCTGCCCTTGACCCCTGTTGCATGCTAGCTATAAAAGTTTTCCACTTATTTCCTGGAGGTCTGGAGATTTCAAACAATGCTGTCCCTTTGAGCCATCCAGGTCTGGAGTGTATTTAAGTGCCGAAGTATAGCCAAGTTTGAACACACTGAGATCTCTCAAAAAATGTGCACGTGAGCAAATCTTTCCTTATCATACTCTTCTGCTGAGCCAAGGAAGAAGTCCCTAGTGATGCTCATCTCCAAGCCGGGGCACATTCTGGGGGAGGGTTTAATTTCCCCTGAAAGTCTGGTGCTGATCACTTCTGAAGTCAGGGCTTCCAACCTGTTGTGCTGTTGACGGTTCACAAATTCATCAACTTTTAGGCTCAGGGACCACTAGTATGGTTTGTTTGTTTGTTTGTTTTGTTTCCCCTGTAACGGAGGCAGTTGAGCGATGGTTCTTCAGTTGTTACGTGGGTTTTTCCTCACTTTTGTAGTTAGGTTTCACCTAGGTCGTTTATGCCTTATGTTCTTATCTCGTTAAGACTGACTTGGAGCCAGGACCATGCTGTCCGACCCTGAACTTGGGCACTTTCCTGCCCTACAGAGGGATGGATCTAGTGCAGACCATTTGTGCACCACTGTTGCCAGTTACTGCCATTCACTGTCAGCTTTTCAAAGGAGCCGTGCTAAACGAAGAAGCTCCGCATCGCTCTCTTGAGCGAGTTAGCTCACCTGCAATTTCAGTTTGAGCTTCTTGGGATCCAAGATTCACAGGTTAAAAAAAAAAAAAAAAAAAGGCTTGTTCATGGAAGCGTCTCATATCTCTGTTAATTTAATACTTGGGGATTTTTCCACAGAAGTTTTGTTTTAAGCAAAGCTGAGTTACGCTGCCTAAGAGTCAGTAGCTGACTCGAGGACTAAAGTTGTGTTTTATGATCCTGAAGTCGAGCAAGGTTTTGTCCTCTGAGCCTGATCTGGAATTGAAATTCTCGGGGCGGTTGTTGGAGGGAAGAAAATAGAGACAGGAACTGCAGATTTGTCTCTTGATTTTTTCCTGTATTATCTCCCCTTTGCTGTCACTGCGAGGTGCCTGCAGTGCTGTGCAGGGATAAAAGGTAGGTCAGTGATCTAGCTGGGTACCGGAAGCAGGTTGGCTGTGTCAGCTGTACTAATTAGCAGAGCTAATTAGCTGATGCAGAGTTCTCTGCTAATGCAACCTGCTGCCTCCAGTTTGCTCCGATCTAGTTCAGGTAGGTTTGCCCTGTGCTAGGTGCCTTCATCATCTCGGTGGTGATGAAGGAGAGCTGAGGAAGGGCTGCTTGGTTGTAAAGTCCTTTCTTCTCACCGTTGGCTTCCTGAAGATTTGAAGTCCCAAGTCTGCCCTTGCCCTTTCTGTTATGCTTCTGCATAGGAGGATCCTGCTTATCAGCCTGCTTTGGGGACGTGTTTTTGCAGAAATATTATATGTGGCTCTGTGCAGGGCCAGAGTTTGGTGCGTGCAAACTCCGTGGGTGACCGTTCCCTGTCCAGGATAACGAGACCTCACTTCCATCCTATTTAGCTTTAGATCCTCTGTAGTCAATGAGGAGAGACGGGCATCTCCAAATCTTGATTTCAGCCCAATAAAGATCTGAATTTGTGTCTTTTAGATGTCTAATGAAAAAGAATTAAAGACGACTCTTAAGAGCAACTGGACTCCTAATTTAGATACTGCTGTGGGTATATGTAGACCTCTTCCTTACGCTGGAGGTCCACTTACCTGTTTTACTGAGCACAGTGTGATAGCAGTCGATAGCTGCAGATGTTTTCCCAAAGGCAGCTTTTCCAGCAGCTATTTTTTGAAAAGCACGGTGTGTGTGCGTGTACACTGGTACGTTACTGGTGACTATACAGACTGTGCAGCAGCCGGGGGATAAATAACAAAAGATGTGTGGTCAAACAGCTGGTTGCATGCCCATGCGGTTTAATTTTTAGAAAGCCATTTATTCTGGGCTTACCTCCCAATGACATTGGCACTGTCACTTGCAGAAGTCATCAGTTTATTGCTTAAGCTTGCCTGAGCAGGGGCCGATAGGATGGTCTGATTCTTGCTGCATCTTTCCTGGGGCGTAGCAACCTTGTTAGATCGCGTCGTGGAAGTCTCTAGGCAGATAGCTGCTCCTACTGGGTTGCCCGTAGGTCTGGTGGAGGAGTCTCCGTTACAGAAGGGTCTGAACTGAATGCTTAGTATAAACATAAGAAAAGAAATATTGTAAAACCAGTTGTAAAACTAGGTCGATGAAATGCAGCCACCAGCGTTCTCCTCCTCGCCTCTTTGTCGGTGAAGCCGCTTGCGTGATTAAAGTATGTTCAGTTTTGTCTGTGGGGATGAATGAAGAGTGGCGTTTGGGAGAAATTCTGGTGATGGTTTTTCTTCCCAAGACAGTTGAGGTTAGCCTTTGATGTTGATGGTTATTCTGCCATAGAGCTCAGTGCTTCTGCAAAGAGTTTTCAGTGAAGTGTTAAATTCAGATGTATGTATGAAACGGGATACAGTTCCCACAGGGAAGTTTTCTTGTTTCTGGACAATGCCAGTGCCTTTCATGAAAATATCTTCTTTTCATCATCCTCCCTTCCTTTTCTTATCGCTGCTGGCTTTGCATGTGGATTCTCAACAACAGGAGAAAACTTGGGAGCCCTGATCCCGTTCATATCTATTCCAAGTGCTTTTGAACATGCCAGTCAAGAAGGCACTGTAGCATAGCATAATATGAAATATTTTGAGTGTCCTGCTGTAGGTCTTGCCTTTATAAACAAAAGCCATTCCAGAAGTTTTGCGAGGATTGATAGGATCAGGATGTATTTGTTAGCAGGGAGGGCTGGCTGAGATATAGCAGTTGTAACTCACCCTCGATGCGAAGTGGGAAGTTGAATCTGCTGTTTTCTGTGCATGGCTGGGAGGGAAGAAGGGCCTAAAAATTAGGAGAGACTTCTCAATTTGAGATATATTTTCAGAATAAAATGTTATGTGTCCCGAAAGCTACTTGGGACATTCTAATGATATGCTACCTTGATTTTGGTCTTAATTAAAAGAATGTACCCAACGCTTATGTGTGCAAGCACAGACATGGGGTGTGAAGAGAAATGGAACATTTCAGTTGACCTGAAATGAAGATGATTTTTTTAAATTTTATTTCCCCACCCCCTGGACTTTGCTGCTTCTTTGCTGAAAGCTCAAGATTTTCAGTTTGTTTTTTCCTGATCTGGAATAAAACCATGCTTCAAAGCCTGAATGTCTTCTCAGATGGACCTTACCTTCTCTGCAGTGCTGGACTTCTGTTTGGATCCAGCTTCAGCAGAACAGCCCACAGCTGGCCGTCACCGGCGCTGATGGGAAGCTTACAAGGGTTTGCAGCTGCACCCGTTCACACGGCTGCACTGAGTCCGTTCCAAAAGTCTCTGATTTTAGCTCCAGGGGTGGACACTACAGATTATGAGTAGCTTTTGTATCATGGTTACACCAAGGAGTGCTGATCGTGAACTTGACTCCCTCGGTGGTGGGTATGCTGCGTGTCTCTCAGCATCCAGTGCCTCGGAGCCCGTATGCTGTAGGGACCCCTTTGGGTGCCTAGCCTAGTTGGAGAAAGCAAGAGTACAAGCATGGCAAGGTATGGTGTGGGTGGACATATCTGAACGGGCTTGTTTGGAATGGTGTTCCCGTGTGGATGTTGGAAGAGCTTCATCCCAGGGCATCTTTCCATTGTCCTCGTTGGGATCGGACCCCAAGCCCTCGCAAGGATGACAGCAGCTCGCCCGCTTTATGCAACTGAAATCCCGCTCTGGTTTCTCGGTGTAATGTCGACACACCCTTTTTTATTAATGCGAGACCCTCGGGGAAAGGAGAAGTTGATGGGGTGGGGACCCCTTGGTTTAGCTCTGCCAGTTCCACACCCACTCTTCAGCTGGTCTGCTTGCGATCATCGTTCTGGGGAGCAGCGGACCAGGTCAATTACTCCATAACAGCTCTATCTATGACTCTTCAGTCATGCAGCTGTATCAGAATTACAACAAAAACAACCTCAGTTATCCTAGTTGGATGTGAAAGCAGACGCGTGTTCCATGAGAAGCGGTGATGCCAGAACGTGGAGGTCAATGTTGTTCAGTGTTTTTTTGGCAAAAGAAAAACCTATCGTATGGAAGCCGGTGCCTGGGGAATCTACATGGAGCGGCAAGATGAGCTCTGTGCACGACTGGAGATAATGGTGCTCGGGGAGGTGATTGAGCCAGGGAATATTGGAGAGCGGCTCTGTGTGGCTGCCAGCAATCCCCCCAAGCCCAGTGGCCACCCTTCTTCGTGATGAAGTCATTGGAAGCAACAAAACCATTTATCCAGGAAGCCAACCTGCCTCCAGAAGGCCTGAAGGCAATAGTGAGTTTCTGGTACCTCTGGGGCCGTGTTAGGAGTAGGTATTTGTCTTCTCGGCCATCTGTGAATACGGGTGCTGGTGATTCTGCCTCGTTCCCCCTCTGATCAGCTCAAAGTTGCCAAGTTTCTTTTCTCTCTCTCTTCCCCCCCCCGCCCCCGCAAAAGGCTTTCGGCTCTTCTTTCCTGGAGAATGAGGTGCTTAGTACTGTCAGCAACACACGAGCCATCCCTCCAGTAACAGACCTGCATCCAAGGGGATGTAGGCAATGTGTTAGTACATGTGGAAAAATCCCCCGGAGCTTCCAGTCTACACTGGAATTATTAAAAACAAAAAGTAGAGAAAGTTTTGTTCATGAAACTATGGAAAACATCACTGATAATATCTTTTCAGGGCTATTTCCAACCTCCCACATTAAAAGATGATCTCAAAGTACCACGTTTTGGGTCTGGGTTTGCAGTTTTCCAGACTTTTGGGACTGGGAGCACCAGAGGGATGTGGGCTTGAAAAAATCTTTTGGCTTCTGTTGCACAGACACTAGCATGGTAAGAGTGACCAAACCTTCAGCAGCAGGAGGGACCTGGGAGCTGATGCAGATGAGACACCAGCATGGCAAGTCTGAGCCGGTCCTCTTCTCCTGGAGAAGTATGAAGCTGACTGTCGAGGCGGTAGTCAGAGCCCCACCATAACGGTCTGTAATATGGTTTTGATGAGGTTTGCCTTATTGCTCTGAAGAAATCTGCAGCTTTTCATCGTCAGTCCCAAGTACTGGATCCATTCTGAAGAGCAACAATACATGGAAAATGGAATATTTTGCTTATTAAAGTAACTTGGAGTTCCAGCTCTGAGGTTGGCAACCAAACCTCGGAGAGGCTAAGGAGCTGGAGAGCATGCCGCTCCCCCCTTCCAAAAGAAACCTCAGTGTGTGCCAGCACTTTTATTTATAATGTTAAAATAAGTTGAGTACATTAAAAGGTATTATTGAGGGAGCAGGACTTAAAATATATCATTTTTATGTTATTAGGCTGCTCTAAGTGAGGTGTCCTACTGCAAGCAGATAATCTGTCCCTCTGCCTAGATTCCACGCTGGAACTTACTGGAAGCTTTTCACCACAAGAATCTGAGCAAACTGATTATTTTCAAGAAAAGAAAAGGGAGATTGAGGAAAATAATATTGAAAGACATAACCTCAAACCACGGTGGAGAAATTTCCTTGCAGCAGTTGGATGTCTCATAACCACCTGATCGCTCCTGCTCATATCGGGGGGTTTTAGCAGATGCCCAAAGGGGAGCTCAGCTGGCTGGGAAGGGTCTGGGGTGGGCTGCACCTGGGGACGGCCACCCCCCTTCCTTCATTCCACCCTTTTTTTTTTTTTTTTTTTTTTTTTTGTACTAGCGAGAGAGAAAGCAAGGGAAATCCTGAAGGAATCCAGACGTTTTGAGAGCATCAAATAATCTCCTTGACCTTTGCGAGCTGTTCCATCACGTTAACGTCCCGTGGTCTGAGCTGCGACATAAGGAAGCGCTGCTGTCTGGGAAAGGACGTTGGGGTAATAAAGGTGTTGCAATGAAAGCCAGGATAGGCGGCCAGATCCTCGGAGGAGGAGAGAGGGAAGATGTACTTACCACATCCTGTCCGCGGGAGCGCTGGGCGTCGGGCTCACGGAATATTTCATGTCTGAGAAAGGTCTTTGTGTCCAACTGAATTCCCCGCGGCGAGGAATTTCCGAGGGCTGATTTTTCACGGTGAAGTGCATATGCTTATTCAATAAGCGCCAGGGTTGTGCGTGCGCGTGCCCAGTTTCGTGCACGTGAGGGTGACGTACGTTAGATGTCTGTGCAATGCAAATACACGTGTGTGGACGTGCACGTGCGTGTGCGTGCTGTTACCCTGCTGTAATACCAAAGAGTTGAACTCGTCTGGCAGCTCCTGTTGGAAGGGTGGCCCAGGGTTGTGACACATGGGCGGGTGCAGGAAAGAAAATGTTCTCCTTGGAGGTGGAGGGGAGGACCGCAGGCTGTAATCCTCGTGTGTTTGCTTGTGCCCGCGCTCGTCTCTGCCGGTGGGTGCAGGAGCCTGAATACGGCCATGGTCAGAACGAGCATGATCGCTGGCCGAATCTGGCAGGAATAGCTTAAAAAAAAAGAATAAAAGTGAGAAGAGAGAGCTTAGGTTGTACCTAATTCGGTCAGAAAGGACTTAAGCTAAATCCAAACGGACCCCATGAAATCATAGAGATGAACAAAAGGAGATGCAAATTTGTGTGGTCCGGGGCTGATCAGAGAGCCTGTTTCACGTGCCTGGGTGTTCGGGAGGAGGGCTGGCGCGGGGGCAGAAGCGATGGGGGTAGCAAGCAGGAGGTCTGGGGAGGTGGCTCTGGGTCTGCTCTGCTTCTGGTGCAGCTTCTCCAACTTTCTCCAGACTTTCCGCATATCTGAATCCCTTATGAGCTAAGAATAAGCTCGAAGGTTTTTAGCCAAAAAGGGCTTTCCGTGTGAACGTTAGAAGCTTAAGAAGAAAACTGTCTTTCATCTTTAACTCTGAATCTCAGTAGAACGCTTCCAGGGAACCCCAGTTCTGTACAAGTTAGACACTGGAGGAGCAAACTGCTTAGGAGACGGAGTGCTAAAACTTCCTATGAAGGCTCTTTGGATGATCTCTGTGTTATTAAAAGCGTTATTTAGTGCTATCACGGAAGTGCCTGGAGGCCACGGCTGGGATCTGTCATGCCGAGTGCGGTGCCTAGGCAGAACAAGAAACAGAGTGTAAGCAAAGTGCAAACGAGGTAAAGGAGAGACGAGGTGAAGGAGAGCTATGGCGTGAGAAGGGAGGAGTAGGCAAAATCACAGAAGCAAGCCCCGCATGGCTCAGAGTATCCAACACCACGTTTCTCCAGTCTGCAGGACTTTTCTCACAGCTCCCATGTCCTGCAAGTGCTGCAGCTGTAGGAAGGACACGTCCTTACGGCTGGGCTCGACTCAGCCCCGTCTGGTGTCTGTAGTTTCCAATCTCAAATACTCCCGACACCCAACAACTGTCTTGGTCTTAGGGAATAGCAAAACAAAACGTTGCTGGCAACGCTCTGGCGTTTTAAGTGAGATAGGAAGTGGTGGTTTGCAGCTGTAAATAAATGGCTTGGGGAAATTTTCAGACCACTTATGTACGCGGAGGTCAAGGGAAGTTATGAACATAAACTAAGAAGCAAAGGGGAATCAAGAAGCAAAGGGGAATCTATCCATTAAAATGGTTGTCTGTAAGGGCCCTGTGTTCCTGCAGAAAGGATTCTTTGAGCTTTTTCCCCTCTCAAACCACATCACACCTCCCTTTGATGCTTTCAGCCGCTGCAGTTTGCCTACAGCAGCAAGCAGCTCTGTAAAGGATGCTGCAGGCGGGCAAAGCCACCAGCTGCAAAGAGCTTGGGGGCTCTGCCGGAGCGTGAGCACACCCCAAAAAATGGATTTAGCTCCTTGATGGAGGAGCCATGCCCATGGCTGGGTTTTTTGGGTGTGCATGTGGCTGCTGCCCGCTCGGATGGGGGGAACTTTATCCTGGCTGAGGACGCGGCTGCTTGGCTTCTGCCCTCTCCTCTGGCAGCGTTGGAGGGAGCTGCGGTGGCTTTCTGGGCAGTGCCGTTTGGTAGTCCTGAAGCTCGAGACAGCCGAGCAAACAGAGCAAGCAGCCAGATGTGGGGCTTCTTTGGGAGCCGGGGAGCCGGAGCAAGCCCCACTGGGGAGGTGGGTGAATGGGGATGGGGAACCTCTCGAAAGCAAGGGCTTGCAGAGCTGCTAGAAATGAAACGGTGCCCTTTCCACGGGGGCTGGGGTAGTATGGAACGCCTTATCCATCCTGCAGGATTAAATTGCTGCAGCTGCTAGCGTTGCTCCTTAGTGGAGCTGGCCTGGTTCAGCTACAAAAGGTTCGTGCAGACGCTGTTGCACTTGCTAAAGCTTTGTCTGTGGTGGGCTGCTGTGGGGTCATTCCAGCCTCTTGCAGCAGGGGTACGGCATACGGAGGAGCTCGGAGGTCTCCCACGGTGGGCTCGGGGTCCTGCAGGGAGCCCACGGCGGGGTGGAGGTTCCCCCCAGCACTCAGCCCAATTGCTTGAGCTAGCGCTGTGTCCAGAGCTTTGGTTTGAGCTATTTCCCACATAATACCGGAGTGGAAAAAAAGGATTTTTCTAACTGTTCTATCCAAAAACTTGCTTTGGGAGATGAGAATCCTTCTGTGGCTCTAGCCCCTGCCATCGGCAGCAGTAACAGTCCCCATGGTCAGGCACACCGTGATGGCTGCTGCTGAGGCGCGTGGATCCCGGCTTGCTGCGTGGGTGCCAAGGGTGATAGGAATGAGGGCTGTGTTTCGGGAAAGCAGGCCAGCACGTGTTCATCTTTATTACTCTGCAACGTTTTTATATACAAACTAATTTTTTTGTTTTTATTTCCTCCCCAAATCAGCTCTAGTAGTACCAGGATGAACAGGCAAGCTGTGCAGGGGCTGTCTCCGACAGCTCTGATAGCGCTGGGGCTCAGCACGCAGGCTGCAAGTCGCAGGGGTTGCTGCAATACAAATACCTCATAATTAGCTTGCAGCGTGGATTTTTTTTTTTTTTTTTAAATTTTCCAGCTCTGAGATGATTTAACTAATTTTTTGGCAGGAAAGAAACATGCAAGGAATTCGGGAGGAGAAATTGCCTTTGGTACCAAGGCGAGTGTTTGAACAGGGCACAGGCGGATGCTCGCTGCAGGAGTGGCAGTGGGTGTTTAAGGTGCCGGTGTCCCCGGCTGGTTGGTGGCAGGTGACTGTTCCCTGAGCTGAGCTGGGGGGTGCAAATTAGGTATGAGCACCTGTGACGAGGATTAAGGCACTCTAGCTGAGTCAGCGCTGTGCTGGTGAGCAGTGTTTGTGGATCTGCTGATGGGACTCGGCTAGGGAGATGGTACCACGTCGCTGGAGGTGAAACCACCATCCACCACGGCAGCTACCTCAGCAAAAGCCTGGCCCAGTGTGCAAGGCTGTATTGCCTGCGGGGAGGACCGGGCTTCCCTGAGAAAGCTGTTGGAGCTGCTCTTGCTGTAGTGAAACTATTTTGCCTGGACCTGAGGCTATTTTCCAGCTACTTCTCAGAGCAGGCAGCACGGACCAGCTGCTGCCCCAGCGTAAGCAGTTTAGAGTTGCTTGGCTGCAGCGTGGGTTTTGAGCAATATCCATTTGCAAAATGGGTTTTACAGAAGTCATTCTCTGAATTGAGCTCTCCACAGCGCCCTGCGGGGAACGCTGATGCTTTCCAGTAGATCTCTGACCTGCAGCAGTGGCCTTCTCCAGCGCCGAATGCCACCACAAGCTTGTGGGGCCCCTCCAGTGGGTAATGGGGAATGCTGACAAAGCCATCAAGTCTCGTAGCTGTTTGTGATCCAAACCAGCTGCTGAGGGGCAGCCTTGTTTTTTGGCTTTAGCTGTCTCCACCTATTGTGCCCAGGGAGGCTGTCCCTAAGAGCTGTTGTTTTGCTAGTTTGCTGGGGTGGCTGATTCTTGGTGGTTTTGGAAGAAATCTGCCTGTCCCTTCTCTGTGGTGACCCAGCACCTTATCATGTCCTCCAGGTGAGTCCTCTCAAAGATTTCAGCTGAGGATGTGGCACTTCTCTTGTTCCCTTCTCTAGGACCTTCTGGGAGACTCTGGTCTCTGCTGGGAGTTTAGTTCCTGTCTCTGGTACTGCAGCTCCAGCTGATAGCTCCTTAATCGTGCCTCTCCCCTTTGCAAGCAATAGCTAAATAGATGTTTTTTCCACTTAATCCTGCAAGGGCAGAAGACTTGCTGAGGACAGCAGGCTTGGCTGCTGGCCAGCCTGGGCTTTGTCACTAGCAGGACCCTGGCTTACCCGAAATCGTCACGGGGCTCAGAGCATCCTGCCCAGGGGCCGCCTTTCAGAAAACATCACACGTGCTTTTCCTTTCTGTGGAGGACAGCACAGTCCGTTTTACTTGATGTTTTACAGACTCGTGATATACCTTAGTGGCTGCTCTCTCCTTTCTGCGATGAGCAGCAGTCCGCCCTATTGCATTTTTGTTTTCTCCTCGAGGGTGTTGTTAAAAGGTGAGGTTTCATTGCAGCCTGGCTGTCCTTGCCGTCCCTACGCGTGTCTCGCCCTCTCTTACTCTTGCTTGGGTTTGGCCTAAGCAGCTGTGAGGTCCCCAGACCTCCTGCGAAGGTTTCATGGGAGCTGACTTGGAGCTGAGGACCACAGCCCTTACGGATGGGCCCCGGGCAGAAAACTGCTACAAGCTTCACGTTTGGTACGTCTTGTATGGTTAGTCCTGAACAAATAGTGAAATAAGGAAAGACTAAGGGAAAATAAGCTTACTTTCTCTGTTGCTATTTTTATTTCTCCTTTACTGTGTGGTCTGCTCGTTTTGAAATTACAGTGTTTTCTTTCTCTCTTACCCTGATTTAGGGGAAAGGTTTGAGCTCCCCCCTCCTCCTCGCTCCTTTGAATTGGCTCAGATCATCAATGGGAAAAATGAGGAGGTTTCTTAGGAATACTGTGTTCCCTCCTCATTTCCTGCCAGTTGGCATCTTTGCAACATCTCCGCTGCTGCATACTTTGGGGATGCAGTGAGATTTCTCCTGTTCTTTGAGGTTTGCTGCTATTTGCTTAAATTTCAGCGAGCTCCTCTGTGCAAACACACACACGGATTTAATTGTGAAAAGCCAATACTGAGATGAACTGTCTCTGGTTCTGTTTTCTTGGTCTACTCTGTGTTTGCTTGGGACGGCACAGCCTCTGCTTTGGGTTTGTCGCAATCCTTTCAGATAAGGTTAGACGTGTTTTGTCTCTGAATTGTAGCAAACAAAATTATTTCCATTTTTATTTGTGTTCTGCAAATCGAGCCTGATGGAGTGCTTCACTGTGGCATTTTGTTCCCCATCCTCCTCCCTTAATTTCCTGATCCAGCTGGTTTTAGTTGGTTTGTTCCTGGGAGCTGGGCTCCCAGATGTTCATGCTAGTGTGGGAGCAGCTGGATCCAGGACCGCTTGTGGTCTGGAGCACTGCAAGGAGAGGTGGCTGGTGGCAAATGCTTGAGTGGCCTCTTTCTCCTGAGCGCAGGTGTCCCCAAAAATGACCGTGGTGCAAACGTCATGTTTACTGAAATACCTCCCGTTCTCTCGGGTGGTCTTGCAGCTAGTGAGCTCCCTCATCAAGGCAGCCAAAAACGGCTGAGGAGGGATGCCAGTGTTGGTGGCCCTTTCCTGGGAGGGGCATCTGCCCAACGTGCTGCCCCAAGGCTCTCCAGCTCATTTCTCGTAACCCCTCAAAATATAGCTTCTTGGGGCTGTATTGATGTGGGTTGGGTTGAACAGGCTGTTAGCTCTGTATACCATTACCAGCTCCCGGAGCCTGGAAAAACACCAAATTCTTTCTATGGTGAGTCACCTTGCAAAGGGGGTACTACCTCAAGCCCAGGGCTTGCCCTGCGTTGATGCTCGCCTTAGGGCAAGTCTTCTTAATCCTCCTGTACTTGTTTCCTCAAATTAATTTGAGGATGCTTCTAGTAGAGGCACAGCACAGGCTCCAGGAAATTAAATACTAGCAGCAAATGCTGCACTAGATGTCTTCAAAGACTTCAGCATCCTATTCCAGCCTCTCAAACCGTCCAGACCAGCTGTAATCAGAAAAAGGTGGAGGGGAGGAAGGAACATGTTTCCTGAAGGAAGTTATCTGTCAGATCCAGAGCACATTCGAGTGTGGATCCAGCTCTAGAAGAATACATTCTGTGGGATGGGCCGTCAGGAAGTCTTGAGGATTAATTTAGATTTTGACTTTGGATTTGAGCTCTTTTTTTGGCTTAGGTTTCTTGCCTGGAAAATAATGATTTAATGATTCATCACCACTCCATGAGGGTTGTGAGGACTAGCAAAATGGTACCTGAATGCAAAAAGATCATGATAATGCTTTGCATTTGATTCGGAAATTAGCTTATTTCCTTTCTTTAACCTGTCTGTGATGCATGGCCACTCTGGGTTTTCCCCTGTAACTAGTGATACACATTCAATGTGTCTAATTGATGGAAAGCAGGAGGTGGAATGACATCATCCCACCCTGCCTTCCCGCTGCGGAAATTTAATCTGACTTTACAGAAGCAAACCTTTCCTTTTTTCTTTCTTCCCCCCCCCCCCCCCCCCCCCCCCCACTTTTTTCTTTTTCTGTTTGCACAGAATCCTTGCCCTTCTTCAGAACGGGTTAAGTGTGAAAACAGATTGGAAAGTGATAAAAGTAGCTCACTGTCACTTCTTCTTCAGCTTTTTTTTCTTTCAGTTCAGCTGCATCCTTTCCAAATTGCGTCCTTTTTCCTCTCTATCTTTGATTAGAAACAGGACCTTTTCCAAATCATATTTATCATTTTTAATAAAGTTGAATGCATCCTCTAAGCATAAAAAAAAAAAAAAATCCTTGTAAAGAAGATCCTAGGTGAGTCCTTGGTTCTTGTGAGCCAGATATTCTGCAATGTTGTCTCATAATTGGATGATGACTGCAAATAGCTGAAAAACAAAATTCTTGGCCTTGGAAAGTTCCTATATCTTATGAAAAGAAGGTCCCATCTGGGGTGAATAACAGTGCACTTGAGGAAACTTATGTGGAGTGGCGTCTGTCAAGAATATTACTGAAAAAGGGGCAATTTGTAATTTTGATAATGTCAGAAATTTAAATACCAAATGTTGACTGTATAGTCAGTAAGTTAGTAATTATGCAAAGGAAGGGTGCAACAAAACACAGCTGCTGCGAAATTTATGCAATGAATTTCTTATTAATATTGACACGTTTCCACAAGGCGGGGGGGGGAACCACCCCACATCTTTTCAGTGGAAATCTGTGTTTAAAAGCTTTCAGTTTGCTTGTACTAAGGATGTCCACAAAACCTTCTAGTAAAACATTATCAGGTCTGACACATGGTCTAGGAAAACTTGTCCTTCATTTCTTCAGTCTCCTCTTCACCTGGATGCTGTGACCCGTGTGGGGTTTTTTTCAATAAATACTTTATCTTCCCATCACCAATGAGCTAATAATTCAAGTTTTAGGTTGAGCTGAGGAAATTTGGAAGCAGGCTCATGTTTTGTTTTATTTAGCAGGTTCCCCACCAAGAGTGGATTCGATCACGGATAGAGGGATCCGGTTTCTTTACATAGCGTCTTGAAAATTTGCCAGCGTAAGCACCTCAGAGTTTGGTTCAATAGTATTTATAGGCTACATAAGAATATCTTGTTCTTGCAGACTTTCCTGAGATCTCTTTTGTACTCTGAAGTCAACTGCCTGAACAACAGCGAGGCTATAAAACGTCTGCTACTCTAACCCCCTGATAGACCTCCATGGCTCGTAACAGGACCTTTTCATACAATAATTCAAATTTAGAAGACTTGTGGTCGCGGTGGTTTTTGCCCGTAGGACACATGAACTGTTATTTGAAGGTAAAAAAGGGTTCTCGTGGTAAACTGTGCTATGCTTTCCTATGCCTTCGCTTAATCCTTCGCACAGGCAGGGCTCTGTCTTTTCTCAAGGCTTCTCGTAAAGCTTTATGCCGCCGAACCTTCCGTGGTTGCGACCGCGTGCGTGTGAGTGCTAACCGCTGGACCGGTCCTTCAGAAAACACAAAGCTATTGAGCAGATCCCCGAAACCCCTCGGACATCAGTCGGGTAAGAGCTAGTGCTCTCGACGCAAACCTCCGGTGGCTTTGCTGATGTTTACTTCCACATCCTTGCAAAGCCGAAATCTAAAAAGCGTACGCGCGTGCTGCTTTATACTGATATTTATTCTGTGCCGCGCCCGTGAACGCGCCGTCTCCCGAGCGCTTTCGGATGGCAGCTCTTGCTTTTGGCGATGCGACCCCGTTGGTTTTGTGCGTGCGCACGAAAACAGACCTGGAGCAGAGCGCCGGGGGGGGTTTCAAACCCTGCAGCCTGACAGGGAGCGAGAGGCTGGGGATGACTTGGGCAGGAGTCGGCGTCGCTGTTGGAACGATGAACGCCTGTGTCCCAAATCCGTGCGGTGTGGGGAGCCTCTTTGTGTTTCCAGGCTGGATAATGCTCCCCAGAAAACCTCTTTCTTAGAGTATTTTCTAATTTCCTGGATTCCCAGAGAGGGGTAGAAGTTTACAAGCTCAAAAGTAAAATGGGTTTTCTAACCTCAAAAAAATGTCTGTCTTCAGTTGAAATGCTGGCGATAAAAGATTTTTCAGGGCGTGGGCCACTCTTATTTTTCTGAACTGTCTGCTCATCCTAACAAGCTGTGTCCAAATAAAAATGTGTAGTTTTGTGCAATAAAAAAATGTATCTTGTGAAGAACCAAGCAGGGAGATGCGTTGCTACTCTCTTCTTCCAGCTAATACGTTTGTGCAGCGTTCTGAGTATTTCTAAAGAATTAACAGCCCAGCAGATGTTGTGAATAGCTCAGCATTTGAACAAATGAATCTTTGATCTACCTATTTTTAATAAAGCTGCTCCTGGTTCAGTGGCATCTCAGAAACCTGTTTGTGGGCACAGAAATGCGATTTTCCAAGTCATCCAAAATGACAGACACAAATATCCCTGAGAAAAGCTGTGATAGTGCCCATCTTGGTGCTTGAGCTGCAGGACTGAGCGTGGCAGCAGTTGGCCACATTGAGTTTTTAGCACTGGGGGTTTTTGCCTTTTTTTTTTGTTGTTGTTTGAGCCTGAGTCCGATGCAGAATCGCATCTGTGCCCATTACCGGGGAGAGGAGAGGAAGCACATCTGGACAGATGTGTTGGCAGAGGAGTTTTGCAGCGCGTGAGCCCAGTTGTGAGGGCTGCAATGGTCTCATCGCCTTTGTGTTGGTGATGCCCAAAGCGTGCCACGTGCCAGATGCCAAAGCTGTGCCTAAATATAGCTTGAAATCTCTGTGCCTCCTCCTGTTATGGACAGACTCCCTACAAATGGATTTTGGGGGTGGGTTGTTCCATGTAGAAAGGGAACAATTAGGAAGAAAAAATAATCTGTCCTTCGTGTTCAAGTTTGGTTTGATCACGTGGTAAATGAAGCCTGCTCCGCGAATTACTGCTTTTTGTGCCTGTAGTGAACCATTGCAAGCAAAATGTGAACTTCTGAACTCAACTGCGTGAGCATTATTAGAAAATATATATAATGAAAAAAATATATTATGAATATATGATTCTATATTATCATAGAATGGTTTGGGTTGGAAGGGACCTCAAAGATCATCTCGTTCCAACCCCCTGCCATGGGCAGGGACACCCTCCACTAGCCCAGGTTGCCCAAAGCCCCATCCAACCTGGCCTTGAACCCTGCCAGGGAGCCAGGGGCAGCCACAGCTTCTCTGGGCACCCTGTGCCAGGGCCTCAGCACCCTCACAGGGAAGGATTTCTTTCTGATATCTAAATTCCTAATTACTAAAATATATATATATATATATATAGGGAAAATATACTGGGTACCAAATAATATTGCATGTGGTTATCCATCAACGTGTAATGTACATCATTCTTATGTGTCACTTCTAGGGATGCTTCAGATTTGCTTTGGATGAGGTTTTTTTCCACTGGAATTAGTTGGAAAATATGTTTTCACAGGTGCCAGTCATCTCCTTTATGCATGATTGAATTATCCTTAAAAAAGGCCGTATTTTTTGAAAATGTTGTCGTACTTCGAGTGGAGAATGAATGGTATGTAGGTAGGAGAATAAAAAAAGTGCCTAGGCTTTCATCTCTCTTTATATTTGTCTTTGCTTGAGACTGAAAATAACGTGTAGGTTTATAACTTTTCCGTCGCGGTCCTCGGCTGCTGGTGCAAAGGCTGGTGATGAACCTTGCCAGGACTGGGCTCTCGCTCCCACATAAGATCCTCTGCCGCAGAATTTAACGATCGCCATCACTTTGCAGAGGCATGGGTGATAGCTGTCTATCGGTCGAGTCACAAACTAAGTCCTGGGACAGCAGTGCTTGGACAAATTACTGTCTTAATCTGGATTTGCGGTGACACCTGAAATGAGATCGCTCCTCTAATGTCTCTACTGCAGATCTCTTCTACCGCATCTTTATGGCACTCTGTGAAACTCAGATGTTCCCCTTTTATTCTGCCAAATTTCCAGCTGGTGTAAATGAGTGTAAAAGTTCTTCTGAGCTCGCTGTTGGAGCAAACATCTGGCCCTATTATAATATAGATTTGGATTAAATTCTTTGCAACGTTAATGTCTTTAATCCATTTACGCTGTGGTGGACGCGTGTTAAATTAAAGTAAATTTCTGCTGAACGCCTGGCAGCATTTCACCTATCTTTGTTAGAGTGGAAAAGAAAAATTCCTTTAGTCAAGCTTTCAAACTTTAACTCACACAAGGGGAAAGTAAATTTTTGACCTGGGGATTTGGTGTGTCCGAGAATCATATTGAAACTTCCAATTTCCTGTTGTTTATTGCTGGGACAGCGTTAAGCCTAATTTGAATGGGTAGGGGAAAAGGTAGAGTTAAGATGATGATGATGTAGCTAAGATCACAGCTTTTCTGTGAACAGTTAAGTCTTCTGCGTGCTTGTGAAAATGAGGTATTTCCTGGTGTCCTCTGGGCTGTCATCACATTTTCATAGCTGAGCAATGCAGAATGGATTGCATAGTGATGAGTCGGGATCAAACAGGAGATCCGTGCCCTTTGGTGCATGGGCTCTCCTTACCTTTCCTTACCTCCATGCATATGCAGAGAGGAGTGGAAGGGGAAGTTGCATCAGGAGGAAAAATCCTCTTCTGATAACAGCCAGAAGGTGGAAACTGGAGACATGGGCTCTATTTTCAGTCCTGCTGTGTGGCCCTGGGCACCTTGTTCACCATTCCTGTGCTGCTTTCCTTCCCAAAAATGCAGGTGATAACTCCTGGCTTCTGGGTGCAGAGTCCATCCGCATCGCTACCCTCTAGCCAGCGGAGAGGGGGGGTTGAAGGTGGGGGCTTCTTGCTGGAAGGATGGGGTTTGGGACGTGCAGGCAAGCAGGGACTGTCCCCAGTAACAAATACTGGTGTGTGCAAGAAAAAAAAGAAGAAAGAAAATAAAAAAAGGGAAAAAAAAAAAAAAGGAGAGACACAGAAAAAACCCACCTGCCTTCTTTTAACCAGTTCTGATTTAATTGTCTTTCATCAGAACATCCTCCTCAACAGCTGAGCCCTCTCCTGAGAGCGCTTTCCACACCCCCTCTCCTTCCTGCAAGGAGAACACTGTCTTTGCAGATGGTAATTGTTTGCTTTGTGGTTACTGATCTATGGAGCAATTTAGAGAGGGGGGGAAATAAAATCCCCAATCTTTCCTTTTTTAGCTTTAGTGGGAGTGATCACTCTGTCTATTCATCTTCTCTGTTCGCCAAAGGTGTCACAACCCATGCGGGGCTGCAATGAGACGTGAGCTCCCGTTGTACAGGATCAGGTATTCGGGTGGAGGTCGGAGGTTGGCGTGGAGCACGGGCTCTCCTGGCCTCGACCAGGAGGTGGTTTGCAAGGTGCAAGCAGCAGGTCCCGGGGTTCTCTAGGAGCCCCAGGCAGGAGTTGCAGATGGCCGGAGCTGCTGGGGAGGGTAGGACACACCTCTGAGCATCCAGGTGTGGGTTCTGAAGGGATCTGAGCGTGCAAAGAGCAACTTGGAAATAACGCCGAGTTACGGAGATGAGGCTGGGGCTGATGGCAAAGGGAGACTGAGGTTTGCCTTCTCACCATCTTCCTCCGCAGGGAGGAATTGCTCTCCGTGACCCTCCCCACGCAGCTGCCTAGGGTTGGAAATGGTCCCTCTTCTCCTGGTGGTATTGGCCTGCTGCCTTAGGGATAATGTATTTGATTAGGCTTTTTAGGAGGAGAAAGGGCAGGATAACTCAGGTGATGGTGTGTGGGTATCCAACCTCTGACCAGAGTATCTGTTCCATGACAAATGACTGCCATAAAGCCCTGTTATCAAAGCTCCTATCGATGTCTGTTTATTGACCCATCTTTTGATTTGGCGTTAAGGTATTGCAGCCGCGTGGCTGGCCCGGCGTCGCTGTCAGAACAGCATTGAGCATCCCAGTGCTGGAAGAGCTCAGAAGAGGAGCAGCAAGCTGTGTTAGCTGGGTTGCCTTTCCTTCTCTCTTCTCCTCTCTCCTGGGCACAACCTTCCAGCAGTGGAAGGGGATGTGGGCTGCATCTCTCCATGCTGTGGTCTTCCTTTGCTGACTTTGGGAATGTACTTAACAGGAAAGCGCTTAACTGCCAGGGAGCGTTTATATGATGACACAGTTAATGACTGCACTACAACTTTTATAGATGCTAAAGTTCAGGATGGTCTATGCTATGCACTGGAGCAGGCTTGGAGAGTGGGGGAGTGGAGATGTTGTCAGCAATGTCGGGCTCCCTCTGAGGACCACACAGAAACGATGCATCTTCCGGCAGATGTAGCTGGAGGTCCCTGCTCTTGCCAGTGGCCGCGGCCATTTCTCCGCAGCAAGGATGAGTGGGCAGGACGGAGCGATCCCAGGGGCTGGAGCTGGCTTCCGGATCACCCACCACTTGCGTCAACTGGCTGCCTAGATGTTGTTTGGTGAATAATTGGGGAACCGGGAACGGGGATGCTGTAATAAATAGTGAATTTAGCGCAGACGCTGCCTTGGGATCTACAGCTGAAAGCAAAGGTGCGTCACTGCTGAGTTCCTGGAGAGGAATCTGGGAAAGGTAACCAGGAGAATCCCATGGGATCCCATCGCCTGGAGGCAAATGCAAGGAAATGTGGAGGCACTGCCCTTCAAGGTGAAGGGTCTTCCACAGCTTTGCTGCAGACCACCAAGCCCTGCCACCCACGTGTGGTCGGGACGGCAGCCTGAGGAGGAAGGTTGGGAGTGAGCCCCGTGCTCTTGGGATGGTGCACCACGGGGTTTGCCCTGGGGCGACCTGGGCTGCGCCTCTACCCCGTCCCGTGCTCTCCCCATCCCACCTACTCCTCCCAAATGGTCGGGGAGGGGGAGACCTCACCGGGGCTTGGACCTCTTCCTATCAGCCAGCAGGATCTGCAAGCTTGTTCCTGAAGGGAACAGGCAGTGAGGGGGAGTTGGGATGGCTTTGGCAGTTTTCTGGCTAGGGTGGTGGTTGTTGTTGTTTTGGGATTTTGTTTGTTTGTTTGGTCTTAGTGGTTTTTCTGTTTCCAGCTGGAGCCTTGCCTGGAGGTCTGGGGGGTTGTTTGAGTTTTGGGGGAGCTGTGAAATCAAAAGGACCTTTGTGCTCGTAGCCTTTGCTGTGAAATGCAATCGTGTGCATGCTTTGCAAGTCTAGCTGAGGCTTTTTTTTTTTTTTTTTAAATTTCTTTAGAAATACGTATCTATTTGCTGCTGTAACAAAGTGATTAGACGTATAGTTATTGATCAATATGGAAAAAAAAGGCAGATTTCTGGAAGTGCTTCAAAACAGATGAAAATACTAAATTATGTGTGTCTTTTCCTCTCAGAATTTGTTACGGCATTTTCCTCCTTAGTTTCTTCCTGTGTCCCGTACTGGAAACCACGTATCCTACCCTGGATTGCATCTCACAAACTGAATGGTAATCTCTGAGTCTTTGGAGATGAAATCTGTGGGATTCTGCATGTGCTTTACTACACAATGCCTGCTTTGTTAATAAGGTGTTCTGCACTAGTCTACTCAAAATCCTTGGGTTTTTGGTTTTTTCTTTTTTTTGTGTGTTGTTTTTACTAATCTTTACATTTTTCGTGTCCCTTATATTGCCTGGTATCGCATGGCTGCAGAGGTAGACACACGTGCAATATCAGTATTGCTGTAATGAGCTTTCAGGTTCATTATGGCTTAGGGAAAACAAGAGCTGGGCTTTGTCCTCTGATCTATTATTGTGCCTATCTTGGCTTTAAAACATACCAGGAGGGAAAACTTAATAAAACTTGTAAATCTGGTGAAATATTTAAGTTTATTTTGTAGCCCAGCATGATTATAAGACAGGGCAGGAACTATAATTCATCGAGCGATCAGCTTGCAAGACTCTGCGCGAGTCGCTTGGGCTCCTCGTGCTCCAGCGCTGCCTTGAAACTGGAGACAACTGTGACCTTTACTCGGAGGTACTGGCTGGAACTGGGAAATTGGGAGTTTCAACCAGGGTTAAAAACCAAAGCCAACCGGTAGGGAACGGATTAATGTGGGGTGAGCGACGGAAAGCTCAGCTGCAGTTCAAGGAACACCAGCGCGTCTTGTTTTGAGTGGTGCTTGTGGGATGCTGAGAAACAGATGCAGCAAAGATGCGACTCCGCTTAATCCCTTAGAGACACGTTCACATTTTCCCAATTTCGCAAGCCGCGTTTCTCTGCTACCCCTGACAAGAAGGGCCATTTGAAGTGATAAATGCCGCGTATCTTGCTAACGGATGTTGTGTCTGAAGACAGTGACTCTGTGTTAGGAGGTTTTAAAACAAGTCGTTGTTTTCCCACGGTGATTTTGTGTGTGTGTGTGTGTGTCTCGCTGTTGCTAGTAGCTCAGAAGAAGTTAGCTGGATTAGCAGCAAGTCAGATAAAATCTGGATGGGTTGGAATAAGTCTGAGGGATTCTCTCTCTTTGGGAAAAAGTCTGGCTTGGATTAAGTTGCTATTTATATTTCGAATGCAAAGGTAATTGCGGTCCAACTAAAACTGTGAAAACTTCTCACATTCTTTACATCCCAGTGAAAGTAATTTGTACAAAATAGCGGTGTTTTTGATGGTGTTTTTCTATAACGGCAATTCTTGCACCGTAAAATACCGCAGAAAGCTGTCGGTGTTTGCGTGAAACATCCTGTCCTGTTCACAGTCACAGCCTCTGCTGGGAAATGGTTAAGTGGGACCTGCTGACCTTCTGATGGCAAGTGATTTACTGCCCACCTGGATGGGGAGGAAATGGGAAGGGTCTTTAGAGAGATGATTGTAGCACGTGGGATGAGCAGTTTTGAGGGAGGATCCCTACAAGCACCCATGGCTGGAAGTGGGTTGGAGTTGAATTTATTTTCTTTTAACTTTGCTTTATTAATAAGAACACCCCACCCCTCTCCCCTAGGACATGTTGTTCTATGAAAAGATGAGAAAAGCATCTACTTTTTGCTACGTCTACTGCTTAAATGCCTGTTCTGCGTGTGGAGGAGCAGAGCTGAGAGACAGGTCTTCTCCGTGTTTGGAAGGAAACTTGGAGACCCTTTGCTCGGGGAGATGCCGCGGTGCACTGTCCGCTCTTGGAGTAATTAGTCACTGCATACCGCAGAGCATCCCAAGGACTGCACGTGTTTGCTTTGAGATTCATGTTATATCTGAGTTATAGCTATAAGTTATAGCAGATGGGTTTATCTTTGCTGAATCGTAGAGCACTATTGCAATAAACACAACAAATAATTCCTGCATGCGGAATGTCCCGAGGGTCCTGCTAAAGCCCTTAATCATTGTCTGGGTCTTATTCTACCTCTACGCTCATATGACTTGCCGTTTTGGATAGTTTCTGTTTTCCCTGGATGTGTCTCCTCCGAAAGGATGGAGACTGCATGCTTTAACTCAAGCATTTCTGACTTAAAATGAGACGGAGTTGGGTTCTGGGGCTGGGGAGCAAGTGTTTCTTCTGCTCCAAAAAGTTTCTCAGGAATCTGAAAGGGATTTTTCTCAGCAAATGTTTATTTGTTCAGGGGTGAAATTAGTTGACCTATATTCCATCTAAGGGATGCATGATAGATAGGGCTTCTGCAGAGGAAGGAATTTCACTCCCGATGAATAATAAGCAAATCAAAAAAAGGGAAACCACATATAACTCTTGATCCCTTTTGGACTCTGACCGTTCCCAGAAGCGAGCGTGACTAATAGGTTTGCTCCAGGGCAAGCTGAATATTTTGCTGAAGTAAAAATAAAATCCAGAAGCCCAGACTGATGTGTGTGACATGAGTCATCCTCAGACTTCTGTAATTCCGTCCTGCTCTATGGGATCAGACAGCAGATCCCTGCTGAGCTTTGCTGCAAGGGGCACAGTAGGGCAAGGAAAGTCCTGCTGCAAAATAGTTGTGGGGTGACTCAACCTTGCTCGAATAGGCTTTGACTCATTGGTTGGGGTATCGGGGTGCGTTATCAAGGTATTGGCGCGGAGTACGGAGGACTGGTCTGCCTCTTCGTGATTTCAAGTGTTGGTCGTTGCAGGTGGGATTGCTGCCTTGCACAGCCGCGGGCAGCACGTGCGGCCTCCTGCCTTTTCAGGAGATGCTGGCAGTGACGGTGGCCACCGGAGTGGCCAAAGTGAACCGGGACGGCGACAGTATGGTGGTTTTGCAGGGAATTGTGCAATGGGCCGGTGGGGCTTGAACTGCACTGGGCAATAACGGGACTGGTAAGCGATGGGACAGGGCAGGGGTGCGTGTGCCTGCTCGACGCGATGCTCTTCGTCAGTAGCAGCGGCTTTCAGCGAGAGACAGAGGCAGCTCAGAGAGCTTTGGTCAATTCTCAGGGGTGCCCAGGCTGCGTGCCGCTTTTAGCTTGAGAAAGGATTTCACCCAAACGGAATAAATACGGGTCTAAATGGAGCATGACCCATCCCCAGTTGGTGCTTTGAAGGAGCTCAGGTCATTTCACACTTGGGGGTGGGAACCATGCGAAAGGCCAAAGAAGGGAAAATGTCATATGATTTCCACCAAAAACCAGGCAGAAGTTGATGCCTTGGACTGCGTTATGTTTGAGTCATTGAGTTTGGTTCCAAGAGAAATTAGTTGGAATTGCAAATCGATGTAAACCAAAACTGGACGAAGTACTAGGCAAACGCCAAAAAGCGGAGGACGAGCCGAGCTCTGCAGAGGGTGAGCTGAATTTCTTCTGCAAGGTAACTCGCCTCCATAAGGGACTCGGGACAATGACCTTGAGGGGACCTATCTGTAGGGACACAATTAAAACGTACTTAGTGGATACGATTATCCATTTTATTCTTTTAAGCAAAACCAGAATAAGATCCTTCCAATAACTCTCTGCTTGTGAAATGTGTCTCAGGGTAGATAAAAATGAAGTAAAAAAAATTCCAGTAGTTTTGGGTTGTATAACACTGAACGTATTGCTTGTTTCTTGCCAAAAACCCTGATAAGACCTCTGTGTTTTTCCTTTTAATTAAAACTATGATTTTTATGTACAAACAAAATATTTGTGCCATATTTTTCTTTTATGGAATATTATGTCATTTTAAAATTTGTTCCTGGTTCAGACACTGAATTCCCAGTGGGAGGGAAGTAAATCTTTTAAAGAGCCTTCTCCAGTCATTCCCTCCAACACTCCTTTCAGATATTAAGAGGCCCAATGCCTGATCATAAATATTTCTGGGTTTGTAAAAAGCTGCGAGGATCCTGGATGCATTTGCTGGTTTAGTTGTATTAATAGTTGCAAGAGAAACATAAATTTTATCTCTTCTGTACGTCCATAAATGAAAGGGCTCTTTACCTTTAAAAATGTTTTTCTTTGCAGTAAAAGTAGCAGGATTATTTATAGGCAGTTATTTAAGTTCTTTGTACTTTAAAGCAGGGCTATTCAATTTTAATTTTTTTTTTTTTTTTTTTTTTTATTGGTGCCTGTTGGGTCATTTCATCCAAGCCTGTGTACCAACACGACCCCGGGCAGGGCTGCTTGCAGCTTTCTTGGTGGCACAGGCATTTGCTCTCCAGGAAATAAGAGGGATGGCAAGAAATGTGGGAACGTGTGGGATTCCACGTGGGCAACGCTTAAGTGTCAGGAGGGACAAACAGGGCACTATGTTGTGTGGGAAGCCCGATCAACAGGCTCTTCGCAGTGTGCTTCCCCAGGGGAGGGAAAAGAGAGAAAATGTCAGAAATTTGTGTTTCTTTGGAAATTGTAGGCAGGGAGCAAAAGAACAGGATGCTTTTGGAAGTTGAAAAGATCCTTGGTGGCTTGTTTATTGTGTCTGCTTCTGGAAAACCATTGCGTCCACTTTTAAATGATCAGAAATGGCCGGTTTGGACAGTGATCCTCACCTAGCCGCAATGTTGACTCGGTTGGGGATTTACTGGGAGCGCAGCAGCGAGGAAGGCAGCGGGATGTAAATCTGCCCGCAGCGGCTGCTAACCGTGCCAGCGTGCTCTACGTCCTGCCATACGATGGGCAAGAGACCAGACCCGCTTTGCCTTTCCCATCGGATTTTTTAACTTCTATTTCCTACTGCATTTTCTCCGTGCCCGCTTTGGGAGAGATATCAGGAAATGCCTTTCCAGGGCATGGCAGCCACGAACCGCTGCTTCTTTCTTGATACAGCGGAGTCCCGATTTTGGAGAGGAGCACAATGGCACGGCTCTCGTGTATCGAGGTCTCTGGCGACTTTCTTGGCTTTGCCTGTGGTTGAGCCAATCTCAAATTAAAGGGAGCTTCGTGACTCGGTCTTGGGGACTTTGAGACGGTTATTGTCTGGTTAAAGATCACTCGTCCCTTGGGGTGAAATGCTCCCTTGCCGGGGAGGGAGAGCAGAAAGCAGTGTGAGTTTGTGAATGTGCATCTTGCAGATTTATACAAAAAGCTTCATACTGAAGAGGGGTTTGTGTGTTAGTTCTTGCTGAAGCCAGTGCTTTTGAACCTTGTGGAGTTCCTCTTGAACCATGGATTTATTGCATTAATAGAATTTATTTTATGAAGAGATCCTGCTGCAGGCTGTGCCTTGTGAAAAGCGCGGTGCTGCCTGTTGCTGGGAAGAATCGCATACATCTAAACTAGAACCAGTACAAAAATGTTACAATGACTAAACTGGGCATTTCTGTGCATTAATTCCAGCCAATATGCTGAGAAATTATGTCATTTGTAGAGCTGGCATGATGAAAAGTCTCCTGACTTGCAGTCGTAAACCACTTTCCACCTGTTTTTCCATATTGGCTCCACATGGTAGGAAGGAAAAATCCATCGTTTAACACCCACCTCGATGCTTCAGGGCTGGAGCACGAAGGGTCTCTGTTTCCCTCCCAGGAAAGGTGAACTCGGAGGTGAGCGTGTTTCGCACGTTGTTTGCAGGGCGCTTTTGAGTGCGGCCTCCGTGATGCTGCTGGCAGGGGTCCGAAATCCTGCCGCGGAGGAGCTGCTCTGGCTCCCCACGCTCTCCCTCTCCGGCCCCCGCTGCCCTTTCTGCACGAGCTTTTTCCAAAGGAAAACTCATAAAACGCTAACTTTCTTCCCTGTTCCTTTGGTCTTCTCGCTCCCCCCTGGCTCTCTCCCCAGAACACACGTTATTCTATTTCATTGTAAATGCTTTGTTCGCTGCCCTCGAGCTCCTCCTGAGTTTCCATGTGGTCTCTCGCCCTTTCTGTGCTTCCCAGCTCACTGAAGATGCCGTTCGCCGCTGCTGCTTGGGTTTCCTCTCCGCTGATCCCTTTTCTAGACTTTACCTTGCTCGGCTACTCTTGCGTACAGTCGTGAACTGTGCTTAATCGGGGCCCTGTCCCTGGCCTCCAGCGCTGTTGGCTGTGGCCGTGCTTTTCTCCTGGCAGCTTTGTCCTTCATCAATGTCTGTGTCACCATCCTCTGTCTCTTGTTGCTCCTCCAACTGTCCTCAGGGCTTCTTCCTTCTTTGGAGATTTTCTTTGTTCCCTTCTGGCCTTTTTTTTTTTTTTTTTTTTCTTCCCTCCCCCCCCCCCCGTTGCTGCCTCCCAAGCTTGGGGCAAAATTTCTGCAAATACCTCTGAAGCCATTTCATCTTCCTCGTTCTCATTGCCAGGCTGCAACCAGATTTAGGGCAGTGCCAAGTGAACTGCCCAGTACTGTTTCGTAGCTTCCTTTAGTCCTCCGAGTCCTGTGTTGCCTCTTTATTTAATTAGCAAGCTCCCTGGGTCAGGGACCATCTTGCTGTGCCTGTAAAGCACCGTGCATAACAACTCCTGCTCCAAGAACAGCTTCCCGGTTCCTTCAGTACCGATGGTTGCACAGCCCTTGCGTGGAAGGTGTAGCTGCGACGGCCGGCCATGGGCACAAGTCCAGTGAAACCTTCCAAGGCGTAGCTTGGGAAGTGCTTGGCTTGATCATCGTTCAAGGTGAAAGATGTGTTAGAAACATGAGACTGTGCCACTGTAAATGCACTTTGGTTTCCCTTTATTTGACCTTTCAGAACTGCTCTGCTGGGAGCAAACGAGGCGAAGCTTTGTTTCTGTGCTCTGCTGTGGCTGGCCCAAACCTTACAACAAATCCTATAACGATTAAACCAAAGAGTGTCCAGAATAGGTGGTGGTTGATAAAATGTCAGCGTGATGCCTTCACAGTAATCTCCTTGTGCTCACCGAACAGTCCTCAGGCAGACACGTGTGTGCTGTTGGAAGAGCATTAGAGCTTGCTATTGAGTTTCATGTTTGCAGGTGTAACCTGGCCGCTTCATTCCAACTCCTGTTCTGCAAACTGAAACATTTGGCAGCGTTAACGGGATAAATTCCTTCACTGCAAACCTAATGGCTTCAAAACTACTAAGCTTGCTTATTATGAAGCATTAAAAAGGATTGATGGACAAGTCTTCGGAGATTGCTTGCTTTGAATAAGAGTCTGCCACTTTGATTACATAGAGCTTACACAAATGTCAGGCTCTTGTGCTTGTGAATTTTGGGTGGGATTTATGGATCGGCCAAAGTTGTTGACTTCAGATCCAAGCCTGAACATGCCTGCATGGCAAAAAACTGTCAGGTTTCCAAATCTTAGTTTGGTCTGTGGCCCATCTCAGCTGCCTCTGAAGAATAGGTCTCTGTTTACCCACTTGCTGGTTGTTGGGATTGGACTGTTCGCTATATAAGAATAGCTCTGTTCCAAAACTGGGCTTGATGTGGGCATACGCTGTTTGCAAATTGAGAGAGATTAACCCTGGATAGCTGTCTGAACTGACTCCAAGCCTCCTAGTCCAGATCCCTAGCAACGTGGTTGATTTTCTTCAGACGATACATCTGACATATTGGCTTGGATGCCTGCAGCAGACAGACCTAGATGTTAAAGTGCTTCCAGTTTTGGAGGCGTTGGAAGGTGGAGTTTCTTCTTTTCCTGTAAGAGGAAAGATGGACAAGTCTGAAGCTTATATTGAGTTATTTGGTTTGGATTTTGTATCCACTTTAAGGATATCTGGATCTGATCCTCTGATTTAGACCCATCTCCCTTGGAAATGCTAATGCAGTTTGGTGATAGCCTACAGGCATCTGGCGTTTGGGAGAACAGCCAGGCGAATCTCTGGAGGACCACCGCGAAGTGAGCTTTGGGAATCCATCTCTGCAAACCTCCTTAGGAAGACCCGAGCATCTCTAATTTCAACGACCCCCATTGTCAGAATGTCAGGCAATGGGTTTCCGACGAGATTGGTAAACCTTTAAGTCAGAGTCGGAAATTGAGACAACTTGGCTGCTGTTTGGTACCGTTTTATATAAAACAGACTAACCCCGGATTCCTTGAAGATTGTCTTTCTCCATCTCCCACCGCCTGAAAAGCCACATTAACACACTCAGAAGAAACAACTTCTGAAAAGCCTGATGTTCTGTGGCTGTATTTACACTGCGGAGAGCTGGGTCTGTGCCAGAAGCTTATGCAAACAACCAGTATCTCGGTTCTAACAGACAGGAAGATGACAAACGCTCTAAAAGCGGTGGGGTTTAGGGTTTTGGGGTTGGGTTTTTTTCAATGGCAAAATTCCCGACAACAGCAGTCCTCGTGGTGTTTTGTTCTGACAACCGGAGCATTGCCAGACTTGCCAGTTCAGGTCACATCCAAAGGCTTATGAGGCTTTTTAATTGGTTTTGAAAGGCTGTTGACTAGGGAAGAGGGGTTTTTTTGGGGGGGGGGGGGGGTTGGTTGGTTTGTTTTCTTCTGCCTAGCCCAACGGCTTGGGCTGTTCTGTTTGCAGAAGTGCCTTCTGGGGCACTTTGGAGCAGTATTTTGTTGCGTGGTGGCTGTTGTGCAGTATGCAGAGATGCTGGACTGGATGTTAAAAGCCCAGTTAGAAGTTTTATTCTGTGTTCCAGAGGTAGCTCGTATCTCTCCTCCCATCAGGGCGCTGCAGGGTATGAACATACCTCACTTCTCTTCGCAGTATGCTGGAAGCAAGAGTCATCGACAGGCCTGGAAAGCATCTTGAGAGCTTGGGTGCATGGTGGGGCTTTCCTCTAAGGAAGGAAGACCAGGGCACTCAGTTCCCACAGGAAGCATCCGTTTTCAAGCAGAATTTAGAGATTCCCTCTTAGCCCCGTGTTTATTAGAATATAATGTTCTGACCATCAGCTCAACAAATGCGTCAAGGTTTTTGCGATGGCTTGTGGATTTCCAACTTATGAGTCAGTTAATGGAGAGCAAACGTTTTTGCACTGACACAGCGCTGCGGCAGATTGGCCGCTTGTGTGCGTGCCTGGACGGGTGAGCTGCCGAGAGGGGAGGGTCAGCTCTGATTTCTGCTTGGTTTCTCATGATTTTTGACATTGTTTCTCATTTTTGTGGTGGTTTTGAGGCTTGGGTGGAGAGGTATTAAAGCATGAAAGCATTGCAGCTGGCTTGAGAAGTCTCTTTAGCACATGCTGGACCCCCCACGCCAAGACTTTTGAGACTCCAGGGATGGTGCTGTGAGCGCTCAGCATTTCCCTGAGGACTTGGAAGCATCTCGGATCTGTTCTTGGCCGGTTCTGCCAAGGATGGATGATGGGACAGGGAAAGGCTGAGAGGAGCCTGCGCAGAGCTCTCCCACCTATGTGCAGTAAAACACGAAAATCAAAAATAAACTGCCTAACCCTGTAGCCATTCACAGAATGCAGGAATCCTCTGACTTTAAAGGTCCAGTTTATAAAGGTTTATAGATGCTGCACTGTTCTTGAGGAAGGCAATGCTCTTTGACAGGATGGGTTTCCCAGCCTTGGGTGAAAGGTTAGGGAAGCGATTGGTAAATTATTTGTGTTTCATTGAAAACAGTTCTGATGGTTTGTGATTTTTTTTTTTTTTTTTTTTTTTGGTGGTGTTGCTGGTAGTTAGGATGGGGAAACTCTGAAATGGTTTGTATATTTATAATTTTAATATGGCTTATATTTGAGGAACTGAAAAAACAAAAAGAAGAGCAAACACACTTTTTGTAATGTAACTTAATCTTCCTGTGGCATTTCATGATAAAATTTAGCTCAAAATGCCAAAACACCATTATTTTCTGACTTCGATGGATTTGACAACTTGCAAATAAATAAGATTCAGCTGGCTGGCAGAGGTCCTTTGCACTCCGATGCACCAATGTGCAAAGGAGAGCTTGAAAGTTCTCTCCTTTATCCAGGCACTTTTTCTCTTGACTCATCCATTTTTCTGTTGAGCTTGTGTCTATGTTGTCAGTGGCTGGAGTATTCAGCTAGGAATTCAGTACTCCGCCTTGTATTTTGTTTTCAGTCCTTCTACTTCTTTTTTTTTCTTTTTCTTTTTTTTTCTTTTCTTTTTTTCCCCTGTCAAGGTGATTTAATTTAAGGTCAATCTGCTCCACGTCTGTCTAGAGTACTTCGGTATTCCACCTGTATTTTTTTTCTGTCATACTTTTTTTTTTTTTTTTTTTTTTCCCCAGTAGGGGTGGTTTAATTTAAGGTTTATCTGCTCCACATCTGTCTGGAGTTGCCTTCAGGATCAAGCACAACAGCCTGCTGCGGTTTGCTTTCCAGCTACGCCTTGCCACAGCAGTGAAAGCACCTCTGCCCTCCTCCGCCTCACCAGCAGCTGCACCTGAGCAGGTTTTTTTTTAATATTTTAAGCTCCCCAAGGCAGAGATTTTTTGCGGTTCAGGTAGTATGTTTTACACGCTGTAAAACATCGTATGCATTTATTTGATGATATGGAAATAGTAACGAACAGGCATGGCTTCACCTGTCTCTGCCCTTGGTGACGGCCCGTGGATGGAGAGTCTGGGTTGTGCAATAACGTGCACCGACGCCTTGCGAACGCGGATAGAAAGGCAAATTTTGGTGCCATTTGCACGCGGTTTTTCACCGGTATTGAAACCTGGACGCGTTTGCAATGCTACCGTGTTAATGTCTGGGTGTATTGTTCAGTCAGCAAATGCCTTTTTCGTGTACAGTTATTTTGCAAAATGATTGCCAGTGTAAACGATGGCACTCTGGTCACTTCTGTGGGAATCTCTGCAAAACGCCGCAGGGCGTAGTTCTTCGCGCTGATAACTTCATTATTCATTTATGTGTTTAGGACTAGATTTCGGAAGTATTCTAGCACAAAAAAAAAAAAAAAACCAACCCACAGGTAGGCCCCTCATAGGGTGCCAAAGAGCACATGGATGCCTAAGAATAGGAATCTCCTAAGTATCTTTCCAGGTGTGCATGGTGTCTGGTGTAAAGCCCAGGGTCATCAGTGGATCCATTCCCAGTGTCTCATCCTGCTTTGGACCAGACCTGCAGCACCAATCCTGTTCTCACAGAAATTTATCACCACTTACAGCGCTGGCTCCACGTGCCATATCCTCAAAAGTGCAGGTTGGCTTGGTGGAGCCCACCGTAACAGTTCCCCTGTCCCACTGAAATATCCTAGACGGCCGTGTACTTGGAGACTTTTCCTGCTAGGATCTTGTCCATAAACGTGCTTTCCACATGCAGGTTGCTTTTCTTTCTTGGACTGCTTTGCGTTGGCCAAGCGCTGGACTCCTGGAGCACTTTCGAAGCAATTTACATGATGTAAGGGACAGGCCAATTACCTTTATGGGCATTTTACACAGAAGTGACACCATTTTAACAGTCTGTAACTTATTTTATGCATCTGTCATGCTGAAATAGGCTTTTGAGGCACGCACGTAAAACATGTACATTTTAAGGCAACGTTCAGGAGTTGTCTTCGAGCTTCAGAGAAGACCTGCATTGAGCAGTTTCCTTCTCCATATGTAAGAAATTCACATTAATTGTCAAGGCACTGGTATGATCCCAAGGCTAGCGAGAGGCTGGGGGGCAAAGGAAAGTCTGCAGGTTTTGGGATTAGCATCAGGCAATTAAAGGGGAAGGGGAAAAGGGAAAAAGAGAGCAACTCTGCAGTGAAACATGTGGTTGCTCTTTTGCCTCATTTGCATTGTCAGCCTAGTGATTTACGCTGGATGAAATTCATTCCAGATCATGAGAGCAGATTAATAAATGTTTTTTTGGACCTGATTGAAAAGATATTAGTCTCTAATATGTTTCCCTAAAGGTGTGGCACGCCTATGTTTCGCTGATCAACCGCTTTCCATGAGTAACGCGCTCTCATCCTGACACTGATTCGTGGCATCAGCAATACATAAGGCAGGTTCAGAGGCAGATAAAACTTTTTTTTTTTTCTCCTTGCTTCATTCTTTTCAATTCAGAGTCTATTTTTTAACCTGAAGTATGTTCTTTGCCCAGCCAGGAAGGCCAACCAACTTTTCTTTTTACGATCCTTTCTTTGCCAAAGGTATTAAATATATATATATATTTCCTACAAGCAAGTTGCCAAACAAAACTGTCCTTACTGTGTGTCTGCTCCCGGGTAGCTCTGCCAAAGAGCGGTTCTGGAAGCTCCCCTCCGGTCTAGGTTTCCTCCTAAGTTTAGCCTCAGTCTGTGACAGAAGCATGGGAATAGGAGCAAAAGCTAAGTCTTCCCAGATTGCTGCGAAGACGCAGCTCATACCTTCACCTCTCGACTTGAGGCACGTTGGCAGAGAGCTGCGAGCGTGGAGATCGCTGTTCGCCTGTGTGCGCGCTCACGTTCCTGTGCACCACGTTCACGGTCTCGCAAATCTACTTAATTCTCCCGCATTCCCGATGCATCTGTGCAAAACTCTCTTTGAAACATTTTAGTGGCCAATGACTTAAAACAGCCCTCCGGACCAGCTTGATCCAGGAGTGAGCGTATGGAGATCTGCAGGCTTGTCTCAGACGGGTGAGTCACTACCCCTCTGAGTCAGTTCCCCCGACAGCTCCGCGAGCATGACTTCATTGCTGTAGGTTTAGACTAACCCATCACTGAAACTTTCCCAAGAAGAAAGATTAATGACAGTGGAAGTCAAAAGAGTGGGAGTTGCATGTTTATGGTGAGTCAAGTGAAACGAAGAGCTGGACAAGAGGTGCACGTATCGGGATGTATGTGCTAGCTTATGTCATTGTGTTGACAATGTGTGTTGGAAAGAAAAGCACTGGTATGCAATCGAGATGCACTGGGTTTCTGGAAACTCCAAGAAGGATTTATTAGCCCGTATTCAGCGATGCTGAATGGGACTTTGCATCTGCCTTTCTGTCCGTTATCCTAAGTTTTAGATCTATGGTTTTAACTGCTGGCTAGTCTGAGAAGCGCGTGGCTTTTTCGTGCAGGCTTCAATATACGTAAGGGTCCCTATGGAAGGAAGTCTAAGAACTAACAGTAACATAATCCGCTCATCAGCAGCCTGCTGAACTCCCCGAGCTTTTCACTGATCCTTCCAACTTCCTTCACCGGACAGCACTTCCCTTTGCCTGCAGGCAATTAACAGCGGCTTTGGAAGGTCGCCGTTTAATTGCATTGCAGGGCTGGCTTTTGCTGCTGGGCTGCTTGTAAGGAGGCCGCGGTGCCTGCTTACCTTTGGCTTGGCCGTTTCTTCTGGAAACACCTTGAGGCGAGCAAAGCGGCGCGCTCCAATCTGATGCGTTCCACAGCTATGGGATTTCCAAACTCCAGATTTGCAAAATCCCCTAACTCTGCACCTGCTATCCCTCCTGGTAAAAGTTCTGGACCAGCTCAAATATTCAAGGGGAGACGGTAACAGTAAAAACACAAGCGACGGGAGAAAGAACAGAGGGGTTGCGTGCAGTTGCCGCGCAGGATCTAAGCGTTTCTCCACATCGTGAATAAGCCTGAGCCTGGTTTATCACCCTAGCTCGAGAGCCGGGGACCGAACTAGATAGGAGATACCGGTGGTTTCTTACCAGCACCTGCCCGAATGTCAGGGCAGGAACCTGGTGTTGCCGTTGCCCTCGCTTTGTGGGCGATTTCAGGGCTTGCAGCTTCAAGCTCTCTACCAAGACCCTGTATTGGCCTCTAAAGCAGAAAAGCAATAACGTAAAGAAAAGTAATTAAGGTTTGGGAAACTGTTCTATCGAGAGCTTTCTGGTTTGTGTCAGAAATGTAGATCTGGACTCGGGGGGTCTGGTTTAAATACGATACAATCAGAAACATACCCAGAAAAAGGACTGTTTAATTAAAGACCGCTTTTTAGTGCAAACCAAATAAAACACAACAGTTGAGAGCAAGGGGCTGCAGCGAGGATCCTGAGAGGAGATAAACGCAGAGGAAGATGTGGGTGCTCCGTATCCTCGCGCATAGCATCAACAGCAAATGTAAAGTAAAGCCAGATGTGGGCTGGGCTGGGCTCCAGATGTGTGCTCTTAACTGTCTGCCTACCTGGGACTGTGCTGGAGCAGCTGCCGTCTTGTAGCTGGCTCCGTTTCTCGCTCCAGTTCTTAAAGCTGGCATGACCCCCCCCCCCCGCGATGGGATTTAGGGTTTGTTGTCATCGGGGTCGAAGCGGGCAACTTTGGGCCAGCCGGGCTTGCCAGCTGCTGTTCATTAAAGATGAACAAGAGGAAGGAATTTCTGCTGGTTTGGTTCTGCTCTTTCCCCTTGGGTGATTTTTCTCTTTTTATTTCTGACCTGCGTTTCTCAGTGGGCTGCGCAGCCCTGCCGCGGGCTGGCGGAGCTGAGCCTTTCCGCCTGGCACCCTTGGAGCCCCAACCCCGCTCTCGGCCGCCAGCCCACCCAGCCGGCGCCGTCTCTGGGACCACCGGCTCTGAGGGAAGCAGTGGTGGGGTAACCTGCTCAAGGAGGGATTTGGGTTTGACTCTTGGTACTTAAATTCTACCAGAAGCTCCGGAGCAAGAGGGGCTGCTTTCAAACGCCAGGGGTTTTCTCAATATTTCATATTAGAACTCCCAACGTTCTTGCTTTACATATAAATGGGTAATCCTTCTAAATCCTCTTGGCCTCTATGAGATCCTGTGGCAGTGAGGTCTGTAGGTTGTTGTTTGCTTTTTTGTTGGGGTTTGTTTTGTTTTGTTAGATGTGCGGAAAAATAATTTGAGTTCTCCTGTTCTTGGGCTCTGTGGAGGTTTCTTTGCTTTGAAGCATCCCCTTGCTATCCTTGATAGCAAGCGTCATCTAAACCAAATCTGACTAACAGAAACGTCATAGTAACATAATCTATTTGGTGAATGTAACTTTTTCTTTTACATTGTCAGGATAATTGATTAACAAAAATTTTCTGTGCGTCCCTCTCTATTATACAGTTCCCGAGTAATTTGATCAGAAATCACAGGGGCGTTTTGTGGCATAGACAAGGTGTGTAATCTCATCTGGCGTATTTTCCTATTTTTCTGATACCCGATTAAACCATAGTAATCAGGCAGCAGAAGGAAAGTTTGTAGCAATGGAGGTGCCGCCATCCTCAGCAGCACGCCGAGGGAGGAAGAGCCAGTTCCAGTTGCTGATGCTGCTTGGGCTGAGAGAGGAGTTGGAGGTGCAGGCAGGGATTTGTCTCTGGTCGCCTGCCAGCTCGGTGGCGGGGGCAGCAATGTGATTGCTTCCCCAACCCCTGAACCTGTATCTGGCAGTTTAAAAAAAAATTTAAAAAAATAATAATTTAAAAAAATAATAATTTAAAAAAAAAAAAAATCAGTTTTCCCTGCAGTAAGGAGGGGATGGACTGGCTTTCCGTAGGAATTTTTGTGTGTATTAATTCCCACCAGCGTCAGTTTTATGCAGCTGTAGAAGGCCCCCTGTTCGCGACTGAGATGGACTAAGTGGGAGCGAGTCTTTCTTTGCTCTTGGCCAAAGGTGAGGACGCTTGAGACTCTGAGACTTTCCAAGAATCTCTTACTAAGATGCATTTTAGCCATGCTTAATGGCTGCGCTTACCTCCTGTTTCCAGACGTAAAGAGCGTGTGAGCAGTTCTCAGCCTGACCTTTGAAACTGAACGTACTTAAACATACTGGGCAAAATTCCCCTCGCAGCCACGGTGCTGGAGCTCCCTGCCAGCACCCCGGGGGTGTCACCGAGCCGGGGAGCGCTGCTGGGGTGCAGCGAGATCTGACACGTGCTGAGAGGTGGTCGTTAGCGTTGCTAATCCCACCGGGTGAGAAAAATAGCAGTTAGTGTCAGCAATCATCCTGTGCTTCTGCTGGGAGGTTTCTTTCGAAGATAACAGATGCTTCACTGCTAAATGTGAAATTAATGGCTTTGCACAAGTAGTCGTTCGTTTTAAATGTGTTTCTGAAGCTCTGGTGTGCTGGCTGGATGGGGATGCTGTGATACTTCTTGGTCCTTCGTCCTCAGCGTAAGATGCAAACTGCTTGGACGCCTCTGCCTGGCTCTGGATCTCCGTAACGTGAAGTTTTCAGGTCAGGCTGTCCGCGGGGCTTGGAGCTCCCTTTCATTCTGCGTGGGAGAGGTCCCCTTGTAACATCTGTCAGCCTCTGCAGAGGTCTGGAAAAGCCAGGCAGGCTGAAACCAGTTGTGGTTCTCCCAAAATCTCATCATCTTGCTTATGATCTTGTGTATTTTCCAGATATTCACTAGTACGTCTTGAAGTGCAAGTCCTGGTCTAATCACACTCAGACAAAACTCTTCTTTGGAAACGACTGAAGCCATATACTCTGTCGCTAAATGAGAATCCGTCCTTCAAAGCTGGGACACTTAGAGGAGCAGCAGCTTTTTTATTTTGCTTATGCCTTCCTGAGATGAGACCAGTTTCACTTAGCTCAGCGGAGATTTTGCAGGTGTTTGTCTCAAATATTGACCACCTGGCAGGTTTCTGATCCGAGATTTTTCTTTTGGCTTTTCAGAAACCCAAACCTGAATGCTTTTAGTTATCAGGGTTTCGGGTTCTCAAAGGGTCTGAATCAGAAGCAAAGAAATTTTTTTTTTGAGATATTCTATTAAGAGGAGGAAGTGACAGTTTTTAATTTAAAAATAAACGTTTCACTTAGCAAATACTAAAGTTGTCCTAACTGGCACAGATCTGTGACCTGGGCAGTCCCTTCCCAAAAAACCTGATGGCCCCATGTCATGGCTTAACCCGGCCGGCAGCTAAAACAACCGTTCGCTCGCTCCCCCCGCGGTGGGATGGGGGAGAGAACCGAAAAGGAAAAGGTAAAACTCGTGAGTTGAGAGAAAGACAGTTTACTAGGACAGAAGAGGAAGAGAAACATAATAATAGTGATAAAAGAATATACAATTGCTCGCCACTCAAAGCCACGCCGCCTCCCGGCCAACCGCTGGGTTATGTATGGAACACGACGTATGGAATATCCCTTTGGCCAGTTGGGGTCCGCTGTCCCCTCCCGGCTTCTTGGGCATCCCCCACCTTCTCGTTGGCAGGGCAGTATGAGAAGCTGAAAAGTCCTTGACTGCTTGGCAACAACTGAAATATTAGTGTGTTACCAACATTATTCTCACTTGCAAAAGGTTTGTGCATAGGGAGGATCAGGATTGTCTGATATACTTCTCTGATTATTTCCTAAGGTAGAGGCAAATTAGGGCTTTAAATATTGTTAGACTGCTGATTTTCTAAAATATTCTTAGCATTTGAAGATGCTGATGTGCACCTACCATGATTTAAAAAAAAAATAAAATTATTATTGGGGTAAACATCCGAGTCCCAGAAAAATCCGCTGGGACAGCTGCTGGGAGCTGCCCTGCATCTCACTGTGCCTAAAGCCTTTGCAGGTCAGGTCTGGCAAGGTGACCGGTTACTGTCCAGCTTTGCTCATGGCAAACACCAGAGGTCTGGAGCCGCTTAGACCTCCTGTAATGCTCATTCCGTTCACCTCCCTTTCGCAAAGGGCCGAGGGCGTGAGCACGGGCAGTTGTTGCGGAGCAGCCTTGGGCTTGTTCCTGCAGTAACTCCCCCTCCTTTGGATCCCAAGGCTCACGGCACTGTGGATGTCGATCGCTTTGGAAGTTGGATTGAAGCTGACGTGCTCCTTACCAGCTTTCCTGGGCTTTGCTCACCCCTGTGGCCTCGCCGTGGGGTGTTGCTGGAAAGCTGGTCCCCAGCTCGTACGCCCTTTCGTTTGGCCAAGAGAGGCTCAGTGCTTAATTGTGTCTAAGCTCGAGGTCGCATTTCCTCCCTTCTGTATTTTCAACCCCTGACTACGAAGCTTTTGTAATGCCCTCCCCGAAAGCACGAACCTCCCTCGAGCGCGAAACGATCGGAGCGCTGAGAAGCTTTGGTTAAACCCGCGCGGAGCCGCAAGCGAAGCAAGCAGCCAGAGCACAGCAGGTACCAGGACGCCGACTGCCAGTTCCCAGCTATAAAAACACACCGCTTGCACGGTTCGCACAACCGGCACAGATGCAGCAGGAGCAGCTGCCAGGGAGAAGGGGAGGAGGATGAAAAAGACCATTTGGATGTGAAAGCAGAGGAGTTGTGCATATCTTCCCAAAACAAAAATAGTAGCTCAAAATGCACTTAGAGTTCTTCTGGCAATAATAACCAATGGATGGGAAGCACATTAGGATATTTTCCTGGTTTGGAGCAAGCAGATGTTATTGTGTCCACTGGAATCATGGCAATGAGCGTAAAGCACAACTTCCCTGCTGCCCTGGCATGAATTTTGATCTCTCTCTAGTGTAAATCAGGACAGACTCCGTGGAGGGCAATGCTGTTACACCGTTGTGCGCCAGAATTGGCCTTGCTTCTGCAGGTCCCAAGGGTGGTATTTTGATATCGAGAAAATTAATGCTTGAGATGGATCTGACCCAAAACCCTGGATTTGAACTCTTTGCAAGTTCAGATCCGGATGCAAACTTCACAGCTGCACCCTATTGTCTCTGAGCCCAATAAAACCCTCTCTCTGAACCACCCACAAGCTTAATGAAAATGTAGATTGAGATCAGATCATTATGGCCTCGAGCCAGTGCTGTGAAGCACGCACAGTGAATGGCCCGACTCTTCTCGTGCTCATGGTGATGTAAACTGTGAGCAGCTCCAAGGAAATCAGCTGGATTTCCCCAGCGTGGAGCCAGTTGTAAATGCGAACAGAATAAGACCCTAGGTTTTCAGGGGTTTTTTTAATTTTTTTTTTTTTTTTTTTTTTTTTACATTTCTGTTTTGAGGAGCAAGTGAACTCCCATCTCATGCTGACCTAGTCTGAGAGGTCGTCATCTTCCAGGAGGAGCTTTGCCAGGAGCTGAGACTGGATTTGTCCTGATTACCAAGACACATTGTTGGGGAATGTGATGTCAAACGATGATTATTTTTGTTACAACCTCAGCCCTCTTAGTTTGTTGGGAAAGCTGATGCTAGTCATGAGGAGTAGGAAAGTCTTGGGGGAGGGAAAAGGGGGAGAACAAAGGATAGAGAGGAGGTCACAACAGCTGGGGCAGTGCAGTCTGAGGATCCCTCCTTAGGGAAGGACATTTTTTGTAAAGCAAACAGCAGCATTAGACGCTTGAGAACTTTTCCCTGAGGTCTGGGGCACTGGCAAAACAAAAGTCTTGTCTTCTGCCATCTCTCAGTCCTCTCTTTACAGAGATGTGCACAAACAATTTAGCTTAGATGACTAAACTAGCTACCTACATAGAAGATTGGTATGGCTGCTCAAAGAGAGTGTGGTTCCTGCTGCCGCAGTCACGACCTGGCTGTATATGTGATTTAAGTTTCACTATACAGATTTTCCCATCTGGAACAGTAATATTTAGTCTACTTTCCTTCATAGACAGAAGACCTAAGCCTCAGGTATAAACCTTTTCAGCTCTTGTTTACTCATTAGTTTGTCAAGCCTCGGGGGTTTTTGGGCTTTTTGTTTCTTGTGTTTCTTTTGGGGCAGTATTTTCATTTTAAAAAATTGCTGGATCTGTGCAGGTTAAGCCCGTATTTGGGTGGCATGAACTCCGAGTTGTGCTGCTTCTGCTGGCTTTAATTTTTGGATGTTGTTCTTCGTGAAGGGTCAAGACTAGTTCCTGTTACCGCCGATGCCTGCGTGTGTCGTCTCTTGAGAGCTGCCTTCGCGTAGAAGCAGGTCTTTGCCAGGTATGGAGGTGTGTGTTTATTTTCCTATGAAGTAAGTGAAGTTTGGGTGCTTGTTCCTCTCTTCTTGGACTCTGCCAGAGCAGAAGCAGTGCTGGGAACAGAGGAGAAAAGTCTTGACTTGCAGGGAGCTGAGATGCCTGGTTTGGAGGACTTTAATTGGTGGGGTCATGGGTTTGCTCTTTTATTAGAGCGACATTTGCTGTTTTCCCACATGATGAAAGGATTTTGCTGTCAACACTATTAAAAAACCCCGTAACAAACCAAACCCAAGTGGGACTATGGTTCTACCATTAGCATCTGCTGGGGTTTGTTTCTGTGTTGCCGCTACTATAAAATCCCTCCATTTTTTCCACTACGAAAGCCCACAAAATGGGCTGGCAAAGCAGAGGACAATGCAGAAATATTAACAAGCCAGGTAACGGGTTCATGCATTTTCAGAACCAGTACCTCTGTTTACATGGATCATTCAACCTGTTTAAGCGCCCGGTATGGGCGGCTGGCAAAATTCCTATCTCCCACCCCCCTTTTTTCGTGAATAAGGGAGCAAAATACCGTTACTTCTCTTGTTTTCCTCCTAAGAACAAAACTTAGCACCAACAAATCACTTTGATAAAAGTTGTTCTTAAAAATATGTTTCCACATAAATGACTTGGGAACATTCAGAGAGGATCCAAGTCATGAGCATGGTTGCGGTGATGGAGATTTGCTCTGAGCTTGAATATTGGAGCGCTTTGTTTTTGGAGTCTGCGTGGATCTGGGCGACCTTTTTCAGGATGAATAGTTTATTTGCCGAGAAATGCAATTTTGGGGTTGACTGAAAGTATTTACTGAATTGGCACTAGTAGCTAATCTTTTTTTAAAGGGCAGCTATGTTTTGTTTCAACGTTTTCGGAATTAAATATTCATGTTCTTCTATTTTGAAGTAACGTTTCGTTTCATAACTTGCCTGCATTGTAATCCTTTTTGTAAAAGGGAAAAATTATCCAGACTACCAAACCAAAACGAAGGGATTGGTCATGCATTTTGGTTGACCTGAACTTAAGGGATTATTTTTGTTTTTCCTTTGCTGCGGGGGAAAAACAAAGGAAAAGCTTTTCCCTCCTAGTGAAAATATAACCTTCTTTTGCCCCTGGAATAAGCCAGTGAATCTCATTTATTCTTTGCCTGATTGCGAGCCACAAGTGCCAATCTCCACGTCATGGGTGCTTTCTCAGCCATCGTTTCTCGTCATGAGAATGAATTAGTATTTAATTAATGCTTTGATCTTGGGAAGTGGCACTTTCCGGATGCTCATTCTCTTGTGCCTGTTCCCAAGAGCAGTCACCCCCATCCTTTTGCTAATCGAGGTCCATGGTCACTTGGCTCTTGACTTGAGTGCACACAGGTTAGATGCTCTTAAAATGCAAGAAGGGCAGATTCAGATCTCAATTAACTGTGGTGCAAGCCAGCAGTGAGCCTGTTAAAGTCGGGATGGGCTTTTGTGAACCAGACAACTTACTGCGCTTCAGGACAACAGTTTAAGCTGTTTGAATGCATCCACAAGATCTCCTTATTTTCCAAGATAAAGTATTTCTTGCGGTTGAAGAGGATCCTTGCTGAGGTTCGGGCAGTGCGGTTAGGATGCAAGGGTTCTTGCTCCATGACACTGATCCCGATTGTATGGGGTGGTCTGGAACCGAAAGCGTAAGGCTCAGCTGTGGTCTCACCAGTGCTAGGGAAAACTGTTAAATGAAGGTTTCAAGATTTTGGTGGGTTGCTGCATTGTTGGTTAATGTTACTATCCAATACTTGAGGAAAATCTGTGGAAAATGAGTACAGCCAAGTAAATGACCCTGTAGCCAACTAGTGTCCAAGTTGCACTGGAGTTCACAGCATCCGTCGTGGAAGCTTGTCTCCGTGCATCCACCACACATGCTGTCCCACAGGCTGGGCAGCTCCAGGCGCCGCGTGTTATTCCATCTGCCCACGGTAAACAGAATGGCACGTTGGGTTTGGCTTTTAAATATAGCTTCTCTTGAAACGGAGCAAATACCAGCGATGCTGCTCTGTGTGATACCGCGCTTGTTTTTCCATGTCTTGAGCAGCAGGGCAGAAAAATCAGAGCCAGGCACTGGGGTGTCTGGGGGAGGTGTTAAAGCATAAAACTGAGGATAAAAGAGGTTAAATACAAGTCTTGGTTGTGCTGTCTACTTAATAAAGTAAAAAGAGAATGACATTAAAACTAAAGTTCAGCCCTGTGGAGCCTGTTAATTACTCCTGAGATGCACCTACCCCTTGCAATATCATCACATCCCAGGACCTCGGAGCTCAAGCAGGATTATTCTTGCAACCCGAAGTCTGTTCTTGCAACTTCCCCACCATCCCCGGGGCAGGGGGACCTGTGGGGCAGGGAAGGAGGGGGGTAGCCCCTGTGTCGACTTATAAGCAGGGGTCAGCAGCTCTGGAGAAACAGCAAAGCTGTGCACTTGGCCGCACGTCTTGGTTTTGTCTGTTTGGTCCTGTTGCTTGAAAAAGTCCCTGCAGGGAGGAGGGAATGACGTAGCCCAAGTGGGTGCCAGTAACAGACTGGACTGCGATGCTGGCTTTACCCCCGTGCAGGGCGGGCACGAGCAAACCCATCCTCCCTGGAGCGTGCGAGCGCAAGGTGCAGTGGGACGCACAAAGCTCTGTCACTTCTGCTTGTCTAAGCACAGCTGATGTGACTTGAGGACTAAAGGTTCCTCCAATGCCTGTCACCCAAGGACTTGGTGTTCTTGGGTGGAACAGGGCTCTGACAAAGAAGAATAATGAGTGATTGCTTAATTTCTGTCAGCGCCTCCCAACGCAGGCAGTGCGCTGCCTTCTGGCACGCAGCGCACAGGAATGCACATCCTTGGCCACGGTTGGGAATGAGCTGGGATCCGAGCCGCAGAGCCGTGTTGTTTGTGTTACAGCTTGGGAGTCGCATCAGGGCTGTGCTGTGAAGTGATGACTGGGTTGAAGGTGCTGACAGACTCCAGAGGAGCTCCTGGTGCCGCGTTCTGTCCCTGGATGTATGGAAAGCCAGAACACTCGTATCTCCTCCATCTTCCAGCTCTTTCTGTGCCACCATTAATTTTATTACCCGTTGCTCTTCGCTTAGAAACTCCCTTTGGGGGCTGTATCTCCCTGTGCTTCCTTCTGCTCATCATGCTGTTGACTCCCCCTTGCTTCTCCAGCCTTTGCTGTTTGGAGCACTACATCCATGATTTTCCATCTTTATTAACGGAATGTCTGTTGTCCCATTCCGGCGTTTCTTGCTTGCCACGTACCTCCAATACTCTTGCCGCGGTTGTACCTCCTAGCTTTGCATGTTGTTTGAGGCAGATCGGGAGCAGAGGGAAGCTGGGGTGCTGCGTCACAGGGATGTTTCTGCATAGGAGTGATGCCACCAGCCCGTCTGGCAAACTTGGAGCCACCCGGCGTTCTGCCTCTTGCCAAGGCCATGCAAAGCGAGATAAATGCGCCCTGTTCTGCCATAAACGTGAGAACTGGATACGCACAAACCTCACTTAAAAAGAAAGGACCTTTCCCGTGTACGCATGTGCTGACTCAAGCCTCACCCACACGTAGAAACCAAATGCTAAAAATGTGCTCGAGTGCAACTCCCTCGTACGATGCCACCAAAGACTTTAAGGGAGCTTATTGGTTTCTTTTTATGCAATTGCATTTGTTTCTGTGTTTTTGCAAAAGTAGTCCTAAAATCGCCTGCAGATAATCTACTTGCTCCTAGCGACTGTGGAGATGAATAGCTGTCTCTGAATTACAGATGCACGCGCTCTAGATTTGCAGTCATGAATTTGTCTTTGTGGATGCGCTTTTTTACTCGAAGGGCCCAACATCCGGATACGTCTGTGGAAGGGAGACTATGCAAACATCAAACGTGCTTTCGTATTCCTCTTTCAGGCCAGCTTTGACTTTCCTTGAATGTAGTGAAAACAAACAGATGTTCGCAGAAAGCCAGGGTGACCTGGAAACTATTAATTAGGTAGTGAGTGAAAGAGGAGATTGCAGTGTTTGGATTTCCTTTAAGGATAATTATTTTTAGCCTCTGCTGACGTAGCCCAGGACAAGCTAACAGCAACCTGCTGCTGGGCCAGTGGAGGAAATGTAGAAAGAAAGATCGCTGCACTTTTTCCGAGAGGGATGGTAGCTGAAATGGTGCGATTACCTGAGATTAGTGTAATCAAAGTCTAGATATATTAATTTGGAAAAAAATGTGTATGTGTATCCCTACAGATAAAGAGAACTCAGATAAACCTCTGTTTCTGGGTCATTTCATTTCTCTATCTCTGCCTTCTGTTCTTTCGTGCTCCTCCTACGCTGGAGATGTTCGCATCTTCCGCAAAGCTCTACGCGGTTCTCGCAGTGCCCTTGACCCTGGTCTGTTCATCCATGATGGCAAACATGCCACAGCTTAGGATACCTGAGGGGTGTTTGTCTCTCAAATCTCTTCACCCAATCCATTTCCTGGTGCCAATTAAAGGAATAAAAATAGCTAGGTTGATTTGTGTTTGGGGAAGCTTCATCCCTAACTACCACCTAACTGCAAAGGGCAACGGGGCTCTTGGAGGGCTTTATCGCGCTGGACCAAGGGAAAAACGACTCCAGAGGTCCACGTAGGGATGTACTGCAGCAGGGGCTGATGGTGTGCATTTTTAAGAGCTGCTTTAGTTCCAACGATATTTTGCTCTCTTCTCCTCAGATGCTTGTATGGGAATGGATTTATTCACGTAGGCGAAGGTACTGTCGATGAACGTGGGCATTTTCTGCGTTTGCGAGTGAGCCCTGTGCTCTGAAACGGCGAAACGTGTCGCCCGGCTTGGAGGCAGGAGCGATGGGACGTACCCATGTTTGGCCAGTCATGGTTCAGGGAAAGCAGAAAGCTCCTGATGTAGCTAACTTAGATAATGCCTGCTGCGCTCTCTGTTTGAGACCGGACGCTTAAAACTGATGTAAAGGCAGGTCACGAGCACGTGGTCTGCACCTCACCCGCCCCGGCTCTGGTGTAACGTGCTTTTGCTGGACTCAGCACCCCATCCTTTCTCTTTTTCTTTCCAAATATCTCTCCAGAAGCCTTTGTAGCAGCTTCCAGTTAGTGTCCCAACAACCAAACCTGCAAATATGACTAAGTTTTCAGCCTGCAGTTTAATACCAGATGAATCTCTTTCCCCAGAGAATGACGTGCTGCCAGGACAGGCAGCTCAGTTTGCTGAGCCATCGAGAACAGCGGGGAAAACCTCGTGTACACAACAAGGAGGCTGTGGCTGAGCTCCAAACACCAGGAAAGCCTCAGATTGGATGTGTAGTATTAGTGACAGCAGAGTGCAATTACAAACCAAAAAAAAATACCCGGAACAGGGTATACGTGCCAACCCTCTGCCCTACCCGGGGCAGGACCTGCATTTCTTCCTGCCAACTTGTGAGCCAAGCTAATAAGAAGTTGTTTGCATGCATGCTGTACCTTTCACCTCTGTTATCTCTGTTCCTCAGATGAGACAGAGCACTTCGTTGGCCAAGGATACACAGCAGATCCTCGGCCAAGTAGAAAACAGGACCTTCGTTAGCGACTTTGTCCCTGGCTCTAACCTCTGGCCGCAGGAGTTGCCTTTCGAAGCCTACACCACCAGGCTTTCCACGTTTGTCCCTCCCTTCCCAGAGCTTCACTGCAGAGCAGGGGAGAGGCGTTGACCCCCATGTTGCTTCCCCGCAGCTGCGTTCCCCAAGCTTGGCCGCAGCAGGAGGCTCGTGGGCTTGATGTGAAATGACCCCAGCTTGGTTCCTCCTGTCCTTCTCGGCACTTCCAGGCTAAAGGCCACACGAGCTGTTTTAGCTGCATCCTGAGCTTCCAAGCATCTGGGGCTGGTTCTTAGAAACCTTAGACTCGTGGAAGTGGTGCGTGGAAGCGGCCGGGTTGGAAGGGCTGGGCTCAACTGGCCTCCGGGGAGCGCGTGGGAGTCCTGGTGTCATGTTCAGTTATGGAACTTCACCAGGTTCATCCCTGGAGAGAGATTTGTGCTTTCGGCACTGCTGTCGGGGAGAACCGGCCAAGAAGGAGCAAGATAAGAGCAACACGTAGCAAAGGATGCAGAGCGAGCTGTGTGCCGCAGCACTGGGAACGGCAGGGATCGCGATCCCCCAGCACCCCCTTCTTGGGCATAACTTGGCATTCCGCTCCTGATGTTAACTTTGCTGTCCGTGGAGCTTTGCCAGCGATCTCTGCCTGACTATCCAGGCGATGTTGTGAAAGCGCTAAAGGATATCCAAGCAGCTATTAAAACCTGCCCCTCTGCAAGCACATGCAGGTGTTTTTCAGCACGAATGCGGGATGACGCAAAGCAAGGTCCTTTGGCGTGTTAGCATCATTACGCGTGGTGTATTTTTGTATGCATTTTTTCCTGCTCCGCTTTTTGGAGATACACACTTGCCAGGACTGATCTGTCACGTTGCAGTGATGAGTACTAAGCTGTGAATGGTGCTGGCCAGGACCTACCTATTACCTTACTGCTGAGGAGCCCTTGTTCAGTAGCTCACTGTCACCGCAGTTATTGCACCGAGACGGAGCCATATGTGTTGTACTTCCCTGGTGAGGAGGAAGACCTAAATACGTGTATTTTACTTCTGTTAAGCAAGCACTGCATTCCTAACTCTACTGGACATCAATCATCCCTATGTCAGAAATTACCCCGTCCCTCAGACAAGGCTTTCAAGTTTGTAGTGTCTAATGGAATTTAATAATATTTATTATGTTTCCAGCTCATTTATGGGGAGCAAGACTTGACTTGCTGCTTTGGGCTTTCTCTGGAAGGAAATGATGGACAGGGCTTGCTTTTACGCTGTCGTGGAACCGCTGTAGGTTTGCACGGATTTAAACCTTGCACAGACAAAGAATTTCCTTCTGTAGCTTAATCCATGATTAGTCTTAAATTTCAGCCTTGGCGGCAGGAGAGGGACTCTCCCCTTCATTGTAGGTAAGAAGTTGGAAGTAAAGTTTTTCCTTGGAAAGGCTCCTGCTTGTATGTGCGTATTACACTTGAAAGGCGTTTAATCTTAGAAACTTCCTACCGCCCTTTCCACGTAACGCTGCCATAATCCCCAGATCATCGTCATCATTTACGTGTTGGTTTCAGGACAGAGAAGCAGCTGAGTCCAAATTATCCAGGTGAGTGCCTGTGGCGGTGCTGTGGCGAGGTGCTGTCATGTGCCTGTTCTTCTGAATAACCACGTGCAGCCTACAACGCCATCAGAGGATGGTCACTCTGCACAGCTGAGGGGAAGAGCTGTATCTTCTAGCACGTCCTTCGCCTGCTTCAGACCTCGATCCAGTCGTATGATTGTTTTGTGGGCTTGTATCTTCTGACCAGCTAGGACAAACTTGGTTTTGGGTTCTGGATTGCTTGTATTTCTTGGCAAGAAGCTGGCAGATATCTAGAACCAAGACACCCTTCTCTAGGTGAGAGACCTGCTGCAGCAGGTTGGATGATGTGTCCGAGTTGCTTATAATTCTGTGGCGTGGATTTGTTGGGATAGGCATGCAATTTTCTGCATCAGCCCTTGTCAGTGAGGACTCGCGTATTCTGAGCATGAATTTGTGTTATTCTGCTGTAGGTTCTTTTTTTTTTTTTTTTTTTTAGATAAAAAATGGGTTGGCTGAATAATGTGAGCAATTTGAGCGTTCGCTATAGGACTCACAGCGAATTGAAGTGATGTTTACTTAACCTCCAGTGACAGACTCAAACTTCAGGGGTTTTAATTTTAATACATATTTTACATAGGTGAGATGACAACGTTATTAAAAATGAAGAGATTTGTTGATGTAACGTATAAATAGACATCAGCAGTAAAGCCTCTGAAGTGGCTTTTCTTTCCCCTGGTCTAACGCACCCGATGGCGTGAGCCTAAGCAGGACCCACCACTCCTGCACCACGTGCAGGAGCTGAAAGCCAATGTGGGAAATTATCCTTAGGAAAAAAAAAAAAAAAAACCCCAAAAAAAAGCCTGAGTGTATCGGTTACCGTTTTCCTTGATGCTTGCAATTGCTGTGGGGGATGAGTCAGACTGAGTTTCATACATAGCTTTGTGTGAACAAGGGGTTGTGCAAGTGTTGCAGGAGGTGGAGTCCACCAGCACGTGGGAATGGACGCGTGGGGCTCAGCCCCGGCAGCGGCTCGAGGCAGGAGCAGTTTGCAGAGTGGGACAACAGCAGGTCTTGATGAGTTTGGGGCAAATGAAGAGGTAACAGGTGGAGGTGGCGTGCAGTAAGAGCTCGCAAGAATCGTGTTTTCCACCGTGCTTTTTGATTTATGTTTGCCTGTAAAAAAAAAAAAACGCTCTGCAGAGCTCTGGGTTCAGTGCCATATTTTTGAATTGTGTACATCATCCAATAAATAAATCAAGTCCCCATCAACTTTGCCTCTGAGCAACATCCAGCTGCAGTCAAGCAGAAACACAAACAAGCTGTTGCTGCCTTCTTCAGATCTCCGTCCTTTCCGTGCGTGCTTTGTTGTTTGCTGGCGAAGGGCAGGAGTAGTCACCCAGCAAAGGGACATGGGGAGGTAGTTCCTGGGTCTGCTAGTGACTCTACGGTGTGACCTTGTTCGCTGCAAGTCATGTTACTTTTGGGCTGTGCCCTGTTTTTCTCGCTACTTCTCTGTCCTGTTGATTCTGTCTGAGGGTAATCTCTGCTCATGCTGGAGGAATGCTTTAGGAGCGGGTCTGGTTTGGGTTTTTAAGGTATGACCCGTTTGTGGTGGTGATGGAGATTCCCAGCATCTCAGAAAACTGGCTTAGTAGTCAAGACCTTTAAAGGAATTTAAATACGTGGGTGAGGCAGTAAGGCCTGGGAGAGGGAGATGTTGGCTAGACAGCCGCAGCCAGCAGCAGCCAGTACTCCCAGTTCTCCCAACAAAGTCATCACCTCTTCCATAGCTTCTTGCAGCATTTTAGACTGCTTATGCCAAAGTCTTACCGAATCCCCATGGGATGGATCTGGCACAGGCTGGAAAGTGCAAGTCCTGGTGTTCCTGCTTCTGCAAGTTTGTTATGGTGGCCAGAAGCAGCTAAATTTTGGGATCCGATGAGATGGTCTGCATCTGAATGGGTTCCTAGTGCAGCCTGGCATATCTGCTTTCCCCATGGTCCCCTAGTGTGGGCTGACCCAGGTGCCACGTTGTGCATGATAGCAGGGTGTGACGGAGCACGCAGCCCTTTAAACACCTTAAAAAGCAACTGGCCTCATCACAAAGTTATGCACAAATGTTGAGAATTGGCCCGGAGGTTTCTAGCTGGCAGATTCAAAAAGACTCTCCCACTTGGGAGGAGGAGGAGTGTCTGGTGAGGATGCTTTGACAGGGACAGGCTGAGCAGAGGCTGTTGTCCTCACAGGAGCAAGGTCACCACCAGCTCCTGTCAAGGAGAACAGGATGTTTTGTGCTGCTGATACCAGAGTTGGGTTGTAAAGAAAAAAATTAAGAAGCTGGGCTCTCACAGTGTCCTGGCTGCTCAGAGGCTCAGCCGTCCCACACCGGACGCTGGTGCTCATGGGTTAGCACAACTCAAGATGAGCCCTATGTCAGCTCTGCTGAGCATCTGTTGTGGAGAGTAGAGATGCAGTGATGCTGCTGGCTTTGGAAGGACAGCCTGGGGTAGGGATGAGAGTATGAGCGTTCAGCGTGGGGCTGAATGTACCCTCACCCTGCAGTAGGTGAGGGCTGGGTTGGGATTGCAACCCTGGGCACGGACAGCAGGGATCAGAGGCTGTTTGCAGGCAGCAGAGCCCTGGTAGAAAGCACTCCTGTGTCCCAGGGGTGTGTGCTCAGCTCAGCTCTGCGCTGCTCTGCGTCCCCATCGTCAGAATAGCAAAGCTTCTTGCTCTGACATCAATTGCAATCATTGAGGCTCCGGGTTCCTTTCAGCTGCCAAGAAAAGTCTCGTGCATTTGAATTTCTGAGAGGTTGCATTTATTTTGTCAATTTCCCTGAAATATGTCCTTCTCATAGATATGACTGACATTTCCCACTCCTAACTTCCGCTCTAACAAACTGTGAAGGAGGTGGGGAGATTTTGTGTCTCCTGGTAGCTTCCATGAGATGTCCCTCTGAACGACAGAGCACGCAGTGTCCCACGCTCAGAGCAGGCGCGGTGAAGTTTCACCAGCTGGTGCTAACACAGAGCATCAGGGCAGATGTGACCGAAGAGTTGTTCCTCACCTTGAGCTTTGGGAGTGTTCAGAGGCTGCAGTCGATGTCCAGCCAAACCACGTGTTACTTGTGCTTCCAAAGAATAAAGAAGTAGTTAAGTAAATCAGTTACCCAGATTTCACTTTTACTGGAATAAAAGCAGAACATAGCCTCTTCTTGTAATTAATATTCTCCCTTCTACCTTCTTTGGATGATCGCACAAAGAATGTTTTGTTTGAAGTATCTCAGTTGCATTGCATGCATGCAATAAATCCTAGGAGCCCTATGAGCATTCTTGCAAATCTCTGGGGGATTTCTGATTGCTTCCCATCCAAACAGCATAAGCACTTGGAAGAATGCCTCGTGGACCTCTGCCCTGCCCTCGCTACAAAGTCTGGGTGATTACACAGCTCCAAGTAACTGGAGGGCACGTGATAAATGCCCGGCTGAACGCCAAGGGTCCTCCAATATTGCAAACGCTCTGGTACCTGATGCTGGTGCGGTCCTGCGTCGAGGACTCCCAGATCGCTCTCATCTGCTGACGAAGGACGAGGGCAGTCGCAGTCTGAACAGGAAGACAGGCACTGCGGAGGGGAGCAGGTGGAGGGCAGCGGCTTGTTTCAGATAGCAGCAGGGCCATGGAGAGGTGACAGCGCTCCTGGCTCTCGCCGCACGTCAGTAATGGAAGCGGCTCTGGTTTGGCAGTATCCGAGCATCCTCGGAGGTTTTAGAGCTGTTCCCGGCGGCGTGTCCCTCCTTCCCCCGTTCCTGGGCGATGAAGCGCGGAGGAGCTGGTGCACCAGTTTCAAAAGGTACTTGGAAGCGCAGCCAGACAGCTGATGGGTTTTTAAACACCTCGCTGCATTGAAATACATTAATTATCAGACTTCCTCTGGCACGTAGAAAGCGTGCGATAGAGCTGGGACCCCAAGCTGGGTTTCTGGGGTGATCCCGTCCTGGCTGACAGCAGATGTTTAAATGCACCCTCAGGTCTGTACCCGCTGGTGTTGGGTACGTGTGGAGCAGGTCTGTCTTCACCCAGTGAAGGTTCAGCGGTCACGGCTGATCGTCCAGGTATCTTGGAAGAGACGCAGGAGGAATTTGAATGTTACAGGAGGATCTTCCACGTGCTGGTCCTTCCGGGGATGCTGCCTTTGAAATGGATCCCACACTAAATGTTTGATGGCTCCCCTGGTCTTTTTAGTAGAGAAATGTTTCCAGGCTGTAACAGCACGGGCAAAAAATGCTATAAAATTGCAGTCGTCCTTCTATATGCCAACAGTTAAGTATTGTTATCTGTTTGCCAGTATTCTAAATAATAGCAAAGGGAAGGAAAATTATCTTTCTGTAAGTTCCTTTGATTCCGCTTTAGTCCGTGCCTATAAAACTATGGTGACTGTGAGTGCATTCCTTCCCTATCAGCAAGGCTTAGGTTTATCCTGTAAATACATTTGGTCTCTGGGCCTTCTAGATTCAATTTTCCAATCTTCTTTTCTGGCGTCAGGATGTACGATGCTGCCTATGCAAGCTCGTAGCTGATCTGAAGATTGATTGTTTGTTTTATTTTGACTGAACTATTTCTATCACATAACCTGGTAAAACTTAGCCGACTTTTTAATTTTTTTTTTTTTATTGAGTCATTAGGATGTCAGTTGTGACTAGACTTGCATGTCTCAGCTGTTTCTGGATTGCAGCGATAACTGATTTAAAGGGGGAACTGCCCAGCTTTCCTAAAGACTCAATTCCTCTGGTATTCTCAAAAAAGCAACGTTGGCCAAATCCTGAAGTCCTCGTTCAAGCAAAAACTTGTGTCGTCTTATATCTGGATTTGTTCCGTGGTAGATAAGTAAGTTTGAAATATCGACCTGTCTTGCTCTTCCGTTTTTCACTGTTGTCCCTCTGGCTCTGAAGCCTCCATGAGATGGATCTGTAGAGTATGTGAACCTTGGGGAGAAGAGAAATTACTGTTTGTTGGGATGTCTGAAGTGGTCCTGTTGCTTTTTAGATTCAAGTATTGTGCCATCCAGTTTCCCCTTGGTGGTTCTGAATAAAGTAGGAAGGGAAATTGAGGTCCAAGGTGTTGGGCAGTGAGCAGAAGAGTGTAACACACCTTGCTGCTTGACAGATCAAGTGATCCAGAATCATTGATTTAAGAGGTGGGTTGGTTTTCTTAGTGACTTTAAGTGGAGAAAAGAAAATATCTTTGGTAAAACAACTATTTGTTTGGGTTATGGGGTAGAAGATACAGGGCTAGTATTTTACATGCACACAATCCAAAGGCTACGTCTTGGAGAGCTGCCTCTTCCAAATATTTTTTTGAAGTCCTGGAGGGGTTTCCATAGCCTGGAGATGAAGGCCATCAAGCTGTGGGATCAAGGAGTCAGTTCTGAGCTCACTGCTTCTGCATCAAAGCAGCACTTGCGTGGCACAGATCCAAACACGGTATCCCCTATGTACTGAAAAAAACCTGCGGACAAATTAAGGCATCTCCTACCCAAATTGCCACCGAACCTGTGAGTCTGTGCCTCCGACCTGAGACTGCATCAGCAGTGATGAACTGTAGCTGATGGTGATGGCTAGAAAGGAGGAGCTCTGCCTGAGGGCTCTTCAGCTGCTCAGACAGGTTTGCAGCCTACTTGGCGCTTACTTTAAAGCATCACTTCTCGGAGCAGGAGGACAAGAGGATCCTCCTTCCAGGCATGGTATCTGGCTCCCGTTTCATGCTGCCGATGGCCTCGGGACAAGGGACCCAGGAGATGGGGAACCACAGGGCTGGCGGCAGCTCACCCCCTGCTCTCCCAAACTCTCTGGTTGTCTCTTCTGGGTGGTTTTTGTCCATAGTTTAGCAACTGTGTTGTAGTGCCTGAGTATGTGGGTGCTTGCGTAGCCCCCGTGTACCTGGGTGTTAACAAGTTGGCCAGTTATGAGTTATGATGGGATTTTTATTGTAGGAAGGCAAGCTGTAGCCTCCCTAAGCACCCGCCTGCCTTAAATTACGGGGAGGGAAATCCTGCTGACAAACGCCCTCGGTTGTCCCAGCAGCTTTGCGTGCGGAGAAGCTTGTCCGAAGGACTTGGCTGCTGATGGGGAATTCAAAGACTCCCCTGGAGCTGCGGGCTTTACACAACACCCTCCTCCCCCCGCCGCGGAGAACCGCGCTTGGCTGGGTTGTACGGAGGAGAAAATAGTCAAGTCAGTGAGGAGAAGGAGTTTGTGCACGTGCTGTGGCGTGTCCCTAACCTTGCGTGTGTCTGGTGGATGTGGATGATGTGGCCAGATGACACCGTACCACCTGGCACCTCCAAACATCCACACCTGATGTAGTCTTGATGCCATAGCTGGTACCAGAGGTGCTGCTAGGAGGGAAACTCGGAGCAACGCAGGGAGCTCCAGGCAGCTGATCTTGTAGATCAGCCCGTGCTGGGCTCTGCTGCCACGGCCAGCGGTGGGGACACGCAGCTGGCAGCTGGTCCAGACCTGTCCTCCTCGCCCCATCCATCAGGCTACGGGTTTATCAGGGTCGCTGCCACGGTGGGAGAAGGTGGAGACTTCTCACGGGGTACCTGGTGGTCGCTGGAACAACACATCATATCGCATTTATTATATTTGCTCTTAAGGTGGGTATGTTGTCATGAGGTTAATAGAAAATGTTTGTGGGGAGTGCTCAGGGAAAAGAGGTGATTTTAAAAAAATTCAGCGTTATGCTGCTGCTTCTGTTAGATTTGTTATGATTCTTCTAACTTCGTAGAGCACAGTTTAGTGATGGCATATGCAGGTGACGTTGCGCTAGAGCTAAAAGAAAAAGGGGTTTGCCCAAGGGAAGACTTGGGTTTTTCTCTTGGAGAGAACAAAATGCGACAGAGCAAGACCTAGGCAAATTTGTTCCCAAATTTGTGATGAATGGTTGATATCTTCTGGGGAAATGGATCACTTAAAAGAATTAATCAAAAATTAATTTGTCATCAAAATGCAGTCCTGACATTTGTTAGGGGGCTTTTGATCAGCTCTCACACCTGACTTGCGTGCAGGAGTTAGATTTGCAAATGTACACATCTGTTTGCTTTAACTTGCAAACCGGTTCCAAGAGATTAGAAGGTACTGCCAGGAAAAACTCAAGTTGACGAATGGGAATTACCCTTCCTAGGATGGCTGTGAATGTTTTTAGGAAATAAAATCTCTTGCTGGTCTCTAGCAAGTCATTTGTATTATAGGCAGGATCAGTCAGTCATCTACCATTTTATTTTATTTGAGTACGGCAGCCTCAGATCTGTGTTCCCCTTGAGCAGGCGAGTGGGAAGTGTCCGGTGTATGGGAGCTGGACTCGGCACCGATGTTGAGAGGTGGTGGGCAGGGAGGAGATTGCTGCACTCCATCACGTCTCAGAGCACGCAGGCTGTGCGTGGCAACGCTTAATTGCAGTTTCTTAATTTGTTGTACCCTTCCCACTTGTAAATCCTCGCCCATCCATCTCTACATAAGCACAGCAGGTCCCTGGAAGGGCTCTCTGGTTTTATTTGGAGTGTCGCCTTCCAGTGCCACCTTCGGGTGACCAAATTTGACATCGTGTCCATCCTCTGGAGAGATGGTAGGGACAAGTGCCAAGGGTGGTGTTTCCACACAGAGCTACATGGAAAGGGCAAGCGAAGACCCTCGTGGTCTGCAGCGAAGTTGTGGAGGGCTGTGCTTGGTCCCGGGGAGCGTGGCGAAGGTGAGGATGCAGGGTTCCCACCCACTCCAGTCCTCAGAAGAAGTCTCTGATGCTGCTGACTCTCAGGGGTCTGCTTCTTCCTTCTCTTACCTTGCTCCCCCTCCCCTTCGCAGCGGACGAGTTGCCTGTTTGCTCGTCAGAGGCAAGCCCTGGCTTTCCACATCTGCTACTGTCAAGCAGTAAAGTAAGTTTTTTCCTTTAAGGATATTCTGGGAACCGACCATCTTATAGGAGTAAAGCATCCATAAATTTTACTTTTTCCTTTTTTTTTTTCCTCTGTTGACATCATGCAGTATCCCTGTATGCGTTCACGAATTCAAATTTGCTCGAGGAGCCTTCGCAAAGGCTCTGCGTTGGGTGTCCTGCAAAGCAGCAGCAATGTTATCAGCTGTGTTGCAATGCTTGTGGAAAACAAACCCAAAAATGCTGAGAACAGCCAAAGATGAAATTGGGCTTGGGAGGAATGACTTGGCAGGGTCAGGGTGCTGATGACCACTGTGTGCGTGTTGGAGAGCCATACCCCAGCTGCATACCGTGGGCTACAGAGATCCCACCATCACTGCACAGCATTTTCCATGGCTTCCTCTGTGCCAGAGCCTTGCAAACAACAAACTCAGGATGTTTAATTGCTGGTAATGGTAGCTGGCCTTCACGAGGGAGATCATCCCTTGTTTTAGCAGAGTGGCTTTTTAGATTTAGGGGGATCCAAGTCCATTTTCTGTTTTGGCCCATGTTTCCCCAGCGATTTTCCTCCTTTTCCTCTGCCTCTGCTGTGAAATGGAGACGCCAGCTCTGCCCTCCCTCCCACAGCTGAATGCATTCAAAGTTGTGAAGCTGTCAAACGCTTTGCCAGTGGGGCCATAAAAAACATAGGAGGAGGAGGAGAAGAAATAAAATGACCTGCTAGAGGTGCACTGGCAGGTCTAATTACGTGCAGGCGGTCAGCAGAGGCGGTCAGCTTCCTACCAGATCCTGCGGACGGATTAAGGATGTGCAAACCCTTTGGGGGAGCTATTGCCCCACATACCACCTCTGCGTCCAGCCCCCAACCCGCTGTTCTTCCCCCAAAACCCGATCTCAGGAGAAACCAAAGGGGTGCTGAGCGCCGCTATCAGGATGGTCCAGTTATGCCCTTCGCAGAGAGGGATGCAGCGGTGGGATCTGGCAGGAAGGATGGAAGAGGTTTTTCTGCAAAGCTCGACTTTCTGGCCGATGGTTGTGCACGGAACGGGAAACGTGTCGGACGTTGCTCAAGGCGGAATGGGCGGCGATGCTGGTCCCGTGTGTCCCTGCAGAAATCCAGGCTTGCTGTAAGCTCTCCTTTCTTTTGGGTTTCTCAAACCAAGCTAAAGGAAAGCAGGTCCAATTCACCAGTCTCCTCCTTCGCTCCGCTCATCTCAGGTTGCGATGGAGTTTTCTGTGCGCTTTTGTGAGTTCGTAAAACATACGAAATATCACTAATCCCTCGTTTCTGCTGCGGGTAGGTGAAGTGTAGCTTCCTCAGCAATACCTGCAACGGGATGTTTCCTCAAGGCTTGCCACCATCCGGGACCAGATGCACAAAGCGGGATGCAAACACCTAACCTCGTGTTGATGACGTTCAGCTCGCAGAGGTGCTGCAGCTCCTCCCTGGCAGCGCTCGCGGGCTCTCCCGGACGGCAATTCCTGTGCCCTGGAACAGCTGCAGGATATGTGATGGGGCAGGTCACTGGAGATATGAGGCTCGTGTCCGCCTCCAAAAGTGCTTAATATTTCCTCCTGTTCTGAGCGACTGATCCAACTGTGTGAGCTTGTGTGTGTGTGTTTGTGTGGGCTGGCGAGGGAGTTTCCTCTCCATATCCCCAGCTAAAGACCTCCAGTGTGTTCTCAGTAGTGGCATGTTTGTTTTCTCTTCTCCTCAAGTTTGAAATGGAGCGTGTGCTTGCCAGTGTCCAAATAGCATTTGGAAGTTACTGTCTTTAAAGCTCAGTTCCATTGAGGGTTTTTTTTTTCTTTTCTTTGGACTTGCAATTAGCCTCCTAGCCCAACAGCAATAAGGCATGTTTTGGATGGAAGCTCGCTGTGGCCAAGTTCTCAATATAGATTCTCCAGAAATGTATTTGTCCTACCACCTACGTTTTGGAGGACTCTGTTCCCAAAGGAAACTGTTACCTGGATGCTTTTCTGCTGTTCTCTCTTTTTTTTTTTCCTTTTTTTTTCCCTTTTCTCTCTTTTTTTTTTTTTTTTTTTTTGAAAGAGGAAAAAAGCCTCTTTCATCCTTCGGAGGCAGTTGAATTACAGGCACCCTCTAAACGCCCATCCGTCCTACAAAAGGTGCCAGAGGCAATTTCATCTTGGAAACAGCTTTTTCACTCAAAGGCTTGCAGCCGGCACCCTCCTCATGGCCCAGAAGATGCATCGCAGATGGGTTTGACACCATCTCCTGCTGTGTGCTCTTGTTGCTTCACCCAACACGCGCCTCCCAGACGCAGGGCGCTGGGTGAAGCCGTCACATCTCCCCCAGCACAGCTGGCTTTCCTCTTCTGCCTTCCTTCCTTTTTCTTTTCATTTGTTTTTGCCAGACCTATAAGCCAGGCCTGTTCCTTGGTGGGATAAGGGCACGTTGCTGTTTTAGGTTTCACCCCAGGGGTACCGTTATGGTCCTTGCCCTGAGATGTCAGCGTGCTTCCGTAGCTCTTCTTCCCTGTGCGCAAGAGGAACTGAGTATTCCTCTAATCCTATACGTGTGTTTCTGGCAATGTGGGAAACCTCCTTAGGTAGTAAAGCAGTTCCCCGAAAGCCTTCGGTCTGGAGAGCCTAAGGGAGATGATGCATAAAGCCTGCAGAGAGCTGCACAACGGGCACCTGATTTCCCCTTCCTCGCTTTGCTGCCTTTGTATTTGTCTTTCTGGTGCTGAGAACAAAGGCTGAGGTTTTCTGTTCGCACGTGTTATACCTGTTGGTTGGGGTTGGGGTTTATTTTTTGGTTTTTCTTTCCTTTTTTCTTGCTGTGAGCTAACTCTGGGATCTGAGCTGACCCAGTATCCCATGAAATACCATTGTGGAGCGCCAGTGCGCTGCTGGTTGGATGCAAGTCCAGCAGTTCCCTTCTGTTGGATCATGCTGGCTGCAGGGTGACGCTTGAGGACACGGCAAACTAGTGCACTATAAAAAGCAATTGCACCTTCATGTAAATCTTTTCTTTCAATGCACCCATGTAAAGCCGTGCGTCTTGGGCAGTCGGTGGCTGTAAGTGGGCTCTTGCTGTGCAAGAATCTGTGATTAAACCAGGAAATGTGTGTGTCTCGTTGCTCGTAGCTGCGGGCCATGCTTCTGTGAGCTTCGGTGTGGTGTGAGGGAGTTGAGTCCGAAAGGCTTGTCATGGGCATCAGGTGGGAAAGGTGGAACAAGGAGCAGAAAAGAACGGGAAGATTTTTGGGCTGAACAATTTCTACCTGTTGACAGCCAGGCAAAAGGAATTTGTGCTTTGAAAGACTCCTCTCAAGACCTGTGATCCTCTGTGGGAGGGATGGAGTGAAACTGTGTGCGAGGAGGAAGGTGGGAAGCAAAGGCAGGAGCAGGCAGGGAGAGCTGGAGTCCTGCGGGCAGTGCAGGCTGTGCAAAGGCAGCGTCCTGCTCCACGGGGAGCACACCAGGATGGAGGGCTGGGAAGGGAGGTGTCCTCTCCAGCTGGTCGTCTTCTGGAAGCGTCACTGTGTTTACAAAGCTTTTGAAAACATGCATGCGCCCGCGGCTTTGTAAAAAGCTGGATTTGAGTGCGTCGTTGAAAGATAAATGATACGGGACATGCAGTGTCAATAGGATAATTCAGCATTTTGCAATGTTTAGGAAGCGTATCAGGATCTGTCTTTCCTCGGGCCACAGTGCTGGTCCTGCTCCGCTCAGCTGTCTGCCTGCTTCCACGAAAAGAAATCAGTCCTGGCGTTTGCAAGCAGCTGCACTCTTCCTTGCTATTTTTACTTTGGATTAGGATTGTTTGCTTCAGAGGGAAGAGGTTTTGCATAAGGAACTCAGGATGTTCCCAGCTGTCTTCTTGCTTTGGAGCTCTCCTCTCATCCCTAGCCACGAGGAGAGCAGTACCATGAGGACAGGGCAAGGACCAAGGACTGTCTCTGATTCGCAGTGTAGGCGAGTGGTGGAGTTGTCTTAGGTACTTTAGCGTTCAAAACCTCTGTTAGGAGTTTTGGTACCACATTTTATTACAGGGAGATTTTTCTTAATGTCTAACACAGCTTCCCCAACAGAGCAGCAGGAATTCTCCTGCTCCAGCCGTTGAAAACTGAATTAGATACTTCACCGTGAACACACCTGCACTTGCAGCAATTAAAAATAAGGCAGTCTCTTCCATCCCAAAGGCTTTTGTTGCCTTCATCCTCCTCTTTAATGTCATTTAATCCAGTGATGGAAGACTGCAGAAAGTTGGAGGTAGGTGTGTACGGCACCTAAGCCTGACTCCACGATCCTGCTCCAAACCCTGTGGCTCGGGGCTGCCGGTGGATGGGCAGCTGAAGGCAACAACCTGCTTCAGCTGTAAGTTCGCGTCCACGTCCCGTGTTTCTCGCTGAATAAGGAGGAAAATGAGCATTTGACTCTACCCCAGGATTTTGGTGTGGTCCTCTTCCTAGAGTGAAAATGCTGCAGAAAATACGGGCAGCGTGTCATTCTGCTGTCAATACTGGGGGAGGGACCTCTCCAATGTGCATGACCGGTGGGGTCTGGAATGCTGGCGTGCTCCTCCTGCTAGTATAAGACCCTGCTTTTACATATATATGAGATACGTAAATAAAAAAGAGAGTCTGTCTCTTTTCACTCCATCTAACGCAACAGCCAAAGAAAGGAAAACTGAAAAGAAAACAGCTCTCAGCAGCATGGGCTGGAGCCCAGTCGGTTGTCAGACATTCTCCCTGCCAGAAAGATTTGGAGATCTCTGTACGAGAAAATGGTCTTTTAATTTTACACCAATATCTGCAGAGTACGGGATATGGAATTACAATTTCTGGTTGGGATGGTGTTACTAAAATAACAGCAATGTGGAAAGTGGGCTAATAAATTGAAAAAAAGAGCGTGAATGAATGCTGGTATTTGCATATCAGCAGAGGAGCAGTAGCCATAAGGACGGATGAAATTTGTCTCTGTGGCATACTTTGCTCCTAGAGCCGGGAAATAAATAGGCACGAATAGCCAAGGAAATGCATGCTTTTCTCGTGTGATTTTTAAAGCATATGCTACTGGAAGATGTGTAAAAAGGCTTTTACTCTAGCTGGAACTTCTCACATGGCTGTTTAGGGCCCTAAAATATTCTCGTCTGGAAATGGAAAAGTTTTTTGTTGGATTTATTATTATTTTTTTTTATTTTGTTGAAGATTTAATTAAAAGTCGGAGGGTTTTTTTCCTCCCTCCTCGAACAGCTCGGTCCTGGCTTCTCTGATGCTTTGCTTTACAATATCCCCCTCCGACTTCTCCTGACTTATTCCTGGTACTCTGGGTCTCTGACTCTGCCTATGTTTTCTGCATGTTTCAGAACCATAAACATGATTGATCACGTTTTTTAGCAAGCTGTTGAATTATTTATGGATCTGCTGGGATGCTTGAACTGCCAGCTACAGGCACGCAGCCAGCAGGGAAGGGGGCCAAATTGTGAAAGGGAAAGCCTTCGCGCACACCGAAATGAACTCTGAGAACGTAGGATGTGTGGTGCTTGGGTTAACGTCCTCCAAAAGGTCTCGAGCATCCCTCAAGAGCAGCGTCCCGCTCAGAAGCGTTCCTGTAATGCCGTGGAAATGCCAGCGGTGGAAGGGTCTGGCCTCGCGTCGTGGCGAAATGCCACGCGCCGTGCAATAAGATGGATTTAGTTCCTGACCTTTTAAATTCTAGAAAATGGTTCGTTGTCTGGGCTGAAGTGTTTTACAGCTGTTCTTTGTCCGCTGGGTGCCGCAGGTCAAGGCTGAGATGTCTGCTTAGGAGCCGAAACTTCAAATGTCAGGGTGACACGCAGAGGAGCGCGCGTTGGGCTGGAGGACAGCTGGGTCAGGGCTTGCGCATACGGGGGAACGTGGGGCTGGAAGAGGAGAGAACGCGGTGGGTGAGGCTGGAGGAAACCACACGTGGCCGGGTGGCTGGATGTGGGAGGTCTGGGCTTTGCCGAGAATCGGGCAGCGTGGACGGGAGCCTCTGGGCTGGAGGAACGTGAGGATGATGAAGGATCTGGACCACGTTGCTCCGGCAGGGCGGTGTGGGACACCCGGCAGAGCAGCTGGTCCTCCTCAGCCTGCCTCTCCCTTGCACGGTCAGCTCTTTGCTCTGAGTACGCTAACTTCACGTGCAGAAAGGAGAGGAATAGTAACGAAAGCTGTTAGCGATTAGCATAGTCGGTGGCCGGGCTTTCCAGAGCTGTTAAAAAGCCTTTAATTGTCCCTTTTTCTACTTCTGTTCCTCTTAGGACTCTCTGGCCTGGGGAGGAATAGCGTTAAAAAAATAAAAGCTTCTCATAAAACAAGAGGGAAATGGCTGTGTGATCTCAGCCTTGTGTGTGGAAGAGGAGGAGGAGGATGGCTAAGGGGAAATGGTGGTGGTGCTTTAGGAGGAGCAGACCGTTTGATTGCCGGTGAGGCTTTTTCCTTGGGTTCCCTCCCTCCGAATGAAAGATGCTTGGGTGGGTTTGAAGCTTCTGGATCTCCTGCCCTAATTAAGATTTATTAAGAGCAATTGCAAAAGAGATTAGGGCTGTCACTGGGCAGGATGCTTGACTAAAACAGAAAATGTTTGTTTTACTTGAAAATAATTTCTGGGTTTTTAAAAAAAAACACGTTTGAAGCATGTAAAATATATCTTGTTATTGGAGCTGAGTGTAGGGGGGGTTTTTTGGTTTTGGTTTTTTTTTTTTTTTTTCCTGGACTGAAGCAGTGTCCCCAGAGTAGGCACCTTAACAAAAAGGGAAAAAGCTCCCAGCAGCAACCTCTGCCTTGGCGGGGGCGGTGGGTCATCACTGTGGCTCGCTTGTTTTTTGCATCGTTGCCGTACCGGCCCCTGAATCGAGGCGTGTTGTCTGCACTCTCCTTTAGTTTCACCTGCTGCCTTAGATTTACCAGAGTTAACCTTTCGGCTAAGACTGTAAATGTCTGTAGTTTATGGGGAGAGTTATTAGGAACACGTGTCTTGTGTTTTCGTCGTGACAGTGTGACAAATTGGCCAGCGGGAATCAACCACTGCCCTCTGCTGCCGTCAGCCAGCTCCGCTCCCGTCGGCTCCAGGAGCTCGGGGCTGCAGCAGCCTAAAAGGGCTTCTGGAGCAGAACGGTATTCCTTCCTAATTTAATATTACAACAAATCCAAAGTTCCTTTTGCATGCAGCAAAATAACGGCAGGGAGAGGTGAGGCGTTCACAAATTAGTGTGGCTTTGCCCATGGAAGTCGATGCTGTTGCCTTCCGAAGGGGTGATGCGTTTAATAAGTGACGGTAGCCATCACACCTGACCAAGGATGGACAGGTTCTCACCATGGTGGAGTTTGAAAACACATGGCACCGTTGTCGGGTTGCTAATGTGGTCTCTTTAACGTGACAACCGATGGAGAGCGTGGGTATGTACTTTTCTTACACGCTTCACCACGTGAACCGCAGCAGTAGATGTCTGCTCTTACATGAGTAAACGTACAACGGAGGTGTTACTGGAGTTACCCCATTCTTCCCCACCTAGTTGTACCTTTAGTCGTTCTGATGCCGTTATCCACTTTGGAGTAGCTGCGTAGTTGTTAACGCTTGATTTTATTGCAGATGTACCCAGGAGTTGTGGTTGAGCCACCAGAGTTTTAAATATTGAACCAGAGAAAAGGGGGAGGGAGGATGACAGAGCCCCAAAAATGGAACGTATTCAGGTGCGCGTTGACCATTTGGGAGTAAGTGTTGTGCTGTGACAACCACAGCCTTTCCCGCTGTGGTGCGGAGGCCACCTCTGCCTCCTTGGCACCATCTCCTACACGTGGGCTTTTGCCGTCCTTCAGAAAGGGACCCAGCTATGCTGGTGGTACCTTCCTGGCTTCTGCTCTTGCCACGTGGTGTGGAGAGACACCACCATCTCCCTGCAAGGGAGAGCACAAAGTGGGGTAAGCGGACGTGCGACGATGTCCCTTCTCAGATGCAATGATGTTCCTTCTCAGACCGTGGCCCTTTGGAGAGGCAGTAATTCCAGGCTCTTTGCAAAGTCTTGCTCCATTTTCTCTGTCGTAATTACTTTAGAAAGTGAATCGAGCTCTCTCTGATGTTTCCAACGAGGGTGGAAGTTTGCAGCAGGATCCTCCTCCTGCCATGGGTGGGTGGGTGGATGGAGAACTGTGGAGATGGGCTGTTAATGAGTGGCCTTTTTTATGGGGGTTCAGTAAAATAGGTGCAGGTAGAGAACAGAAGATAAAGGCTCCTGGCATGTGAGCAGTTGTCACAGTGTGACACGTTCAGGAATATGATGTGGTGTGTTCCTCAGGACAAACAAAGCTGGAAAATTTTGTAAGATGGAAAGCAGAGAGAACTTATTTGGCTTATTTATATTTTGTAACTTCCATGTGCCTAATAAATGGAGGCCAGTTTTCCAAAAGCCTTACAGCAGATGTGTGTTCTAATCCTGAATCTCTGGGACTTGTCTGTTCTGCTTATAGGTGTGTAAGCTTGGTATTACAGGGCTGATTAAAATATTGTGCACATTTCTGAAAGAGTTGCAGCAGGTTTGCATTTTGAGAGCTTTGCCCACGGTTAGAATGATGTATTGTGCTGTCGTTAGGAATCCGACGGAAAAAGGATCATTATCTTCGGGGAAAAAAACAACCCTAAGCATTGAGGCATGGTCCTACAAATGCTAAGCAGATGTTTAACGAGGCCTAACCTGACTAATACTAAACTCATCGGGCCACTTTCGCAAGCGCGGTTACGCTGTGCCTCAAAGCTACGCGTGGTTACGGGATTTGGAAGCCCAGCAGAGAACTTGCCCCATATGGACCTCGGCAGGAGTTGGAGCCAAGGGCTAATAACTACAAAGATAAAGTACCTGGCATGGTGCGTCTCGGTGATGCGAAAAAGCTGGAGGCTGATAGAGTATGATGGGGGAGTATCACTCTATGCTTCTGGGTTTTATACTCTTCCCATGGCTCTTCGCCACCGTTGGACACAAATCCTGCGTTGAATGGGTCTTGGGTCCTGCTATGGCCACTCTGGTGCTCGGTCCGTAGAGCTTGCGTCACCCTTCTGCCTGTCTGCAACGCTGCGGGAGAGCTTCTCAAAGTCCCTAGCATCTGTCTTAGGAGGGAGGAGAGGCTTTTGATGCTGAAAAAGAGATTATTTTTTTTTTTTTTAATTTTTTTTCCCATTCTCCTCTCTTGTTTAAGGCAGCCTGACCGGCTTTGAGGGGGCTGTTTCCAGCTCTCTGCGTGCCCCTGGCCAGTGGAGCCCTGCTTCGGTAGGACTGGATGAAGTGGTTTAAGACTTGGCCCATTGTTTTCCCTGGGAATTCTGCCTGAGCAGTTTGTGAGTAAGGATGTAGGCATTTGTCCACAGGATGGCTGTAACCAACCAAGCAAACATCTTTTAAAAGTTAAAGGAAAATTCAGAGGTGACGTGCAAGGAGAGAATATTCTTGCTTTTTTTTTCCCCCCTTTCATTTTATGATGTAGGAAGGGTGGAAGTAGTTATTTTAGCTCTTCTTTCTTCTTCTTTCTTCTTTTCTCTTCTCTTTTCTCTTCTCTTTTCTCTTCTCTTTTCTCTTCTCTTTTCTCTTCTCTTTTTTCTTCTCTTTTCTCTTCTCTTTTCTCTTCTCTTTTCTCTTCTCTTTTCTCTTCTCTTTTCTCTTCTCTTTTCTCTTCTCTTTTCTCTTCTCTTTTCTCTTCTCTTTTCTCTTCTCTTTTCTCTTCTCTTTTCTCTTCTCTTTTCTCTTCTCTTTTCTCTAGTCTCTTTTCTCTAGTCTCTTCTCTTTTCTCTAGTTTCTTCTCTTTTCTCTTCTCTTTTCTCTTCTCTAGTTTCTTCTCTTTTTTCTTCTCTTTTTTCTTCTCTTTTTTCTTCTCTTTTTTCTTCTCTTTTTTCTTCTCTTTTTTCTTCTCTTTTTTCTTCTCTTTTTTCTTCTCTTTTTTCTTCTCTTTTTTTTATAGCAGAAATACCACTATTGGTTGTTGGTTTTGTTGGAGGTCATGTTGAAAAACTAGTAAACTTTAGGGAGAGCAGCTTTTTTCAATTCTCAGGTGGAGGTCAGTAGACATTTTGGAATTTGCTCCCAGATACGCTCTAAGGGACGGTGCCGAATGGGTGTTGAGAGAGTTATAAAACTCCTGCCTGCGCTGAACTCTTGCAGCGAGTCCATAGTCATCTGCAGAGTTCTGAGTTAGACCAAACCTGGGTAAAATGAGAATACGCAGAGGTGCGACCGGGCTCTAATATACTACACGAAGGGTGGGCACCAGTGGGGTTTGCAAGGGTAATTTTCGAGCAAAGCTCAGAGCCAGGAGCAAACGGACTCTGAGAATAACCTTAAAAAAATGAGTCTGAGAATGAAATCTTTAGGTACGGCTGCATTCCGGATATATTACAGCGATAAAAGTGCATTTTTTAGCTGAGCTCGCAAGCTGCCAACTGACATGATGCCAGTTCTAGATGCCTGCCATTAACCTTAAAACAGTCTCACATTGTTGGATTAATGAGTCACCCTTGTATCAACACAGAGACAAGCCAAGCATATTATTTCTTCTGAGGGAAATTACTGGAAAAGACAATTCCTCCTTTTTTAAATTCCCACTTTACCTCCAGGTTTGGCATCCAGTAGCCAGCTTTGACTTTCCTCTGCAGCAAGCTGTGGGGTTGGGCTGGGGTTGCGCGAGGGAAAGGGAACGAGACCAAACCTGGGTTGGGGACAAAATTTGCCTTCCTAAAATATCCTCTGATGTCACGGCTCCTGGGTGTGGAGCACAATCGGGTTTTTGGAAGAGGAAGAGGACAGACTGGGACTTCTGCTGGGAAGAAAATAAACAGAGAGGAGAAGTCTTCCATTGATTGGGTCTCCCGAGGAATTAGACAGGAATTTGCTTCATGTCCCTGCATATTTTTCTCCTTACCTCTAATAAGGTTGAGTTAGGAATTTTAAGCCTCTGGTTGCTTACCAAAAATCAGCCCTTTTTTTTTTTTTTTTTTTTTTTTTTGAGAAGCACAAGGACTAACCAGACTGAGGGCAGCAGTCCTAACAGGCGGTTGCCTATTGGAAACTCTGGGCAGCTTTAAAATCTGAGGACAGGTTTGGGGGAAAAAAAAAAAAAAAGAAAAAAAAATTCAAACCCGATGCTAGTTGGGGGCTGGCAGTGGTGACAGGGTAGGAAAACGTTGCACGTGCCCTGATTCACCTCTGCCACAGGACCGACCGCGGGTCCTGAGAGCAATAACCCCTTCCTCTTGCCCGAGGGAGCATCTACGGGACATCTTTTTGCTGGGAGAAAAGGATGGATGGATGGATGGATGGATGGAGGAAGGATGAAGTTTCCTTGCTGGGAGCGCGGTGCGAAGGGAAGGTTGTAGGATGTTCAGGGAAAGTTCCTCTTTCTCCTTCCTTTAGACCGCATTAAGTTTGTTTGTGTTCAGCCCGGTCTCTGCAACTCCCAGCATCTCGTTCCTAGAGGGTGTAATCACCTCTGTGCAATTCCGGGCGTCCTCCTGTGCGGTCCCACCGGTGCCTCTGGGTCTGTCTGCTCCCGGGTGCTTTAGGGGAACACGGAAACCCTCCACAACACACCTACTTGTACAGCTGTATCCTACGGGACGCATTTCTTCCTGCCCGCAGCTGGTGCATCTGTACGCTGCGCGCAAACGTCATCTTGATCTAATATTTGTTTGGAAAAAGCGTGTGTTTCTCTGTACTTCCAATAATGAACTCAGAGTGACTTCCCTCATGCATTCACCTTCGAAATATGCTCTCAACTTGAGCGCACGCTTCCCACCCATGTCTCTGCGAAGCAAAAGCAGTGCATTGCCCGTGAAACAAATGCAAACGGAAACCCCTTCCCACATGTCCGGAGCTGCCTGCGAGCACTCCGTCGTTAAGGCGCGCGTTGCGTGCGGTGAGGATTGCAGCTTCCTCCCTCTCATTTTTGAAGCAAAGATCACGGTGTATTCAGAGGAGGGTTGCAGAGGTTTCTGCGGTGAGATGTGCCCAGCCGGCATGCAGGTTCTGCCCCGCTGCGGCTTGGGGAGCCCATTTAGAGGCTGTCAGCGCTAGGTGACACCTTCACCGCTCAAAATCACGTGTAGCACATCACCGCTCCGGGTCCGGAAATGCCCTGGGCCGAGCACGCCTGCCCTGTGGGTCTCCTCAGGGTGCTCGCTGTGCTCTGGAGCAACCTCGGCTCCGACTCATGCATGGGGGCATCCACGTAGCAAAAACCAGTCCTGCTGGGAAACATCATCAGATGGTGCCAAAAGGGCCGACGACTCATTTCTCAGCCAAGGGTGGCCCCACAAAACCAGGGTGAGGAGGTGCTGGCAGGACGCCGTCTGCTTTGGCAGCATCCCTGCCCGAGGAGCATCTGTCCTGTGGGTTAGGAGAACGTCCTCTTCAGGGATGTGACCTGAGCGCTCGAACGCAAGCCTGCTGTCCGGGAAAGAAAACAGGGGAGGACGTTTCAGGGAAGCTGCTGCCTTGCTGGAACTGAGCTGGCTTGCCTGGTGTTCGGGCTGCTGGGTGTCTGAGCTAGGAGGGAAGCCGGGCTCGGCTGCTCATCTGTGCCAAGGGAGGGCGGGGAGCTGTACTGTATGTTAAAGCTATGTTAGTATTAGGAAGTTCCATAACAAATCATATTTTCTCTTGACCTTTCAGTTTCTGGAAATGTAGACACAATAAAACAAACGTGGAAGGCATGAGCTTATGCTGAAATATGAGGGTATAGCAGAGTGGAAAGTATAAAGCAAACAAGGAAGCAATTAAGTGCACAATGAAGGGAATTAACCAATATGCAATCCATTACGTATTTATTTATACTCAGAGGCATAACTAATAATAAACATAGGATTTCCACGAAGAAAACGGTCTCTGTTCCCTATTTTAAACAACCTTATGGCGTCGCGATGGTTGTAGATGGAGAAATTCCTTCTATCGCGTTCTCCCTTGCCCAGTTCTTCCCCGCAGCACGGTGTTTATAGCTTTGCTCTGGGTTTACAGAGCGCCTGGGAAGCTTCTGACGCAGCTCCTGTAGCATCCCAGAGCAGAGGCAGTTATTGCTTCAAAGAGCTTTCTTTGCCTGGAGCGTAGCAGGATGGAGTCCTGCTCCACGCCGGAGCTTCTGGGTACCGCCACACGAGAAATATTAAATAATCATCCTTGCGATCGTTGGCTGGGAGACAGGCGGACGGGGGGATTGACCTGGTTTTTGCCAAACCTCGTGGATGAGGTGTCGGTTTAGCCAAGAGCAGCTCACGGCGTGTTTTGGATCCCGTGGGCCTGACTTGGTGGAGGGAGTCAAGGGAGAAGAGAGTTTTTCTCTGGGCTATCTGCAAGTGGCTGATGTGAAAAACAGTATACGAGTCCAAGCCACCTCAGTGGGTCTACTCAAGCGCTTTAATGCTTGTCTTACGCTTACCGAATTGGACCTTTGGATAGGGAAGTGATTTTTGGAGGTAGTGAGTACCTGCAATGACTTTACCAAAAAATTTGGGCCATTCAGCAGCTCTGAAAATGAAGGCACTATTGAAGTGCTTGAAAATGCACGTGGAGACCAGGTGGACTTATCTGTGATAGTTTCTGTAAGCCGGTGAGATAACGTAGACCCTTGCAGTGCGTGAACCCTTCTCGTGGGTGCTCCTGACGTGAGCCAGAGTCCCTCTGCGCAAGCTCTGAGAGCCGAGCGTGCATCCGTCTGTCTTGCTGTAAAGGGTGGTGCACGTGTGGTTCTGCTTGGAACCCTCTCCCAGTCCTTATTTTACTCCCTCTGGGGTCACATAAAGTTGGTTTGAGACACTTCTCCCATTCATTGCTGCTATTTTGGCTGGCGTAGGACTGTGGGCACAGCCTCCGTGCGTGCTGTGATGGTGACCGTCACCCGGCGGGATGCCCCCTGGCAGCGCGGTGCCGTCAGCGTGGCACGGCAGCGGGCAGCAGGCTGGTGTTCCTGCAAGGAGCACAGCATCTGCGCATCCTCGTGCTGCTGCCAGCCCTGCGCAGGATGCTAGCGCGGTGCAGAATTTCCCTCTTACGGTTGGGTCTGGATATTATTATACAAAGCAAAATAAATTGCGATCCCTAATCTTGGCTTATTTATGGATCCGGCTTTAGCTGTTAAAACCCCTATTTCAGATGCGATTAGAGTTCCCTTTTGTCATGAAGGGTGTTGGCACCGGTCTGTCTCTTTGGGCGATTCTCTTGCGGCCCTGGTGCTTCTGGCTGCTTTGATGTGCGCGGCTGTGCAGGGCTTTGAGTCTCCTCCCTGATGGGCTGCCGTCTTCTCCAGGGGAAAGTGGACAGGCTGGGGTGACAAATGGTTTGCAAAGTTATTCCTTATGCTTCAGGATTGCCCACGATCCCTTTGGAGCTGTGCATGGTGTGACATTTACGTTGCTTATGAGAGTAATTAATTCATATGAAACTCGGGAGATGTAAAACGTTATGGAAGTGCTCACTAGTGCTGTTATTAATTCTTCATTATTTAAATTGTCGTTGTTTTGTCTCCTTTCTGTCTAAGGACAGGATTGTGATTTCCAGCTACGCGCAGCGATCTTGTGAGGAGCACAGTTAATGCAGCCTTGTGGTTGGTATCGTAAACACTCGATGTACTCAGGAACATATGGGGAGAGTATGGTGGAGGGTTTTTTCGCCTCATTTGCCAATTAGTAAAATGGCTCAGTAGATGTTGCTTGAATGTTTATGTTTTTTCTTCTCTGAGTTTAGACAAAGTATGGGAAACATCACGGTCCAGTTGCTTTTGAGCCATTATAAGGCAATGGAAATGAGGGGGGGATAAAAAGATCAAGTATATACAGCGCTACTTGTTCTAACATCTTCAGCTCTTCGTGCGATGAGCTGTGGCTGCTGCAGAGCACAAGTATCCAGGCGCTTCGGACTCTTATTTATTTACCTTCATAACGCTCTTCTCAGGCTGGGAGATGCTGCCGTTTTATGGATAGAGAGTGGAGACGTGGCAAAGAAAAAAAAATAGTATGTTGCTTAGCAAGTTGGTAATGGAGGAGGGATTCCAAGTCCCAAGTCAACTTCTTACCTCTCTGGACCTCTTCAACCCCTGGTCAACTCCTCCTGGGGTTCCCCTTGGCTGTGGGGGTACCCAGCATGTGCCTCATGCCTCTCTCCTACATGAAGATTTTGGTGCAGGCTTGTTGGGTCAGGTTCCCTGCCTGCTCCAGGCGGGTATGATTCTTCCTAGAGATGGACCAGAAGCTGTACCTTGAGCCACACATCCCTGAGCTTGAGACAAACCAAAGGCCAGACTTCACTGCTGAACCAAGTCCTTGGATCCTCATACCCCTGAACTTTGGGAAAATTCAGATTTGGAGCTGAATGTTGTGGTTTGGGCCCGTGTTGAATATTTACCTTCTGAGTCCCTGAAAACAAAAGCAGCATTTGATTTTCAAAGCAGTGGAGAACTCAAATTAATCTTCTGTTTCTTTTTCCTCTGTATAATGCCGCACAGCTTTCGCTGTGGTCAGTGGAAGTTGTGTCTGTAGCAAAGAGAGCAGAGACTCCTACCTCTAAATTATGCCTTGCCAGCAGGATGTTAGGATGCTTTGATTGCAAAGTTTGAATTGATAACGAGAATACGTAGCCAAGGTTTTGGTCTATAATGGCGCATAACTTACCCTGTGTGCACTTTGTCCCCCACTGCAGAGCACCGTTAATGAAGATCCTTGTGGCTGAACGCACGCCATATTCTGCACCCGGATCATGTCCGTTCAGCATTTTTATTTACTAATTTTAAAATCACAGCGTGTAATTTATCTGAGCACGAACGCAGTGGCGTGCAATAGAAGCATCTGTGTCTCAGGAAGCCTCCAAGAAGGAGCGACTGCACGGTATCAAAGAGGCAATGCAGTTGGGGGCTTGGGGGGAGATGCTGTTCCCTGGGTCCAGCTCTGATCTCTGGAGCTGTGTCCAAAAAGTCATAGCTTTATCTGCTCCCCCCCTGTTTGATTACATACGGGTCTGTTACAGCTCAGCTGGGCTTCTCTGAGAGCACCACAAACCACAAAATGATGTAGAGAAGTTAATACCCAGGTTTGGAGAACACGGAGCAGCTTGGGACGTTGGTAATGTGCTAGATGGAGTCTTTCATGGTCAGCATCCAGCCCACGACCAGAGAGCCCTGATGGTTGATGAGGGTTTGGTAACTTACGGAAACCGAGGTGGTGGATCTCAGTCGCCAACATGGCAGAAAAGACGCCCACGCAGCAAAACCTGCTATCACGAGTGGTGTAACTGGCAAACGTGCCGGTAACCTCAACAGAAAGGCTGAAACCCAACCCGCATTTCTGAAAGAATTTCTCCAGGAAAAGGGGTTGGAGAGGAAGCACATAATGCCAGTGTGAATCTGGAGCTTAGTTCAGATTTGCTTCAGTTATTAAAGGACTTTACTGCTGGATTTTTAATGTGCTTTATTTCAAAACTTTCAAAAGAAAGCTGTCATCTCCACCCAATCTCATTCAACCGGATGACAAGGGGTGTGCTTCAAAGAGAGACCATGGCCCGCATTCCTCGATGCATTGGCACTGAAGATTTTCCTTGGGAAGCCACAGCAAGCTGTTACCTGGCTAGAGAAAATTAGGAGAACGTGTGATATCAACATAGCAGAAGTGGGAGCAATTATTTAGCAGCTGGAAATGAAGAAGAGCCAATAGCAGGTGTTTTGTGCAGACAACTCCAGACTTTTTGGAGAAAGCCCTCCTCTTTTGGAGAAAGCGCTCCTGTTTTGGAGAAAGCGCTCCTCTTTTGAGAAAGCGCTCCTCCTTATCACGTGCTGATGGTGCACGTTTGTGATCCTTCCCCCTGGTAATTAAAACAGGGGTGGGTTTCCTTTGGAGGAGACTTTCTGGAGCCTCAGTGGAAGCTGCCACTGAGATGTCACAGCAGTGGAGTGTTGTCACCGCAGGGTGGGTCACGGCACTGCGAAGATGCACCCTTTGTGAGTGTGCAAGGGCTACCGGCGTGGCTGTGGCAACGGTCTGTAATTTTTCCGTGGCGGAGGCCAAGCGCGCGTCGAATTTGCACCTTTGGGCCTTGCCTGTCAGCAGCTGCTCCGCGCTGCTTTCCCCCGCGATCGGTTATTGTCTTCCTGATCTAAAGCAGACTCTGTTAAACGTCCAGCTTGTCCTCTGTGGGCATATGAGGTACACGTATTGCCCATTTGTTTTTGTGGCAATTATACTTTTTCTTTTTCTTTTTTTTTTTTTTTTTTTACATAATTATTTTTGATTGTCATTTTTTGACAGTTTCTTGGCTGGGTTATGCTGCAGCTGCCCTCATTAGGGGCTGTGCCAAACACAATCTTTTTGATATTGAATATTACTCGGTGGCTGCAGCCCCAGATGGCATGTGTAGTAGCAATCGAATCCAATTACATCTGTGTAATGCTTTTTAAATTGAAAGCCCGGTAGGAGAGAGATGCTGAGCTCCTCGCCATTTGAGTGACTTGACTAGGCTTTCTCCTAGGACTTGACGTCTCAGGAATCAGAAAAAAGAAGGGGCTGTCCTCTGTGTGGGTTAAACTGAAAGCAGAGTAACACCACATGGTTTTTATGTCCTGTTTCTCCATGCATTACGCCCACAGCCCCGTGCATTGCATAGGTGTGCAGTAGCATTGCGCCCATTTTGCAGGTAAGGAGAGGTGAGGCGGAGAGGGGTTAACAAGCTTGACTGAGGTCATAACCTAACAGACCAGCGGCAAAGCTGATGGTTGAATGTCCCTGTTGGGTGGCAGCTTGCTGGCACCAGGCTGACTCCAGCAGGTACCCCTCGTTGGACTCGATCAGTTCTCCCTCCTTGCCAACCCTCTCTAAATTTTCAGACAAAGGCGATATTTTGTTTTCTTCTCCTCTACTACGCTGTTGTATAGTCTTGTCTGGGCTATTAATAAACACCAAATGATCTCCAGCTAACGAATAAAACAATTATAGCTAAAAAGCCCCAGAGGGTGCTGAGAAGCTTTGGTGAGATGTGTTGGCCCTGGGTGATGGGGAAATGAGCACGCTTTGCTTGGGTTTACTTTGTTGTTGTCCAAAATGTGCATTTATTGAGACTTTTCAGGAATGTGACGTTGTCTGCAAAGCATGATTCATTGTTTAGGCAGTGGTGGTGAATATCTTCAGACATGTCTTGTCTTATGCACAGTGGATGTGGAGCATATTTTATTCCTTTCCTTTTTGCTGCGGATCTGAAGACTGCTATTGCGTCTTTCTCCGGCTGTCGTCTTTTCCTTCTGGCAAAAGCAACCTCAGTCCTTCCAGTCTTCCTTCGCTGGCCACATCCTTGCTCTCTGCTCTACATATTTTAAGGCTAGGAAAGTCTAAGAGGTGATTTATTATCCTGTACAGACAGAATTGCATCTCGTTACCTCCTTCTTGGAAGCATGGTTTTTCCACTTGTTGTCCTCGAGCTGTTGCACAACCACCGTAAGCCGATGCTGATGACAAACGCAGGGCGCACCGGGGGATGCGCTGGGGAACCGCTGCCGTGGGCAGCCTTTGGATACCCCACGCGGGGACTAGAGAAAGGGGTATTGGGGAAAAACAGAAGAAAATGGGCCTGAAGGATTAGCACTGGTTATTTCTGTAACGTGAGGATTTTGGAGAGTAGCTGGGGGTTTGCTGACACCGCGTGCCCCTGTAATGGCAAACGTCCTTTGGGAGCAGAGGAGGGGGAACCAGGGGAACAGAGGCACCAGGCTATTTGGGGGGTGCGCTGCTAAGCCTTATCCTAGCTAAGGCTAAGTCAAGCTAAGCCTTATCCTAGCAGCAGCGATGCCAGTTTCCACAGTCCCCTGCACGGGCTGGCGTCACAGTTACCAACTGGGACTGTCAGAAACGATTTATGAACTCAACCCAAACACTCGCAGGAACAAAAAATGCAATGGGAACCGGTACGGCCGCGGGCGAAAGGCAGGAAAGATGCTATGCGTCTGGCAAGCCCTGCTGCTTGTTTGCTCCTGCTTTGCATTAAGCTATTTGCTGCGACTTAAAAAAAACCAAACAAACAACTCTTCCTGCTGAGGCAAACGGAAAAGAGGTGGTTGGAAGGGGGTTTGTGTCTCGGAGCCAGCGCGTGCCATCAGGGAGCCGAGCATTTTGGGGACCACAGCACCGGGCGTGGGGGCAGCTCGTGGGCTCAGTCCCGGGGTCGTCGGCTCGGCCGTGGCAAAGCTGAGCTGCTGCAACGTGTTTTGTGTTAAATGTTCTTTTTCATCCCGTGCGGAAGACGTGGATGTGTATGAAGCTGATTGTGTGTACATGCTGGGTTTGTTTCTTTTTTTCATTTATATCACATTTTTTAGATGTTAAGGCTTTTGGATTTTGTAAGGGAGGCATTCTTATGGTGGTTGAAACCGCTTCTTCATTGGAAATTCTCCTAAATCTTACTCAAAAATGTATATGAAAGAATCTAATAGTTGGAAGTAAAACAAACCATTTTTAGCAAAGCAAGATGCATTTATAACATTTTTTAATTAGCTGAAAATTTTGGGGGAAATTGTTTCCAGTCACTGGACATTTTTGAGCGTATGATATCAAGAGGTTGTCAACAAATAGTAGCTCTTCTCTTGGTGCTGCAGTTGCATGGGGGATTTCCAGTCCCAAAGGTTTCAAATGCAATTCAGTCAAAGCTCTGAATTTCTGATGCTTGTTCTGTTTAATGTGAGGAGTTTCTGAAGCTCTGCCGCAATTGTTCTCCCATTAGCAATGAAACCCAACGTGCTCTCTGAAACAACCAAAACTGAGGATGTGGAATCATCCTTGGCGTACGGTGATGGTGGTTGTTGGCGGTGAGGAGCGTTGCAAGCCCAGGTCGAATTGAGGTTGTTCCCACCTCAAGTGACACCCTCCTGGCATTGCCAGGGACATTGGGCAGAGTCGTGAGGCAGAACTGAAGCAAATCCAGTTTGTAGATCACCCAAACGTGTCTTCGGGGAGGAGAATGAAGACCTGGGGGTCTTGCCTCCGTCTCTATCTGCAGTGGTACAACTGGTGGCGTCAGCACCCTGACACCCGTACCCGGCAGCAAGAACGCACTCCTCCAAACGCAGGATTTCATCCTTGCCTGCTGCTCAACACTAGCCAGGGATGTCCGGTGATAGCCAGAGGTTCCTACCCACGGAGCAGTGGTTTGGTAGGGCGGGCCATGGCTGCCAAGGGGTCTGCAAGCCAGGGGCTGAGCTGGAAGAGGTTTCGTGTTAGCAGTTGACCCTGTTCTGCTCTGCACTGAGATGGTCATGGGGAAAAATACCTCACCTGAGGCTCTTTGGGATGGTTGAACTCTGGTGCTTGCAAGGTGCAGAAGGGAGACTCACATGGGTGAGTCGGGGCAGCAAGCTGTGCCTTTTGGGCTGGTGCTGCTCCCCAGAAGCTCCCCGGTTGGTTTTTTGATGCCTCAGCAGTGGGGTAAGTGGGTAGGTGGGAGCTGTGCTTTGAGAAACCAGGAGCGTTTGCAGCCATCGGCTCCCTTCCCAGTACTGCTCTCCTGGACAAACTCAAGCTCATAAATCTCCTACTCAGCAGGGAGCATTTGTGCTATAAACTAATTAGGCAAGTGGTCAAATACCACAAACACCTTTGCCCTCATTAGAGACCAATAACGGTCCTGAGTAGGTGCTGAAATGCCTCATTAACAATGAGCAGGGCCTCCTCTCTGGGATAAGGGCTACAAAAACAAGCCAGCAGCCCAAGGATGTAAGAGGCCCTGACACTAATTTGGTGCGCTGCTAATGATTTAAATGTCAACTAGCTAGTCCAAGGCTATGTGGAAGTCCTGGGCTTGAGGGCCACAAGGCCAAGGCACGGAGATGGCGGAAGGTATTTGTATTTGCCATGGAAATGAGGAATTTGGCAGTTCTGTGTGATGAAGAGCTTCTCTCCCTCTTCTTCTCTTCATCTGCGCTGCCACTGTGTTGAGTCGGTGCCGTTCTCCTCCTTTTTCCAAAATCCTCTTCCCATCACTCTTTTTGGTTGCGCGCTCTTCCACATACGCTGCGTTGTCCTCAGAGGCCTCAGTGCTGCAACCCCGGGTTGTTTTAAAGGGTTTGGGTGGAAACCAGAGTCAGGGCGGACACCCTCCTCCAGTTGCTTCTCTTCTTTCTGCTGTTTTCCAGGGGGAAAAAAAAGTTTTTCGCGCCTGATGGTATCATCGCGGTGTCTGGAGGTGCCTCCTGAATGTGCGTCTGCATAAAAATAAACTGGGAAACATCTCCCAGACAAATTACCCTTTTCCATATTGCTAAAACAGAGCTGAAACTGGTTATTTTTTTTCTGCCCTTGTGGGCAGAAAAATGACTGCAGGCTTGTCTAGGTAATACCGGCTGGGAGATCAGAAACACCAGTTTCTGGACCCAGTTGCATCTCCTGCATTGCCTGTCTTCAGACTTCAGGAATAATTCAGACAGACATCGCTCAGATATGCCACGATACACAGTTCATCCTGCCTTGAGGCGGGGGACCAGATCTGCCTTTCTCAAACTTTTTAGTTGAATGACTGTGACATCATTTTTCAAAAAAAAAAATCCAAGATTTGCAGATTTGTCTAGTAGCCGTTGCCAGAAGGCAGTGCCCGTGCAAGTGGTTGCTTTTTAGAACCACCAAAAATGAAAGTCAATTTTGAATGTCTATTTGGTATTTGATTTTTTTTTTCCTCATGCTGTGTTTGCTTTTTTGCAGGAGCAGGACTGCATCTGCATGTGTATTTTTTTTTTTAATTTATTGGGTTTTTTTCAGTTGGCTTGCATGATACTGGTGGTATGTGGACCACCAGCCAGGAGCTGCTAGGCTGTATAATTTTTTGCTTGATCCTTTCATGCCCAATTTTGATATGACCTATAAAAAAAACCGGTGGTACTGAAGTGAGTTGGAGGTGCCTCCCACGATAGCATCTGTTTCCCACCACTGATTAGTCTTGTATTTGTGATACGCAACAAAGATGTTGCAACTAGTCTGGAGTTTAGATTTCTGGTATGTTAGTGTATGGCCAGGATGCGCAAGAAAGAGATAATGCAAAGCAGTGTCCAGCCAGTGAAAGGGAGACAGAGTAATTAAAAAAAAAAAAAAAATCTCAGAGTGATGGATTTTCTGTAATGATTACCAAGAGTGGCAAAGAAAATTAACTTTGCTTAAGCCAGGCAGAAATTCCTGATTCAGAAATTAGGCTAAGGCAGGTCCTCTAGGCCAAGTCTTCTGCCCAGACACGTCCTGCTGAATACGCTCACGGATTTCTCCAGCGGAGCAGAAAGCTCTAGCAGCATTCTTTGGATGCCATCCAGGGAGGGATGTGCAAAAGGGTCATTACTCTGCGCATGAGATTCCGTGTTTGCCCAGGTTGCGTGTCACTGGGAACGACGCAGAGCAAATGGCAAATTCCTTATAAAAGTGGTTTTGTGGAGGGATAAAATGTACAGCTGCGGCCACTTCCAGATGTGTGATGAGGAAGGACTTATCTCCCCCACCATCCCTCCTAGTCCAGTGCCTTTAAATACCATTCTCCAGCTCTAATGTTCACCCCCAAAGGCCCGTTAACACTTCCACACAGATGTGTTTGGGTGCTGATGGGTCCCTGATTCATTTGCTTTAAAAGCAAAAACTCGCTCGCAGCTGGTTGAAAAATCAAGGGAGACATTTTGTAGAAGTAATAATAACGTTCAATGAAGAAATCCCTGGTGGATTTTCTCAACCTTTGCTGCTTAATGAACCAACTGATTCAGCCTGTAGTGTTGAAATAATCCTTCCAAGGACGTGAGAGCAGTCCCATTAAGTCAGGGGAAAGATTTTACTGCAAAACTTTTGTTAATGAACCAAGATTTTGTTGTCAGAGGAAGAAATGGGGCTTTCTCTGACCTGGCTTTTAGGCGCAGGTGAGTTAATTTAGATTGCTTTCCCTGCATTTTAGGCTGACACCTAATCATCAATATAGCTCGCAATGTTTCTTTCTCTTCTTTTGTTATTAACCGAGGGACAATGGAGAGGTTTGTAGAGGGAAAATCCCCCGAGTCCTGTTTAATACAAAGACAACACCTCCTTCAGCTCAGGAAATCCCTGAGCTGCTTTTTTTTTTTTTGTTTTTTGTTTTGTTTTGAGGCTGGGGAAATATTCTGAGGAAAAAAAATCACAGCATGTTTATTGTATTCTTAAACCCTTCCCTAGGCATCTGCTTTTGGCCACTTTTAGTGACAAAACACTGAGCTAGGTGGACCTTGGAGAGCCATTATTAGTCTCTGTGTCACCAGATTGTTCCTAGGTCTTTTAATTGGTGTTGCAGAAGTGCTGAGGGACACTTGCACAGAGCGGGGGGTTTTGTCATCTTCATCACCCTGCTTTTCTTCCCACCCTTCCTCTGACAACCTCTTTGCTTTTAACTGGCTTTTCCTCTGACTGTGGTACCACTAGCCTTTCTGAAGAGGTCAGTCTTGGATGGGCTAAAGCTGTGCAGAGCCACTTTCCTGGGCTTTTATCTCCCACCCTCCTGAGCACTCCTGAGGATGCTCAAGCCTCCCGTGTTTGAGTGCTTTCCTCTTGGGTACCGCTGCTGCCAGAGCAGTGTCAGCTCCATCGTGCAGCACTGCAAACCTTCTTCTCCACATTTCCAGATGAAGGGTTTCCTATCTACGTGCCCTTTAATGTTGATGCTTCTCTCTCAAATGCAAGAAAAGGGACTTGGGTGAATAACAGTTACGTGTGGAAGGAACTGACTCGTACCAGGAACCCCACTGATTTGAATGACAAAGCCGAGATCTGCGTGAGGAAGCACTGATGGTATACATATTCAGGACCTTCACCGCAAATTCAGAAGCTTTGTGTCCACCTAGGACCCTCAGAATACACACAGATTTAGTCCACTATTGGCTAGAGATCCCCTCTCAAAATACAAATAGGGATCTCAGTTGAAAATCCTTCCCTTGTTGAATCCAAAGACAAATTTCCCCTTCCCTTAGGTGGGACCAGGATTTCCAACCCTGCAAAAGCCTATGTTTGCCTTCTGCCTGCCTTAGAGCAGCCAGGAGGTGAAGAAAGCTGGTCCATAGTGAACCAGACAAGCTGTAGGTGAAGCCTGTTAGCAGAGAGGCACTCAGAAGGAGACAGTGTTATCCTCTTTCCCATCAAAGCCATCTGGCTCTCAGTTGCCAAACCAGTGCCAAGCCCCAGTGACCTTTCAGACTCATCACTGTGCTTAGAAGATTTACAGTGGAAAAAAGCTACTTCTTGTGAGGAAACTCTTGCTCCTTCCTCCCAGGAGACCATCTAGCCGCAATGACTCATACGTTCATCATCCTGGCTTCCCGTAACTGTCCGACAGTGGCTACAACGCAAAGGCTTGGGGAGAATCCGTGCTTGCTTGCCTCTGAGATAGGGTGATGTAAGCTCCTGCTCTGGCTTCTCCCGGCTTTCTAGACTGTTCAAAGCTTTAGTCTCATCACTCCATCGCCCAGCAGGCCAGCCCTGGCTCAAGCACCGTCTTGCCTCCCCTGAAGTGATGACATTTTAAAAGGGCTTTGGAATGACGAAGGTCCCAGAGTCCAGGAGGAAATGGAGGTGAAGCTCACTGGCAGCTTGGGAAGGTCCCGAGTTTCCAGATCATCTGCCTAAGTCACTGTCTGCCTGTTTTCAGGCAGAGCTGCAAACCACATTTAGCGGTTGCAGCGGAGCCGCCGCGAAGATTTTCATTTCAAGTTGCCAAGATGTTCTCTACAAGGTACTGGTAGCCTGTAGAGTAACCCTTGGAGAAGGAATTCTGTTATTATGGGACAAATGGAAAAAGAAGTACCCTGAAGTCAGGAGGGAGGCTACTCCTGCTCAAGTCAAAGAGGAGCTGAAAAATAAACTGGAGAGACGGGTCCAAGCCCTGAAGTGGCATTCGGTTCAGATTTCAAACACCTCAAAAATCCATAAGTGGATTTGTACTTGAACCCCATTAAAAAGTTCAAGGTCTCTCAGAAAACTGGGGGTTGAGTTTGTGTTTTAAAGTTTCCTGCCTCCAACCGATTTAGACGTTCTCCGATCTGGGGCTTTGTTCATGTCTGTCGCCGATTGTGGAGCCGTGAACAAATAGGTCTGTTGAGGGAGCTGCGTTGGCTGGTCCGCGTGAGCCACTGCCTGCCTTCAAATAGACCAAGAGACTCAACGGAGTCTTGTGCTGAGGAACATGAGAGCAGCACCAAGGCATCTGACATGAGGTTGTTTGAATGTTCGTGGTTTTTTGTCTGTGGGACTCTTTGTGTCCTCCGCTTTCAAAATTCCCGACTGTTCCTCTGAACCCAAACCACATGGATTTTTTCCTGATGTCAGGTAGATGCAGTCAGATTTCTCCAGCTGCCAAGTGCAAGGTGAGATCCCAACAAGTATGCGGCAGGCTGTTTTGGAAAAGGGCTCCATCATCTCCAGAGCTCCCAAGGAAAAGTTAGTTACCCATAAACTCCCACAGCAGGCAAAACAGACTCAAACCAAAAGCCTTGATGTAAATCTAAACCATGATGTTCACTGGGGTGAAAACTGTCCTTTTATGCGAAGCAGCCTGGATCCGAGATGTGCGCGAAAGCCAAATCTGAAGTCAGTCTTAATGAAAACTTGCTGTGCTGTTGGATTGCTTCTTGGCCTTTCCCTCCATCCCTCTCCCTTGAACTTCTCCAGCGTGCAACCTCTGCTGGGATACTCGTAAGCTATAATCCTCCCTGCCATATTTCCAGGAGACCTGGGGCTACGAGGAGAAGACAACTCTCTGCCTTGGGTCAGTTCTTCATCTCTTAGCCCTCAGCGGGTGCCAGCAGCATCAGGAGGCTGCGAGCATTGGTGGGATGAGGAAAGTTGTCCATAATGTGCCTGAATTCATCTTGTTGCTCCTTCACAAGGCAAGCACACAGCACAGGCTACCTAGAAAGGAGGAATGGAAAATAAACAGACATTGTGGAATTTTATTTTTTTTTTTTTTTCCCCCCTGTGGGATGGGCGGCTGCCAGGCAGAGCTCCATTCTGCGGGACCGAGGACCGATCTATGCCCTTTTTGTTCCCACCGTTTTCAAAGGGTTTCCATTTAGGCTTTCAAGTGAACGGATGTGCTCCCGGGAGTGCGGCGCACAAGGAGCACTTCTCTGGGGCAGGGACACTGCGGTTCCAGGCTGGGTCGGGAGCGGTGCAGCCCTGTTTATTTGTCTGCCTCCCGCCAGGCGGGAGCTCACATTACAATGACAGGCAGGCAAAGAGAGTCCCAAGAAGGAGAAAAAAAATGGGCCAAAATCTCCCTTACCCCCATATCAGGTTTGAGGCTCCGAGCAGAGGAAAGGAAAAGCAGAGCACAGCTTTCCAAAGCAGCCGACGGATGTTGGGGGGATTTCAGAGGCTGATTTTACTCGAGGAGAATCGATTGTAGCATCTCAGCCGATGGCTGCCACAGATTTCCAGCTGCCCGTTGCAGGGTCGTGCTGCATGGGGTAGGAGCCCGAGGGGTCCAGCTGGGGACGGGTGCGTTGGCAGGCAGGGAGGTGTTTGCAGGAGGTGTTGATTATTATCTCCGGTTACTCCATCCCAGCAGAAATTTTGGGGCCTTTGGGGCTGAAAACTGTACCACCAGAGCACGTGGGAACAGAGCAGGGCTTTTCTTTCCCACCAAATCTCTTCTTGATTTATTATGCGCCTGCTCAGCAAGGAGGAATGCCAGCGCTGCAAGGATTGCGTTATCTGGGTCGTGCTGTTAATGAGGCCATCATGTTGATTAAGCATCAGCCTGGAACATTATTTCGGCAAGGTCCCTCTCTCCCTCTGCAGTGACTGACACTTCTCCCTGAATAGACAGACCAGAGAAAGTCCTCAAGACTCATTGTTTGGGATTAAAATAAATAGCGATGGAGGTGGGGCAGGGCTGGTGGCAGATGTGTGCAAAAGATTGCACAACTTCTGGCCGCTGAGGACGGAGCTGCCCGATTAAAACCAGCTACAGATGAGGATAGGGGCGGATGCATGAGAACGTTCATTAAGGATAATAAATAATTAGGCGTGAAATGCCTAGAAATGGCTCAAGTCAAGGGGTGTAGAGGGAGGAGAGGAGAAGGGATCCCGTTTAGCACAAGTTAAATCTGCAGGCTGCACTTTTTGGTATGAAGCTGGCAGCGCTGGCATAAAGAAAACAGGTGACTTGGGAAATTGTTTGATTTCCTTTCCTTCCCCTCCAGCTTTTTCCCCAGCGGCGATGATCTGCCAATACAGCTCTGAGTAAAAGTGACACATCTGGCAGTTTTACCCAGGAACTCCAGCCCAAATCTCTTTGCTTTGCTAACAACTCAAGATTTTGTCATATTCTGGGCCACCCGTGAACCTCAGAGAAGTTAGAAGTGCCAGCAAATCTGCCTATCTAGCTGTGCCAGCAGGATCTGGCAGCAGCGAAGGTGGTCACAAGCTGCAGCTTGTGATGGTCCCCACCACGTCCAGCCGATGGGCACGTGTTCAGTTGGATCCTTGCTGGCAGTCGTAACCTCCACGTTGTGTGAAGCCACGATGTTGAAGGTGGCTTCTGGGAAGGATGGAGGCAGACTTGTCGGGGATCAGGTCTGTACTTTTAGCTGCTCTTGGGAGTCCGTGGTGGGGCAGAGGGTGCATTAGCATCTCTGCAGATGCCCATCCCCGCTGCCTGGGAATCGTCCCTTCAATTCCCTCTTCTCCAAGAGTGATAAGAGCAGCTAAGCTTTCCTGGCAGCCGTGCCAGCCGTGCATCCCCATGGCATGCCTCTCCCTGCAGGAAGCAGCAAGCGTGGGTTTCTCTCTCGAGGGGACAGGGCAGGCTGTCTTCTGACAGGGAGTTTGAGACCCAGCACGTCAGCCTCTGGAGCCCAGCTGTGACTGGCTCTGGCTGCCCTGGAAAAGAATTTAATCTGACTCACTACGCGCTCCTAGTTTTGGTGATAATTGTGGTGCGCGAACTGTCCAGAAATGTATCTTTTATTCACAGGGGTGTGCATGGGCATGTATTTAGAAGAGAAATCAGGATGTTGGTCCCACAATGTGGTTTGCAGAAATAAGTCTCCTAAGAGGTCCGTGTTGCATTCAGAGAATTTCCACTTGGTTGGTTGATGGTAGGGTGGGCTGCTCCGTGGGACCAGCCCCAGGGGATGGTGACGTTGGGAAGGGAGCACATTTGCTGCCCAGGTTTTGTGCTGGGTTGGGGTGGGCATAAGGAAGCCAAGCTGAGGGTGCCTGTTTGGGGCTGAGGATGGGTCAGCAACTTGTGCTGAAGCCATCAGTGAGTCACTTGCTCTGCCTGAAACCAACAGCTTGGAAATCCTCCCTAAACTTCATCTCCTTGAAAGTACCAGATGTTGAAACCAGGCTGAGATTCTCAGGGCAAAAGAAACACGCTGTAAGCAGAGTTTGCTAAACACCAGCACCGTGAAATGTAGGAATGCCAGCAGGGAACGCAAACCCACACCTCGTGGAGTGGTAATATGCGTGGTGCACAGGAGGGAGATGCGAACACCACTCGGTTTTCAGGCTGCTGCTTCTTAAATCAGCTGGAGCAGATGCCTTCAGCATCCAAGAAGGGATGCTGCTGCTTCATGTGGCTTCTTCCATCTGAGCCTCTGTCAGCTGCAAGTTGAAGGGGAAAATTGAGTGGAAGAGGTTCAGGTGCTGGCAGCGTGTCCTCTGCTTGCAGACGTACAGCTGACATCTGCAGCTAACTCTCCGATCCTCCTAAAAGTCACCGCCACCCTAACCAGAACCCTGAAATACCTCTTCATTTTAAATGTTCCCCACCCCCAAACTATCTTCCTCGCCTGCGTTCACCAGTGGACAACTACAGCAATCAAAGAGGCTTTACGTTTTGTTGTTGTTTTTCAGTTTTGAGGGTTTGGGGTTTTGTTTTTTTCTAAAACCTATAAAGTCCCAAGGCAGCATGTGCGTTAGGAATTGCTGAACGAGGTAATTGCTTTGTGCAGTCCCTTGGAGGGGACTCATTTTTTTAAGTGGAAAGAGGAGTGTGTTGATTTGGTCACGTGCCAACCAGGAAATACCAAAAAGCTGAAGATGGACCCGTTACAAACAGGCTAACCAGCCTCAGATGTCCCTTCAATATTGGGATATGGAAGGTAATAGAGAGCACATGGGTCCTGTAAATGATGAGATTATTAACAAATACACAGAAATAAAGCCATTTGGCTGCCTTGGTGAAACACTGAAGCCACTAGTTTCAGCTGAAATCTCTTAATTGCCCCCGATTGCCCTGTAGCGGGTGTTTTTCCTGCATTCTGTCGAGATCTGAGGTTCCGTGTTGGGTTTTGCATCTCCTGTCAGCCACAGTTTAATCCTACACTTTTCTCCTGCGGAAGGGCCGGAGGAGAAGCTGGAACAGAGATGCTGATGCTCTGGGGTACGCGATGTCGGTAGGAGAAAGGATGCTGTGGGGAAAAAGCACAAAGCGGGAGAGGCAAGTGCCCTTCCGAAGCAGCAGGGCAGAGATGCGAGCTGTGCTTGCCTCCTTTCGCCTGCTTGACCCCTGTCCTGCTGCTGCCACTTCACTGCTTGAGCCTAAGAGGCTGGGGAGGAAGGAAATGAGTCGGAGTGGGAAGGACACTTGGGAAAACTCACAGTCCTCAAAGCAGGGAGCCCGGAGTCTGGTTTTTAATCCCTCCTTTGGCATCCCTGCAAGCGCCGACCCCCTTTGAGGAGGCTGCAGGGAGCTGCAGGTGCTCACACAGGTTGTAAAGCAATCAGGTCGTTCGTCTCTGTGCTGAAAGATGCATCAAGGAGCCCCTCTCTAGGCATCCAGCCTCGAAAATACTGGCCCAGGTTTTAATTCCTGTGTCTGGGCTTCCTTTCCTGGGGCTGGGACAAGGGCGTAGGCAGATGTCAACGCAGCATCTGTGCGTGCATACGTTTTCTCTTTAGGGGGAGGAGGAGAGAGAGCTGTGTCCAATACAAGGTGCCTTCAGCCACGAGGATGAGGAAAAGTCTCCTATCACGTTGCATGGGACGGAGGCAGCGTGAGCAGCGGCTCAGTGGCAGGGTGGGCAGGACGATGCCAACGTGGCGTTTTGGAGGTGTCTATGGGAAAAGGGGAGGCCAGCTGGACTTCACGTTGCCTACCCCATGGCATGGTGCTGAGAGTGTAGGGGGGCATTAAGTGGGGGCTAGAGGGGAGTCCTGCAGCCTCCTACACTTTGGGGAGGTCCACCCTCGAGCCGGAGTCGCGGGCAGTGCTCCTGGGCTCCGAGCACGGAGCAGGAGCCCTGCATGCCCTGAGCGTGGGAGGAAGCAACGGGCTGTGCAGTAGACGGTCTTCAAACCCTTTGTTCTGGTGCTTCAACATCACTGTTTGACCTCAAGCACTTGAGCTGGGAAGTTTTAAGCCATTTTTAGCTGCCTGGCTGCAAAGGGGAAGGGAGGGAGGAGGGAGAGAGAAATACCATGCGGTTAGCATTACATCCCCGACACAATAGGAACTTTTATTAGCAATTTTCCATTGTGTTTCAAATGGCAAAGATCATGGTTATATTTGCATGTTTCAGGCTGTCCTGGAGAATTAGCTTTCCTCTGCGATTGGGTAATAGTTTTCACATTGCATTAGCTTCAGCGTTTGGAGTGAGATCCAAAAGCTGCAGCTGAAGAGTGACGATTCTCCTGCCGTTGGAGACCTTGGTTCTTACCTGGTAGTTCAACCTAGGGAGAAGCAGGTTGTAAGAAGCTTGATCTCTTTGTGGGGCAGAGAAGGAGGAGGTGGCAGGTGGGCACTGCCTTTGCTCCGAGGGTATCGATTGCACTTCACAGGCCAATAAAAAGGCATGCGTTTCTGGCTAGAATAACAATAAGGACGTTTCTTTGCTTTAGGATAAGTCAGGATTTGACTAGATTTATGCTTGGCTCTGCAGAGGACATGCAGCTATTGACAGCCTGAAAGAAATTAGGCCAAGAAAACAAAACAGAAACAACTGGGAATCATTGCAGCTTTCAGTCTGCAGTATTGCTTCCAGGACCGTAGGACCCAGGCGCTTTGACTCTGGGCCACGGCCCTGTTGGGTTTGGTTTTTTTCCCCCCCCCCCCCTTTGAGATTTTGCACAGCGCTTTCTGCGGGGGAGTTCTGCTCTGCAGCCTGGATGAAGCTGTGATGTGCATCCTCCCTGTTGTGGGACCTGGAGCGTGGTCACCAAACCGCTGGCTGATGGCAGGATGGAAGCTCAAAGAGCTCTGCCTCTCCTTGCCTTCCCCTGCATGGCCAGCTATGGCTCAGGCACGACTGTGGGGCCAATGGTAAAAGCTGCTGCAACGCCGTAGCCCAGATCCCTGATCCTCCTCTCGCAGCTCTTCACAAGCTCTCTAGTCTCTGTGCAACACCGCTGTAACAGAAATCCCCAGTTAAAGCATCTTGCTAAAAGGTGGGGAGCTGTTGCTGCTGGTGGCACCCTGCTCCACTGAGCCTTGGTGCTTCTTCCCAAGAGGGACAAAAGGATGAGAATTTTTTTTTGCGTGCTTTTTAGAAACCAGCAAGTTAACCCAGTTGTCCTGAGATATATTGTTAAACTGATGTTGATCCCGGTCTATTTTCTCTTCTTCCCCTAGCAGACCTGCTCCTATTTTTAGAGACTACTCTTGAGTAATTTTAGGGTTGTGCCAAACACTGACAATGAAACCCCATGTGCTGCAGACAGGGTTTTCATCCTAAGGCTGAACTTCGTACCAGGGCTTTATGAAGGTGCTTGAGCTTCATTGGGCTTGGTGTAATACAAGAGCAGGTGCCGTACGAATAAGGTACCCTCCTTGCACTCCGCTTTGCTAGTCCCAAACTCCATCTCTGATGCCTAAGCCCAAGGGAAAAAGCATACGTGTACTGTACAGCATGAAGGTCAGACTGACGTTAGGGCTGCAGAGTGTCTGTTTGTCCATTCTGCTCACAGGCAAGGCCTTCATATTTTGTTACCATCTGGACAGCAAATGTGCCCTCCTACGGGAACTTAGTTTTGACCTTTGCTCGTTTTGTTTAAGAACGAATATAAGGCAAACGTGTAACATTTGCACCAGGGATCTCCTGTCAGCACCGCAGATAGGTCGGGAGAGCTGGCTTGGCTGTCTTGCTTGTGTCATGTGTTTATGATACACGTATATAAAGGCATATAGCTGAGTTTATTCTCTGTGTTTGGCTGAAGCCGGAGAAGACAGAACCTCTGTTTGAAGCGAGGGTATTTCTAATGTTACCATTTTAGATCTGTGATTATTAGTTTTAATGTGAACGGCGAGTCCCGCCATATGCCGCGAGCTCCACACAATGTGCTCCTTCACGGCGGCGGCATGGTCGTCATCGGGAGGCGAGCGTATCTGCCGCGGGTCCTTTGATTCATGGCACCTATCGCATGGATCACGACCATCGGTTAATCTGATCTCCTGCAGACCGTGAACACGTTGTTGCTTGTTTCATCAGCCGTTAGCACAGATGGGTTGTGGTGTTTGGTGATCTCTGATATTTGGGCTGTTCAGCCGGTGGGCTGGTGACCGTCAGTCTTGTGTAGCTCAAGCGTGACGGCGCAAGCTAGGATGAGTCCCTGTCCATAGCCATCGGCTGCATTTGGCTACCCAGAGCTGGAGCATGCCCTGCCTGCAGGCCTTTCTTCTTCTTTCCCTTTAGAAAGTGCTGACATCCAGCAAAAACCCAGCGTAACCTCTGTGAGCAGAGACTTGGAGCTCTTTTTTGGAGGAGAAGGAAAGGTCAGCCTTTCCTTTATCCAGTGAGCTGGTAGCTTGCCACCAAAACAGACTAGGGCAGCAGAGTTGAGTGCCCTAACTCAAAATGAAGAGGTTTAGTTGGTTAAACATCTGTCGAAGATGGGAGCTGTCCTGGGGTACCCCCACTGCGTTCACCCAGCTTTGTACGAGCTCACAGCAGCCCCGACTCCGTCCACATCAAGCATCCCCACAAGATGCTGCTACTCGCTTTATAGTCTTTAAATGGGTCTTGCCAAGATTAAATTGGAAAATAAACCCCCACGGCTCAGGCTTCAGCTGTTGAGATTATGAAGATTGATCAAATAGCACAATTAAATGTATTTATTAAATAAATGGGTGGTTTATCTTCTGCCTCGCACCCACAGGGCTGATGCTGAGCTGCCTCTCGCCGGCTTTAATGGGTTCCGCTGCGCAGACGTTAGCACGGGCGAGGGCTGAATCGAGCCTTTGCTTTGCACTATCGAGCTAGACCAGCCAGTTTCGGGTTTTTGGGTTGGTACATGGTTTCGTTTGCCCGTTTTCTCCGGCTGAAGAGCTGCCCAGCGCGGGTTCTTCCAGACAGGCCTGGGGGTGTTTCCATATGTGCCAAGAAAATTGGGCTTTGACAGTAAAACCAAAACAATACAACTTTGTGCCCCCGTCCCGTGTCCCTCCCAATAAATTAAAAAGCATTTCTCTCTCTTTTTTTTTTTTTTTTTTTCTCCTTTGTAACACAGCTTTGTTTTAAAATGCAAAGCCTGGTCTGCATCCCGCCCCGCTCTAGCACTGTCCCTTTAAAATCTGATTTTGGCAGCAGGTCCGGTGGCTGTGGCTCCTGTCCCGAGCAGATGGCTTTAGTTAGGACAGATTCGGTGGCAGGTCTCCGGGATGCCGAATCTCTGCCTCGTTTGCTCCCTTCTTCTGTCATCAATAAAACCATTGAGAGAATCTTTAATAAATAAACAAAAAAGCATTTTTCTACTGACAGTGGGATGGAAAATGACTCATAGGAAAACAGGGTATAAAGTACACTCTAGTATTAGGTATTACATGTGTCGAGTTTCTGTTTGGGGTCCAAGAATGCTGTGGTTTTTCTCTAAGGATTATGCCATTGTGGAATAATGTCATTGTGGAGTATTTGGTCAAGATGAGCTGATTGAGTCTGGTGGTTACTTACAAACATATATCTCTGTTTTTCAGCATTCGGAAAATCTGTGACAAGCAGTTTTCGGGAGGCTACGGGCAATTATTGCCATCACTGTTTCCAGCCCTGCCGAATGCCGTGAAAACTGCTGGAGTCATGCTTTCTCTCCTCCCTTCCTTTTCTTCATTCATGTAGGACCTACTGTTTTTTCTTGGGATCGGGTGCAAACAAACTGGGCAGGATCCTTTGCGCTGGCTTAGACCTACCAAAGGACTAATCCAGTCCTAGAGAGAGGTTGGGAGGAGCTCGCCTGACGTTAATGTGAATGAAGAGCAAAGTCTTTAAGGGATGGAGGAAAAGGGGTGAGAAATATTCTGCACAGAAACCACCGTGTTAAAGTTGGGGACCCCCAGCAGTGCCAGCGGGACTTGGGTGGTAGTCACCAAAAAGGCTTTTGGAGGAGAAACCTTAATCCGCTAAACCCTTGCTCCTCCTCTGCGGACGTTAACGGATGCACTGGGAGAAGGGACGTTTCAAGTGGCACTTGCACTTGTTCCAGCAAGTCATCTGCAGAGCTAAGGAGGCGCCTGAGGAGGGCTGATGCCCAGTTTCTCTTCCCTTCTACCCTGCGATCCTCGTTTTCAGCGCGGTAGTCCCTAGAAACACCGCCGTATCCATTCTTGCTAGGAGGTGGTAGGATATCGTGCTTTCTTCCCGTTATTCAAATGCGCTGATGATTAGTAAAGGGGGGGGAAAAAAAAAATCTTTTACAATTTGGTTTTCAGCCTCCCGGTAGAAAAAAATTGTGCGCCGTGATGATCTTAACTCTAGAAATTATAACTACGTGATCCTGTTAGCTGTTATCGTCACTTCTACCTCCCTGGTCTGCGCTGCACGGAGGTTTGACAGCTCGGGGTCAGCCCCAGGCAGCTCCTGCTTGAGCATGGTCGGAGAGCAAAAAGGAAGCGTCGAAGGATGAACTCGAACGGCAAGGGCTCGCGCTGCGGGCTCAATGAAATATTTATAGAGCACTATATACACAACTGCAGACAGGCTTTAAAAATGGGAAACACTTGAAGCAAAACGAGGGCCATTTGGATACAGAAGGCCTCATTTTCTAGCGTTTCCTAGCCAAAAAAAAAAAAAAAGCACATATACAAAGAGCCGTTTCTAGTTTTGCCCATCTGTCGCAATTTCTCTGGTTCACATGCGCTGCCTTCTTTTTGGTTTGTTTTCGGTGGTTTTTGTCAGTAAGGGATGGAGGGTATCAGGGAGGGTGTACGTGCGCGCGTACCTCGGTGGGGAGCGCTGCCCGCTGGCCGAAAGGAAAGCAGAGGTGTCCTGGCAGGAGAAGGTTTTGTCCCACAGCTTATTTTTGGGAAGGGCTGGGGTGGGTGTGTGCTGCAAATCCCCCCTGAAGCATGTATGAGCCTGCCTGGAGCAGTATGTGTGCGTGCTGAAGGAGTAGGTAAGGAGCTTTATTCTTCTTACCGTTGCAGTCTCTACCTACCTACTACATAGTCGAGACACCTGCATTAATATTAGCTCAATGCAAAATGTAAATAAATATAAGCGCACGGAGTGTGTTTAAAAGCATTATAAATGTATTATATATTATGTTAACACACAAATATAAACGCATATTGGTGGAAAAAGGAGTGAAGGGTCACCAGTTGAGCACATCTCTGGGGGCTTCCAGTGCCTGGATGAGGTCCTGAGGTTTCCAGGATGGGGCAACATCCAGACGGTTCAGGAATAACGTGGACCAGGAGCCAGCATCAGCTGGGGAAGGCCCTTCTAGCCGCATCACATCACAGCGATGGCATGTGCCATTCCTATGATGCAATTATTCTTCATAGGCTCGTTGACCTGAAACTAAACTCTTGGGAAAGCCGAGATTCGAGGCAGCCTTCGTCTGTCCGACTCTGAACAGGGAGAGACAGGGCTCCGGGGGAAGGGGCAGGCATGTGGGGGAAGCCGGCTTGCCCTTCCCGTGGATGTTTTTAGGGGATTAAGAGGGGAACGATCGCTCTCCAGGACTGTCTCAAGGTTTAAGAATTACCTGGAGGGCCTGCTGGAATCCATTTTTGGATGACTGGAGATTTTTTCCTATCCGCAGTGACAGAAAGCGAGTCCAGCGGTCTGGAAACGCTCCCCGAGCTGTCAGAAGAATGATGGTTGTTCTCTGCGGCTCGGTGGAAAGCTGACCCATGGCAGGCTGCGGCGAGAGCCGGGGGGCCGCTGGACCCCTCTGCCCATCGTCGTGGGCAGGTCTGCCATGGGGGAGGCTGGGGACACCCTACCACGGGAGGTGCATCAAGCTGATCTCTGGTTGCTCCACCATTTGGGTTTGGAGAGGAACGGGGGATGAGGAGGAAGCAGAGGGAGAGTCCTGATGTTTATTGATGCCTCTTCTGATCTCCTGGAAGTGCCCACATTTAGGGCTGGGAAGATGGTGCTGGAGAGGAACAGCCTTTCCTGCTCCAGCACTTACCGTGGTCTGGGTTCCCCCCACTTCATCTTCCCTGGCCAAGGGGAACTGCTCCTCCTGAGGACCTGGCTGGTAACTAGAAAAGCTGGAAGGTTCTTGGGTAAAGAACCAAAGTTTTGGGGGCTGCAAGGGGCCCTAACTCCATCCACAGCATCACCCCAGCTGGAGGAAGATGTGTAGCTTGATGGGAAGTCCTTCCCAGCCCCACACCTGGGGGGCAGACATTAGCACCACTCCTGCAAGTGACGTTTGCTCTGCTTTTCAGCTTTTTCTTCTAAAATTTCTTTGGTGCTTTCCCCAGTTGCTGTTTTTATTGCTAATATCCCTGGATAAAGTGATAAGTGAGAAAACAGAGGAGCAGTAACACAGACCTTTCTGTTTACTAACAGAATCTCTTAATTTGGGTTTTTTTTTTTTTCTTCCTGAAGGTGTCTGGCAGCAGATGAGGGGCTGAGACTAGAGCAGGAAAAGGAGCTCGACTTAACGCCGAGCCCATCCTAGACAGCGCTGCCCCTTGCTGGAGCGTGGACCTGGGCAAGCAACGGTAAGGAAATAGCCTCTTATTTCTCCTGAATTGGTAAATCACTGAACACAGGGCAGAATGTTTTCTCTGCTGTGCTCTCGTGCCCAGGGACTAGGGGCAGGACTTCGCTTGTGAGGTTTTGTTTGCTCGAAGGTACCCCAGACACCTCTGGCTGCTCCCCGATTCCTGCAGCCATAAAGGTCGCAGCATCCCTTCCCTATTTACGTACGTATAGGTTCTTAGGACACGACGCTACTTCCCGGGTGAGCCACGATTATACCGCACCTTCCAAAATAATTCCTCTGTGGAAACCCAGACGTTCAGCCTGTGAAAGCCAGCACTCAAATCCCACATTCGGGAAGCGGGGAATGCCTCGGGCTGCACGGAGGTCTTGGCCATGGAGGTTGTGTCCTCAAGGTCCCGCATGCATGGGACACACTCTCTGCCCTCCCTTTGTCTTCGGTGGTGATAAGATGCTGTTGCAGCCCAAAATCGGACCTAATTTTTTCTTATGCTGTATCTTTGCAAAACCAGCATCGCGGGCTGTGTGGTGTTTTCCAGATTCAGGACTTTACGACTGTTCTATCCCGCGGGGAAAGAAAAATGAGGGAAAAAGAAAAAAATCACTCTAGAAACTCAGCACCACCGAGCAGCCTTCCAGTAAGGGGTGCTCCTAAGCAACCCTACAATAATAAACGGAAGAAGGATGCCCGCAGCTCGTTAATGGAGGACCAGCATGTGCTGGTGCCTCTGACCCACTTGTATTCGAGCAGGTCTTGTGGGCAACCCTAAAAAACCCCACAAAACCAGTATGCGGATGGGAACAGGGTAAAAATGTCGTGAAAGAAAAACATATTTCCCTTTTCAGCTTCTAGGGAGTTGGAAATAATGCGGAAAAAGATGTTGTTAGTTAATACTGATGAATGATCCTCTGGCAGCACCATTAATCAAAGCTAATCATCGAAATGTTTTTGGGAGCGGAAATTTGTGTGCACTGGTTTTGATTCCTGTATAGAATAAATGGCTTTATCGGTTTCTTCTATGGAGTTTGAAAAGCATCCAGTGGCCTGCTGTTTTCTTGACCGTCTAATGACTCGGGGAAATCTAGAGGGCCCAGCAGAGGTTTTGCTGGCATTAAAAGCTTGAGGTAATACTTCTAAAAGCAGCTATAGGAGTCAGAGGCACATCCCCATTGACTCTGGGGGTGATTTTATTGGTGATTTTTAGCTCTGATTTTTATTTATTTACTTTTGCTGAGCATATGCATTTGCAGTCCAGGTATCTTTTTGTTGTAGACTTGCGATTCAGAGAGGATGATGTGTTTCTTCCCTTGCATTTCCAAGCGATCGCTCCACGAGCGATCCTTCCTAAAGGCGCTCCGCAGCAATTCTGCATCCATCCCCCCGACTAAATGCTGTGTTTGGATGCGTAAAGGGCCCTTGCTTATTCGTATCAGGAAAATTACTCTTCTGCTCACCCAGTTTCCAAAGATGTTTCTGTAGTGCAGGTGTGACGGAAAAGATTGGCTCAAGTGCTTTATTCAGCACGTGTCCCATTAAAACCAGTGGAACTCCCCATCCAGGAGACCGAAGAGTGATTCGAGGTCAAAAGCTCCAGATGACGAACCGGCCAATTCTGATTTTACGGGTCCCACAAGTTTTACGGACACTTTTGCACGCGGAGGACTGCCAGGTGAGTGCTGCAAATCACCACCACCGAGCCCGGCGTGAGGATCCCTCTGTGCAAAAGCTCACAACTGGTGCCCAGGACATCGGATTTAGGCAAAGGCTGAAAAGTTGCATCTGCTTTTAGTACGGGTTTTCTTGCAACGGCAAAATGAACGTGAAATTCATTAGCAAAAACTGAATCCTGGATCATCTGTTTCAAAAATGCGGACCCTTGCCAAGCTGATAGAAAGGAAAACCGGAGGAGTGTAAAAATTTATATCCCGTTTTATACCGCAGAGTTGCAAACGGTTGACGAGGACGCCCCGTGCGCCCAAGCCACCGCGCTTTGCAATTAGGGAAGCTAATTGCAATAGCGGGAGCTGAAACGCCAGGGTCAGCCAGCAGCCGAGGACCAGCCCGTGGCCATCGATAGTTATACCAACCACAGTCAACATGAAAATTTTTTATGGTGGTGTTGGGACTACGGTGCAGAAGAATAAGAAATCAGAGAAGGCAAACGCATATAAAGTGCCTTGGAAATCCCGCTGCCATTGCAGCATTACCTTCCCAACCCCTGCCCACGTCCTTCTGAAAGAGCCATTATGTATGTTATGTGTCAGCAAAGACTCGTATTTGTTTTTTTCTCTTTGTCTCACTGCTTCAGATAACTTTTTGCCATGCAATTCCTGATGTTTATTTTTTCTCCCTAAGAGCTGATAGCTAAATACATTCCCCATCTCAACACTTTGACTTTTGCTGTTTATTTAATGACCTTCACTCACTTCAGCATGATTAAGTTCATCTGCGTCTGGGTGTTTTGCTTAGCATTAAATTCTCTTTATTTTGAGAAGTTCATTTCCACACTGTGCTTTCTCCCAGTTGCCTTCCTGTAAGTGAGGAGAGTGGGTTTTGATCCAGATCTCCCCTCCTCCCCACTCCTGTTTTGCAATTTTTCCTTCCTGGCTTGTGACCGGCTTTCCAGTTCTGCCTCTCGGAGCGTGAAAATCCACCCTGGAACAAGATGATTTCTCCAGCAAAACCGAAACTTTCTGCCGCCGATGCTGCCACGGAGAAGGCGCTCGAGACCTGCGTCCCATCGTCACATCACCCGCTTGGGACATCCCCAAAATCCAGTGCTTTGCAGAACGTCCTTGCTGCCACCATCAAGAGATGGTGGTGGTGGGTCTCGTTGCACGTGCACCAAGGCAGGGTGCCGTCGCTTGGCCGCCGTCCGTCTGTCTTAGCAAACGGTGACTCAAAGCGTGCGGTGGCGTTCAGGATTTGTGCGTTGGGTGGGTTGGGCGGGGGGGTTTGTTCCCCCCCACTTTGCGGCGTGGTGTCCAGTCGAGGCCCCGCAGCCCACGGCTCGCGGCTGGGAAGGAGAGAGCGGGGCTCAGCCCTGCAACAGCAACCGAAACGCTCCACCTGGAGGTGAAAGCAAATTATAACGGGGGCTCGGTGGCCAGCTGGGATTTGTAGATCAGCAGCTGAACCAAAAAAAGCAAAGGGTGGGTATTTACGTTGTGTCGACCTGAAACCGAGGTAATATTGAGGAGGAGATTTCGTGATTTAAAAGAAAAGCGATGTGGAAGCATGCAAAGCCGTTCGGCATGACGGAAAGGCAGTGCACGGGAGGAGATGCTCCTGCGCCCGGCTGCATCTCTCCCAGCATCTATCTCCAGTCCTGCTGCCTCTGTCGTGGGGACACCACCGAGCTTTTTGGGGCCAGGAGCGAGGATTTGAACCCGGGAGGGCTCTCCCGCCCTGGGGCACAGGTTTCTTCTGAGCTCGGCGGCTGAAGCTTTTTTGCTCCTGCCTCTGCATCTCTGGGCAAGGCTCTCCTTTCCAGGGCACGAAGCATCTGCCTCCTCATCAACATATCTTAACCATTCCACCGAACTCCTGATGTTCACCATTCAACCTGCCCTCTCCAATAACTTGTGCTTTACAGAAACGGCATTTTTCAGTTATGAGCAGTTTACTGAAATGAAGTCACCCAGACTTATTAGAACTACAATTCCAAGAGCTCAGGACCTTGGGGAAAGTCGGGACTGTGTTTGAGGCACTATCGACGTATTTTGGAATAACAGCTCCCTGCTAGTGCCGATGAACGCTGAATTGAACGTGCCGCTGCTCTGATCCACCGGGCATTTCCACCGTTCCTGCAAACAGCAAAAAAACCCTCCACTGTCTGGGGATATTTTGGACATAAATATTGCTCCGAGGGAAATTAGTGCTGAATATATGTGGAAAATAACCAAAAAATATAGTCATATATCTTGCAAGACTTACAGGAAATTAGTGCAAGTGAATTACCCTAAACAAAATTACCCTGCCACAGAGCACATGTGTTCCAAGGAACAATTTGAAAATCATTTGAGAAGGCTTTTTTTCTTTGCAAAGCTAATGGACCTCATAATTTCGCACAGCCCTATTGGAAATAGGAAAGAACCTGCCTCGTCCAATTAAGCATTAGAAGTAGAGCAGCAACAGGGAGAAAGATTTCTATTAAAAAAAAAAAAAAAAAAAGATTTTTGTTCTCAAGCTCCACGAGATCCTGCTGAATTGGGAATTCTCTCCAACACAGCGATATTTGCTGGTACCAGAAAAATGCTGGTAGCTTCTTGCCAAGACTTGATTTAAAAATGCACCGCGTCGGGTCGAGGACCGAGGGCGGGCTGGGAGAGGTGCCGCCAGTGATGGGCAGCGCGGGGCGGCTCTTGCAGAAACCAAGGAACCCTTCTCCAAAATACGAGTAAAAGCACAGCGGCTCATTGAACATATTTAAGTATTTATTGCTGTCTCAGGAAGCAGGAAATTCCTACCACTATGGGGGAAGCACAGAGTTCAGTTGGACAAACGGGGAGGATAAAAGATGCTAGGAAAACGCGCTTGATCCTGATGGGATTCAGCAGCCTCTGGTTAAATGATTATTTTTCATCGCAAGGGCACGGCGTGGTTTTGGAGCAGAGAGATCTGATGGCTCGAAGCAAACTGGTCCAGCCGGTGGGTTTGGAGGTGTAAATGGCGATTCTGCCTGGTGCTGGGGGAGGACGATGCTTCCGCCCCCGAGCCCCCGGCTGCGGAGAGGCTGCGCTTTTTTCAAACGATGCTTTGGGTTATCGTAAAAATTGAGGAACTGGCTTCGGATAGGCTCGGGCTTTCAAGTTTATTAGCTGTGTTTTCAAGCTGGGCTCCAATTCCTTCTGCTGGAGCGCACGCTGCCGTCGGGCTTTATTCTCCTTGCCATCTCCTGCTGACCGTAATGAGCTGTCGGAGGGGAGGGAAGGAAAGGTCAAACTCCTTCAGCGTCAGGTGCGAACGGGGACGCGTGGAAAACAGATCCCTGTTATCGTAGCAACCGAAGCGCTGCCCTTGGCGAGACGGAGAACAGACCCGAAATAGCAGCGCGGGCGATGCAAACAGGGCGGGTTGCTGTGGCGATGGCAGGGCTCGGGTGCCCGGCGTGCGTCGGAGCCTCCTTACGCCTGCACGTGGGGTTAAGCTCTTCCAGCGGCTCCTATCTTGCTCTCCGGTACAGGGAAATCGTGCTGAAATTGTTTGCCGAAATCTCCGGTACAGGGAAATCGTGCTGAAATTGGTGCTGAAATTATTTGCTTTGCACTTTTCACCATAGAAACCATGATAGAGCTGCCTTTTTTTTTTTTTTTTTTTTTTTTTTTTTTTGAGAGCACTGAGAGAGGTCAGGCGACGCGTGCTGCTTTGCTTTGGGATAGGTGAGTTGCAGTGAGCGAGGAGCAGACACCGGGAGGTTGAACGCTTTGATGTTTGTTGAGATCCAGGTCCACCCATCCAGGGAGCGCGACGGGGCGGCTCTGACCATAGGGTTTTGAGTCACCTTAGGGCTTGTTCTAGCAGGAGAAGATGCCAACGCAAGCGCGAGTCAGTAGGGAATGCCGGGTGAGATAACGAGCACAGGTTTTACGTGGGGAAGGGAAAAGATGCTCTTTCTTTTAAAGGTAGCTGACTTGCCCTGCACAGGGCTCGGCTGCTGCTCGGGGGGGGGGGTAAAGGACCCGCACGTCCCCTTTTGTGGCGTTGGGTTTCCCGAGCGCCTTGCAGAGCCCCTTTGCATCCAGCGTCCGCAGAACGCAGACCGGTGATGTCCCTAAGCGTTTCACGTGGTGTGTCGGCCCTTCTCCCGCCGCCGTTTCTCCGCGAGGTTTGCTCTGGGTATCTCGGGATTTAACCAGGGCTCTCTGCGTCAGCGGAGCGAGGTGTTCCAAAAGGCTTCTGCGAAAGCCGAAGCCCCGGTTCGCGTGCTCGAGGACTTTGCTTTAACTCTTTAGCGTGGCATTTTCTCTCCTAGAAACAGAGAGGTGGGAAACCGTAAGAGCGAGCTAGGAAACGTACTCGGGCTTTCTCAGAATCCGGACACCAAATTGCTGATAAAGGAGGGAGATTTTAAAAATTCAAAAAACCATTAAGCAAGAACCATCTCTGCTCCGCACAGGCCTCTTCCCTTCCCTGGGCCCAGTTCCCAGCACGCTCCGTGTTGTTCTGTTCCTGGATGGGAAACAGCATAAAAAAAAAAAATGTTGATGTTTGTGATTTTCTGCCTGGGATTTGCTGTGTGCTGCCGGACGGTCGTTCTCAAGATCTGCTATCGAAAAGCCTAACGCCACGGTGATGGGGCAAGCATCGGTGGTCTCCAAGCTCCCCGCCCAAGCAGGGAGGAGATGCAGGTCCACCTCAAATACCAGAATTTGTGGTCGTTGCTTGGCAGAATCGCTGCTCATTTTTGGGGTCCCCAGCGTAGCTCTCCTCTACCCGGGAGCCCCCATCTCCCATCCCAGGGGACCCGGTGGCAGCCGGTGACGATGCTGGCAGCGCTTCAGACCCCGTGACAGCGCTGTGCCCGCCGTCAGGTGAGGTCTGTCAGCTCTGCCGTCGCAGGTAACGGTGATGACGGGCGAGATAGCAGCTACTCCTAACTGGCGGGTTATTTTTTCTCCCCGTGCAGTTCACTGGGAGGTCAATACACTCGAGGGGCTTTTTTTTTTTTGCCTTTTTTTTTTTTTTCCTGCCGTAGCGGGGAGTTTTCTGGCTCAGCCTGTCTTTGCTCCCGAGTGGTAACTCCTTAGCAAATGAAGCATGGATTCACCTGCCTTACCTTAGGCATCTGAAGCTCAGACACCTGAGCCTCTTCTAATCACCCCCTTAACAGCCATAGAAAGGCACCTGGCGTGTCCTAAAACAGGCGTCAACGGGGAGTTGCATCGGCACCCTGCTGAGGATGAGGGTTTATGTCTCCAAGTCCTTGTCCTCTTCCTCACATTACCCCAGAGCACATCTTCAGCTTTGCTCTGCCGCGACTACCAGGCTGATGCTCGGCAGAGGGTTTAACACGGCCCATCCTGACCCCCCGCTCCGAGGGATGGTGGGCGCTCGCCTGGGTGCTCCTGCGGCTGCTTCCTCGCCGAGGTCAAGGCATTGCAGCTCCGTGGGGCTGGAGGGGAAGGTCGGAGCTTGCTGCTCTGCCGCTAGACCGAGCCCAGGCAAGCCACGCGCCTTGAGACCGCAGGGTGGGAGATCTGGAAGGTCGCCACGGGAATGCCGTGTGCTCCGGTTTTCACGCGTTCGCCTGTATAGGTGTATCACCTCCTTTGGAAGCAGAGGCCACAGGTTTGCATACGTTCCGGCACCTTTTAAAGAGAGACCTTTGCGTAACCTGAATCCTTCTGAGCGGTAACGGGTGTTTTCTTGATGTGCAACAGCCGTCCGGAAAGCACGCAGAGCTGCTTTAAAACACCCAGACGCCTGTGCTGGTTTATGGCAGCCCTGCTGCAGCACCGTCAGGCTCCCGGTTAAGCTCCCAGTCGCTCCGAATCAGCTGCCGAAAGCCGGCAGAGGTTTTCATGTCGCTGCCGGTCGGGATGTCTGAGTACCCGGGGGAGGACTGACTGCGCCGACGTCCCTGCAGCGTCTCCCGCGTGCAGCAGCTGCACGGTTCAGCTCCGATTTCTCAGACATTAGGTGAGGTGACATCTCATCCCGCTTGCCTGCTCCTCCCCTGGGACATGTTGCCTTTTCCCTGCAGCCGGTCCTCTCTCGAAATGCAAATGCTCAGCCTCCAGCTCATCTTCTGCGCCCGTCCCAGTCTCCGTCGGACCCGAACGGGGTGGTCGTGCATGTGAGCTGCATGTGCACGATGAACCCGGCATGTGAACCAAAGGATGGGGGCGGTTTATGTAAAATAGGGAAAGCTGGCTAGACCAACCCAGGACATGTCCCTTCTCAGGGAGCTTATCTGGACGGGGAGTTCTCTGGCACCACAATGTGATGGTTGGATATGAAAAATTTTTGGCTGCAATAGAATTATTTGACTGTTGGATTGGGTGTGAGATGGACGATTATCCCCCCCACTCCCTCTCCAGTCTTCTCTCTTCTTCCCTAAAGAAAACCCTCTCCCAAACAAAGAACTTTGTTATGTCTCATTGTCTTCTCCGGCACTTGGAAATGCAAGTTTTTCCCATCTATCTTTTTGGCATCTGTTCACGCTCTCCAGGACTTTGTTGGTTTTGCACTGATTCTTGCTCTGAGACTTGACTTCAGGACCATGGGAAAGACTTTATGGCTGCGATGGGGCAGTGATACGTCTGAGGAGAGACACTGCTCACCCTGCAGACCCCGGGCTGCCTGAGGACCACGTAGGCGGTGAAGCCCATGTCGTCGCCTGTGGTGGGCTGCACCGTGCAAGGGTCTGACCCAGGCTGCCGGGAGCCTAGGGATGAGTGGGGAGGGAAGCCAAGGCATTTTATTTCTCTTTTTATTCTTCAGACGCATCAATCCATACTTTGCCATAGTACGTGGCCGTGAGTCACACGTGTCCTTCTCGTGGGAGAAGTGGGGGCAAAATCCTGGCTGGTTCTGGGCTGGAGCTTGGTTGTATCTGTGAAGAGGACTATCCGACATAGTTTCCAGCATTAGCAGATGATGCAGGAGGCCCCTGTCAATCCTGCATGAAGCATCTTTAGTCTAGGAACTGCGGTGGGTAAAAAATATCCCAAAGCAGAGCCCCGGTTGTGTGCGGGAGTTGTATGGGTGATGTTTTATGTGGCTGCAAGGAGACAACGTGGCACCTCCTTCAGGAGAGGCAAATGGGGCAAAATACCCCATTCCCTGCAGCCTTTCTGTCCAGCCAGAAGTCCTTTCTTTAAGCTGAACAGAAGGTAAGAGTTTCCACGAAGAGAGCAATATCCGTGCACAAAGCGCCGAGTGATGCTCGACACTCGTCCCGCCGTGCCCCGCTCCCGGCCGATGGCATCTGCGGCGCTACAAAGCTGCGGCGTTCGTCCCCACGCGGGCCTTGACAAAACGTGTGTTTCTACTTGACTCTGCCAGTTCGCTGTTGAGATTATTACCAATCTGGTACATTTTTTAAAGCAAATGAGGTTTCAAAACGCCTGTTGATAAGATCTTTCTTGCCCTCAGTGGAGTCATTAATTCAATATGCTGAAATACCATTTTAATTAGTTTGCATGACGGTCCCAAGAGCAATGAAATAATGCTCTTTATTGTGTGAGTATGTAGTGTGCTGTGCGTAATCCTGTTCTTTATCTCTTGTCTTCTGTTCTGTCTCACTGGCAAATATTAGTGCATCCTGTCTCCCAGTCATATCCTTGTGCGAGCATGCCAGCAATCTCCAGTTAAATACTCGACGATACGTTAAAGCAACATTATAGTTATTAATTGATTGCCAGAAAAATCAGAGTTAAAAGCTGCCTTTGATTGTTTACGTTGTAGCCAGGTATTACGATGACCCCCAAATTGTGGGAAGCATCGCTTCTCCTTAACCCCCATCTTCCTCCTCTCAGCCCTGGTAGTTGTTGCTGTGCTGGAGGAGGACCAAGAGTTGCCCAAGAAGAGCAGAGCCGTGGCTATGAGCACCTGGTCCGTGGCAGAGGCGGCTCCAAGGATGGAAACGGGTTAAAGGAATCACCCAAGGTCACTCGGGTGCTCTGCAGTGAGCATACAAGGTCTCTGCTCCATGCAGTGTGATCAGAGCACATTACTGTCCCAGCACCAGCTTTGCCTTAGAGGAGACCGGCGGCCGAGGGGGTGACCCAGGAGATGTCCGCGGTCACAGAGGGGACCTGCCGCTGCACTGCTGAAGCTTCTCCTGGGGACGGGTCTCATTTTGCATCCCCAGGTGGCCGTGGCATATTTCATGGGTGACGCCTCATTACCTTTCCCCCTCCTAATCTGATCTGTGCTGATGAATGCGATCTAAGTTCGTTACTGGAATTAGAGCAGCGCGTTGTCCTACGCTGATGTTGCCGAAGGAATTCACTAAGCTGTGAGGGTAACGGCAGATGGACATAAATCATCTTCACTGCTCGTTTGCTGCTCTGCTCAAGCAGAGGGATTTTGCTGGTAATGCCCTTGGTATGCATTTCTTTAAAGGTTATGTCATGTAATGGATGTCGCAGGGCTGTGGTGAAACTCCTCCGTCAGACCGAGTCCCACTACACTGAGCTCAGCATTTAAAGCTGCTTTTATTCCGATTTAGTTACAGCACCGTTCTCTCACCTCTTGGGCACGAACCAAAGGTCTCGTCCCCATCACGCAGCCCAGCTGCTGCAGACCTGCACGTCCAGGGCTCTCTCGGACTCCTGAAGCTGATCCATTGCGAATGGTGAAAATCGTGGTGATTTTGCAATTCACCGCTTGAAGGAGACGTGATAGATAAAGCAACCAGAGATCCAGGCTTTGCAAAGATTCTAAAGAAACCTCAGTGTTTTATTCTAGCTAACCCAAGAAACACATAGATTTAGACAAAATAATAAATGCCCAAGTACGTTTTCCTGCCTCTTTTTGTTTAATGCCTCTTGAAAGGTCTTTGAACACAAGTCCAAGCCCTCTAAATAATCCCAGATCCTCCCTCCTCCTGCTTTGATGCGCCTGAGCTCTCCTCCTGCACACAGAGCCCTTCTCACTTTCGCGTCTGGTTTCCAAAAATGACCGCCGAGAGATCTTCTCTTTCATAATCTTCCCATGCTTTACCAGATGATTCTTGCTCAGCCCCAACATACGACTCAGGCATCTCACCAGGTCTGTTGCTTCGTTATTTCAGCACTGGAATTCAGATTTAAAAAACGGTTTGCCTAAACGGTACCTGTGTTTCTGGCTGCTGAGCTTCCAGAGGCTCATCGGTGGAAAAAGGCGATGGGAAAAACAGATAAACTCCACATTCAAGAAGTTTTCAGTAATAAAACATAGACATAAAATGTTCTCAGTGGCCAAACAGAATTCACAGGTGGTGCATAGGCTCCCAAAACCATCACAAAAGGTCATCACGTTTCTCGTAAGCTAATCAAATTTTTCATGGAGTGTTGTAATAAGCTTGAAAACTTGTTGTATGAAAGCAAAGACGGAAGAAAAATCTTTAGTCTTAAAAATCGGTTGAGGGTGGAAAACCAATCTTATCTCTGCTCCGCTTGTGGTTGTCTTCTGTTTGTAGCCCAGAGACTTCTCTTACTGTCGCATTGCTCGCGTGCGATGACTTCCCATTGCGGGTAGAAAGACCTAGAGATCCTGCCTGAGGTGGATCACCTTCACATCTTGTAGGCCTGCGTACTCTTCTTACACATTGTAGAAAAGCCTTGGAGTTGATATTGCCTCTGCAATACTTCCAAATCAGGGGGGAGCTTCTAAAGCCGGTGCAGCTTTCAGTCTGTTGGAACAAATCATTTCAAAAGAGAACAAACCCGTAATGGCTGGTTGGACTTGCCGGCTTCTTTCTCGTAGAGTGTAGTTTGCAAACCGTAAGGAGGTTGGTTGTGACTAAAGAAATACAGTCCATCGGATAACGGTAAAAAAATGGAATCCTCTGAGCCGCTTCCAGGCCATTGCAGGGAAGAGGAAGGACCAGCGCAGTGCGAAGGATGCGTTCAACAACGTACGAGCAGATCCCTGTGGGGACGCAGCTCACGAGGAGCAGGTACCTCAGCTGTTGAAGCAGCAAGCCCCGGGCTTTGACTAGAGAGGTGACTCCCTGCGCAAGCTTGCACGACGTGCCACGGATGCCGAACCAGCGAGCGAGCTTTGCTGCTTCCGTGCATCACGTGGCGCGCGTTCGTCCCGGTCGGATGACAAGATTTATTTACAGGCAAGCCCTCACCCTAACACTGGCAATGTGCCTTACATTAAGAGTGAAATGTATAGTAGTTGTTTTCATCCTCCCTCAAACCAGTACAGATGGTTTTGCTTTCTGTTCCAGTCGTCTGGAAGGGGCGTGCGTGCCCATCACCCGAGCATGTGGGGGACGCAGATGCCGAGCAGCCCAGCTCTGCGGACGGCGGGGAAACGCACCCCAGCGTTTGGTCCGCTCGGTTTGGAGTGACCTCAAGGAAGGGTGTCTCCTCCTGACTGCCATCTCCTCCCCAGAAGAATTTATCCGGGCAGGTTTTGTCTCAGCATCCCTACGGATAACGTCGCTCGCCCCTTTGCAGATTACCCTGAGGTTTTATTTCCTTTTTTTTCCCCTCCTGCACACAGGATGTTCGTGGCTTTAATTCATGAGTCGTGTAGGAAGAGCCACAGACTCAGGACATCCTTTTTTAATAATACCCAATATCTTTTAAGGCATTACCTGCAACCTTGAGCAGACAGGTATTTTATTACCTACTTGCAAATTGATTACAGTTATTAGCTTTACCATGTATTGTAAAAATGAATAGTGGAATTTAACCCAATTGTGATAATATGGAGCAGCAAAGAAATCCAGTTATGTAATGTGGCCTGTTCCTAACCAGGGAGAGGGAACCCTCAAAATGTTATTTTTCCAGTAGGATGGCTGCTTTCTAATTAAGTTTATTAAGTAATATCAAAAGCACATGGAAGTGGAAATGCCATTGGTTCATCATGAAGCGATTAAGTTTGTTAGAAAGTGAGGAGCGCAGACAGTCGTTTCTCATCGCCAGTGCTGAAAAGATAATATCGACCCCGGCTTATCTGCGCATCTATCTAGTGCGTGGCTCCTCAGCAGCCCCGTTTGCTTGGCTTATACCTTCAAAGCCCTTCTGCCATTATCCTAGGGATTCTTTTTCTGCCAAAATGAGAAGTAATCCCAATATTCCCTTGGCCGAATCTGGGAAGATATTAGGAATTTGCCTGCGCGTGTTACGTTTTTACACTCTGTTATCCTGTGCGGATCTTTCCTTGAAGGATTTTGCTGCTTCAACAGTTCTGTTCATCTTGAACCTAATCTAGTACCTGCTCTAATCTAAACAATGCTTCTTATTTTAAACCTCTTCCTCCTTTCTGCTTAATCAGTCTTTGACGCCGCTTCTCATCATGTGCTTTAACTCCGGTTTTCCGTAACACACGTGAAAGGGTGCTCATCTTAGGCAGGTGGCTGGTTCCAGCGGCATCGGCCGTGGGGGGAGCCAGCAGCCCCCGGACACGGCAATTCCTCGTGCAAGAGCCAGGTCCTGGGGACTGATGCAGCCGGGGGCTTCCTCTAAGCCCAGCTCCCCGTCAGCCCCCCGAGGACCTGCCGAGGGTTGCATTGAGTTTTTGGTTTCTCGGCTGCCTGGTGCACGACGTGAGCTGTCGGCAAAACACCTCACCTTTCCTTCATACCGCAGCCTCCTGCTCTGACGCTTTGTCCCAGCAAACTTTTCAGATCAACAGCGAATTCCTGAAAGGAATTCCTCAAAGGTTTCCTCCGTGGGTGGTGATTGCAGAGGATTGCCGTAGTCCCAGGTGATCTTCTGGAGCTGAGGTCTGAGTCTTCGAGATGGCCAAAGCCAGAACCACGTAAGCAAACCGATAGCACCTCAGCATTTCTGGCCTGAGAAAGCTTTACTGCTGTGTGCATTAATGAGCTGTTTCCATGCCGCTAATTTGAGGAGGAAGAAGCGTGTGCTTGAAGGGAAAGCTTAGAGGATTGCCTGCTGTGCTGTGATTAAAGGTGGTGCACAATTAAACCAGAGCAGCTGCTAATTGCTGCTGTGCTGACGAGATAGTCATACACACCGCAGCCCACTCTGCTCGCTCGCGGCTCTTCCCCTCTTTCCACACCATCAGGTTATTTGCTTTCATCACTGTTGTGCCTTCATTTATTTGTTGTCTGTCTGATGACAACCTTTTAATTAAAAGGACCGCATCCCGAGGCCACACCGCGTCTCCCGGCGGCGGCGGCGGCTGCGGGCTTGGGGCTCGTGAAGCACGGAGTCATCGCTGGCTGCAGAAAGGCTCCAGGTCTTGGTGCAGAGGCAGCTCCCGTGAATATCTGTCTTTGCAATCAGGCTCTGAGTTTATTTATTTGTTGTAAGCAACGTCTCGCGGTCCAGAAGACTCTTGTTTCACAGTTGCCATTTGTCTTAATTGCTTCGTGTTTCCACACCTCTGCGTTACTGGCAGCGACCGCGTTTCCTCCAGAGCTTTCCTGCCTCTCAACGTCTTTCGAGGGAAGCTTCTGCCTTTTCTCTCGCACGGCCCCCGCTGCCTCTGTGCAAGCGTTCGTGGTTTCAGGCCTGTGAACCCTCCACCTTGTGCACAAACGCTTACTCCTGTCCCCCTGCGTTGCACCCCCAGCTCCCGGGAGGAGAGCGGGCAGGGAAGGGAGATGCACGCCTACTTGTGGTTATCTTAAGTGCTAAGAGTATGCAAAGCTACTAACGCATTTATTTCTGCACAGGTTTTGTTCAGGTATTATTTACGGTTGGTTTGCGGCTGCTATCGAAGGACAGGTTGTGGCTTTGGACCTGGCCACGTGTGCCGTGCCCGAAATCCGCTCGTGGCCACGGCTTGCCTGAACTGCCTGGCCAGGGACGTTTGTGTCCCACGCAGAAACTGCCCCGCACCTTCCTCAGCCACGAGCCCCCTCTGCAACTCCGCCGTGTCCGTGAAGTCAGTGCGGTGACTCATGTGATGTGTTTACATATTTAAGGATAGGAGTGAGCTTAAGCATCTGCTTAACTTCAGCTAAACGCTCAAGTATTCTCCTGGATGAGGCTTTAGGTTATGAATCCTGTTTTCTGTCCTCTGATCTGGTATGCCTGCCTTTCTTTCCCATTTCTGGGTTGCTTTTGTTCCAGGAAAACTTTCTAACTGCAGTCTCAGCTGGTGCTGCAGAGCAATACGCAGGGTCCTTGCCGTGAGGATTTTTGTGCTTGTCTCTACTTAAAAGAAGAGGCGGCAGGGAGGGGGAAATGGGAATAAAATGCAAATCAGATGATGCAAGTCTATAACCTGACCTGGGACGTCACCGCACAGACTATTTACTTCAGAGATTCACCCTTTGCCATGGCAACTCGGGGCCAAAGGCACATGCTGTACGAAGGAAAGTGCCCTGCTAAAGCCATTCACGTAGCCGGCAGGGTCTGGTTACAGCCCCTCGTCGGGCTGCTGCGCGCGCCCGGGCGGCGGGAGACTTTCCAGCCCCTCGGCTCTATACGTCTTTCCATAGGAAACTTTCCTCCAGGGCCCGGCATTTGTTCCGAGTTTTATGTGATTGCACAATCCAGGGGCTGCTCCTCCAGTTAATACAAGGGAGGATTTTTTAAATTTATTTATTGATTCACACCCCCCCACCCCCTTTTAAACAAACTGCTCTGGTTCAACGTCGCAGTCATCGCCAGCGGGGTTCCAGGCTATGGGGGTGTCTCTCCGTCCGTGGCCAGCGCGAGCGTCTTGCCGGGGGGGGGTGGGTGGGAGGAGGCGATGGAAGGGGGGGAGCATCGCTTTTGGAAGGGGAGGGGTGGCTTGTGCAGGGTGCTGCCCCTGGGGCCAAAGCGCTGGGTGCTGCTATACTGCAGGGAGCCAGCACCCAGGAAAGGAGCAAAAGCAGATTTGAGCGTGGGTGCGATGTTTGCAAAGGGTTAATCTCGCCCTAAGAGAGGCAGGGCAATATTATTGTTATATTATAGCACTTAAAGTCCGGTTTGGACCTGCCGACCTATAAACAATCAGCAATTTTTGCACCCTCCTCTCGCCTCTGCGGCCGAGCCAAGCACAGTGCCTCGCACGAAGCGATCGGTTGGTGTCGGAGACGCGTGCGATGCGCGAGATGCTGATGTTTCAGCGCTGCCTGTGGCTGCAGAAGCAGGTAGCAAATCTCTCCGTCCTGGCGCTCGCCCAGCGGGACCACGCTGATGATTAACGGGCTTGTAATGAGGATCTTCCCCTTCCCTCGACGCCCTCCTTCCAGAAGCGAGCTTTGGATCACGTCTCTTAGCATCCCGTCCCGAATCAGCGCTTCCTCCTGCACGCAGCCGAGGGCAGCTGGGGCGAGCTGTGCAGGCAGAGCGGGCAGCTGCCTGCTCCTGGGCACGGGAGGGCATTTAGCACCGAGCTCATCACACGCACGGGCACAGACCCCCAAACCAAGTGGCAATAATATATCCCGTAAAGGTAGAACTTCCCCGGGTCATGCCCGTCGGGTACGACTTTTGCTTCCGATGCTACATTTTATATTCAAGAGCCAATCTTTCTCAAATCTTTTTTTTGTTTGTTTTTGGGTGGGTTTTTTTTGTTTTTTAGTTAAAAAAAGACACTTGGCGGTGGCCGAAGCGCTGTTACTCATTTAGCTAAACAAAGCATGTGGCTGTTTGTGTAGCTATTATTCCTCTGGAAACGCTGGTTTGAGTTAATCACCCTGTGACTTCTATTGGATTCTGTGTTTATATATTTGCCAAAGCCTCTTTCTGGGCCTTTATGACATAATTTTGAAGTGTTGAAAAAATCAGCTTATTCTCTGCCTGCACGGGCTGATAGTTTGGAGCGGTTTTTTTTTCCCCCGTGAAGAAAATCCTCATAAACCACCTCATTCTTCAAGCGAAAAAACAGCTGGGGAAAAAAAAAAAAAAAAGAAAAAGAAAGAAAGAAAGAAAGAAAGGGAGCTTTTCTTGGCTGGGGAACGCAGTGGCAACATCCACCTCATTTGATAAGCCAGAGGGAGAAGCGAATAAACCGATGCCTGGTTTCCATTAGAGCTGTTTAGCAATGATGTGCCCAAAACCACCCGTGCAGGTCGTTTGGTGATTCAAGCTCCTTACGATGGGCAAGGTCGATACCTCAGCTTCTTCCTGGCCTTATTTTCTTCTGCATAAATAAAACATGCCCTGAAACGCTGTTGTTTGTACCCAAAGCGAACGCTGAGGTTTGCAGACCCGGCGGTGATGGGGAGCTGGATTTTTCTGCCAACCCGGAGCATCGCACCCGGGGCTCGGGTCAGCAAACCAAGAGCAAGCGGAATTAAAGAGATGCATTTGTCGGCACGGGCTTAAGCCCAAAGTTTAGGGGTTTGTAGTAAAAAAGGCTTTAGGAAAGCTAATAGGAAATCGAAATGTTTCCATTACTGCTTCATTTCCATTAAAATAGGTTTTCACCGTCCGTAGGCAGCTTTAGGGACGTGCACACAGCGGCTTTGGGCTGGCGTGCCAGAAAAAGAGAGTGAAAATGATGATTAGCATAGGTCAGCTATGGGAAAAACGTTGAGGAAAGCTTTTTACCATTTTGGAGCGTTTTCTGCTTTGCGGGATTTAAAATGCTTTTCCTTCTGTTTGGTGAAATTTACTTTTAAGGGGGATTTTTGACATTCCCCCCCCTTCTTTTGCCCTTTTTTGCAGTAGCAGGGGGGCTGGCAGGAGCATTCGAGGAACCTCCTTGCTTCCACAAGGTTTTCATATTTTGTTTTTCCACTATGTAACCTTTTAAAAATTCTTCTAACATTAGAAATATTACGATGTTTCATATTTCCTTGGCCAATCTGGACCCTTTCTGGAGTTCAAGCTGTTTCTTTGAAGCCACAAAAGGCTAAAATAAAACATAAAGAATTTGCTACCAGCGACGGTGGAAAACTCCCCCTCCTCCGGGATGTTCGCTGTCGGATTCAGTGGCAAAAAAGGGGGAGGAAAATAAAAAGGGGAGGAAAATAAGAAGACAGAATAACTCTACATTCGGGTCCCAATAAAACCACAGAGCATTAAGGCAACAGGAAAAATTAGAAAAGGTTTACAAGTGTTTCGAGAAAGGTCAGTCTTTACTGGGTTTCCTCCCAAGGTCTGAATTTCAAAGGCTTGACCAAGAAAAGGCAGGCAGAGAAGAAGGTTTCTGTCTGGCTTTGCTGAGCAAAAAGCAAAAGGTGAAGGCTGTAGCGTAGAAGTGGAGACAAATACTATGCATTTTTAATTTCCTGCAATTTTATTATTTTTATCTGTTATTGTCTGGAGATAGGAGCTGAAGCAAACGCTTTGTTCAGATGCGCGGTGGAGATGTTGGGATGTGGCTACGGCTGAGTTTCTCTATGCCCTGATTGGGGCCTGTCTCGAGACATCAATAAATAATTTGAATTAGTAATAAAATATACAGCCAGGCAAAGTTCAACCCAGTTGGGGTTTAATTTATTTATTGGAGAAAAAGAATGGGGAATTTCTGTTTCCTATCACCCCACCATGTATTTTGCCTTAATTTTTATATCAGAACTAGATATTTGTAGAGACTTTGAAAATGGAAGGAGAGTATGAGCAGCTCCAATTCCAAGAAACACTTCTTAGACGGGTCCGGGGCAGTTTTGGGGCGTCAGATGGCCTCAGAGAGACGGGATGCCAAAATCTTAGAGGACAAATAAAGGGGCTTTTTGGAAATACCCTCTTTGCAATGCTTTATTTTCCCTAGGAGAGGGGCAAGCTGCTCCCCTGGGAATTAGCATCTGCATCCATTATCATCTGTATGTGTGTCAGTAATTATCATCTCCGTACGTGGCCCTGCTCTTTCTGACGCCTCTTCTGCCTTTTCCATTTCTCCTATTTGCACATCCCGGCCGAGAGCAGCACTTTTGCTCCTATTTCTTAATTTCTATTTGCAACCCTGCATTGCCCATCAGCCCGGGTGGGCTTTCAGGGTACCGCTCCGTCCATCTCTGCTGGGATGCTGTCACTGGGATGCTGCTGGGCTGCAGCCATCACTGGGATGCTGCTGGGATGCAGTCACTGGGATGCTGCTGGGATGCAGTCACTGGGATGCTGCTGGGATGCAGTCACTGGGATGCTGCTGGGCTGCAGACATCACCAGCAGGACAAATTTGGCCCCACCAGTTTTTTGGTGCTATCTGAGCAGGCTGGCACATCCCACACACAGGCTGCCAAAGAGCTCAAAAACACCAACAAAGCCTTTGCACGGGAATGAAGGGGCTAAGAAGCCTTTTCCACATCTTAAATTGGGGGAAATGAGCTGCTGACCGACCCAGCGCGTTGCTGCGGGCTGCTTGGAGGGACGCAGATGAGATGAGGACGGTGGTTAGAGGCTGCTCCTCCTTTCTGAATGTCTTGGACCAGCACGTAGGTGAGATGTTTTCTATGCATTTGACATATGACACAGCATAAAAATACATTTTCTTGTGTCCAGACATCTTGGGATTTGCAAAACCCAGCGTAGGGAGCCCTCAGAAAGCTCCGGCGTGGGGCTGTACCTGCTCTCCCCACCCTGCTGAGTCAGCAGCTCCGTGGTCTCTGCCCCTTGATGGTGCTTTCCCCGACTCCCATCCTGCAGCTTCAGTTTTTACTGCCTCCCATTTGAGGGCAGCTTTGCTAAGCTTTTCAGGAAAGGAACGTTTTTCTGTTTCCATTGCTTAAATAAAAAACACGAACGAACGTGAGAATCACCAAAAAGCCAGTAGCGCCCCAGAGCGCTCCCCGGGTTGCTCCGGCTTGCAGCGCACTCCTGCAGAAGAGGTTTCTGCCGCCTTGTCCCTCTTCTAATACAGAATATTTTGTAGTTTGAGAACCTCTGGCATCTGGAAGAGGCATAAAACTATGGTCCGGCAGCTCTGCCCCGGAGCCTCGCCGCGGCGTTGCTTTCTCCCCGGTAGCAGCGTGCTGGTGTGACTTGTTCCAGGTTTCCCTTCAGCTCGAGCTCGGTTAAAAACAGACAGCGTGGTTCCTGGGGAGGGAAACGGATGATCCTTCGCGAGTGACATCCCCCTCCTCTCTCCGACACCTCGTAAATCCAGCGCCTGCTCTGAAGGCCGGTTGCGAGATGTTGGGGATGTCAGCTGTGGCAGCTCCATCACACCCAGTTTGGGATTATTGATGCTTTCCCCGTCCTCCGGCAGAAGCGCGTGCCAGTACATTCGTGGCATTCTGGATGCGTAACGGCATTGCCTTGGACGGTGGTTTAATTAGTTTCCAAAACGTTTTGTATACAAAAAGTGCTAAGGGCCAAATCTGCTCTTAATTACCTTGTTTTGATTTTCCTGGAGCTCGCTTAGGCTGTGACTTGCGGAGCTGAAGGAAGCTGGCGCTCCGCGTTGCTGAGGTTATCGTACATATCTAAGGGCGTACGGACGTTTTAACGTGCACACAAATGCGCACAACCTTCCTGGGGACAGCAGGACCCGGAGCTGAAGTGCCCAGGCCACGTCGTGGTGTGGCCACGCCACGCTTTGCTTTTATTCTCCTCTGAGATCCTGAGGTGGGGCCTGAAAGCAATTTCTTTGCTTTTCTCTTTGCCTTCCCGAGTCTTTTCCGGTAGCAGCTCCTCAGGTTCGGTGGTGATGTGATGGATGGAAAAAAAAGAAATAGCAGTTTAGGGTCAGGATCTGCAACGCCGCTTTGCCTGGCCCGGTCCCGACGGGGTTTTGTTCCTACTTTTATCTGAATTCTCAGCCAGTCCTGCGCGTTCTGTTCCTCCCCAGCCCGCGTGTATCCACACACGCTGACACCGTGCAGATGCTTTCAGGAGATAAGCTGGCATTTTTGGCGAGTTGTGGGTGGGGGTATTCGTGGAAAGCCTTCGCGTTTCAGGGTGGAACTGATACTGCTTGAAAATAGCTCTGGAAAATAGCTGCAATCTCAGCTTGAGACCCGATTTCAGTTGCACTGCTCCTCCAAACCACAGAAATCCACCCGGCATCTTCACTTTACATCAGCGGGGACTCCGCTGCTGCAGAGTGTGCACGCCCGCGCTCCTTCGCGGCTACGGGCATGCCGAGGGACGGCAAGGCTGGGACGCAGCCGCCGCGCTCCCGCGATCCCCTTCCTCCTCCCAGCAGGGGTCCGGCATCCCCAGTGCTCCCTACCCCAAATAACGCATCCATCTGGGGTACCAGCCGCCTCCCGAACCGACCCGGGAGCCCTGGGCACGGGGGAGGTTGGGGGGAGCCCGCGGCCGGGGCGTGCAGGGGCTTGCTGCGGGGGGGGAGGGAGGGGGCCGGCGGAAAGAGCAGGTATGGAGAGGCAAAGACACAAAGAGGCTTTTGGAGGTTTCCCAGGAAACGGCAATTCTGGAATTTCCTAATTTTGCTTTTGCAACTTTAATGCACCTTTAATAACGTCGGCGGTGTGTTTGCGTGGGTCCGTGCGGTCAATGGTTTGTAAAGCAGCATCAGTCTCTTGGGTTTTGGGGTTGTCCGAGGGTGGGAAGCCCTGAATGAACGCAAGTGGTGATGCAGCGGTTGCTGCTTTCAGATGTGTTCATGCAGAAACCTAGAAGTCAGAGGACTGAACCTACCAGCACTTTAAATGAAGGGTTTATGGGGGGAAATCCTGCCTCCTTTTGTAAAGGGGATCAGTTTGGAGATTACCATGAAAAAAGATCATCTGATTCAACTTGTTCTTGATCCCCCCAAATCAAATCAAATCACACGACCTAGTCTCACATCTCCCTGCTGGCCCGTGTCGCTGGGGCAAAGCCCCGATGACCCCGACGCGCATCGACGCCTGGCGCGATGCATCCCGTACGGAGCTCGGGGAGCCTCTGCGGGCAAAGCACAGCGCAGGGCGGTGGGGGAGAGGAGGCTCTCGCCTGCTAAAAATGTTTTCTGGAGGGCAAGTCCTGCGCAGGGCTGAGCCGGACCCTTTCGGTGACGCCGTCGCGGTTCATCCGTGCTTTGCCGTTGCGTTAGGTCCTGCCAAAGGCTGAGCTGGAGCTCATGCGCTTTCTGCTTTGCTTCTCACTGGCGCGCGCGTTCTGTTCTTTTTATGTTTTTTATTGTGAGCAATCATGATTTGCACATTAATATAATATCATGATGATAATCTGGCAGCGGGCAGAGCTGGACGAAGCGTAGGAAAGTTCCTTCATCTCCTGTTTCCATTTTTCTTGGAAGGGAGGGCAGCGCGAGAGGCGGCGGCCGAGGCACGACGGGCTCGAACCCACCGGCCAGATTTCTGGCCGAAGCGCTGGATCCAGCAGCCGAAAGCAGGGAAAGGGATTTATTCCCGATTGCAGGCTTTGGCACGGAGGCCGCGGTTGCGATAGGTGCTGGCTGGACTGCTCCGGAGGAGGATTCCCCTCCAGCCGCAGGTACAGCACCGGAGCGGCAGCTCGTCCCCGCCAGCGGCCAGATCCAGACCCAGGATGGGGAGAGGGACAGAGCAGAGGAATGAGCGCAGAGAGCAGCCCCCCGCCAGCGGCAATGCAGCCCCCCCCCAGCCTTGGCAGGGGTACCCTGAATCCTGCGATACTCGCTGGGTCCCTCGAAGCCCCAGCTGCCAGAGGCAGGGGATTCACGGAGGTTCATGGGTTCGTTTAGAATAAAAATGGTGTAACTGGAAACCGAAAAAAATGTTGTAGGAGCGAGGATAGAGACTAGAATAGACGGTCAAGTGGGTTTTTTCGGTCTAATTATTTTTAAGTCAGTATCGCTTTGCCTTTCGAAATCTGACTCAGGACTTTTGCGCACTTGAGGCTGGCAAGGCTGGCTGCGGTACAAAAATGTTTGCCTCCAAGAAAGCCTGGCAGAATGTGTGATTTCCAAAAAAACCCAAACAAAAAATCAAGCTGATCCCTTTATATTTTCTGTAGCTTTTACCGATCTGCTCCCACACGATCTGTCTCACTGCTTTGTATTGCCCGTCTAAGTACGTTACCGATCCGGATTGCCTCCTTGCAATTAAGCCGAGTTAAAATTTCTTCCTGACCTTGGGTTTATCAAGCTCCTTCTCTCAGGTTTGGCATGTGTCAGGCTGCTTAAAAAAAAAAAAAAAAAAAAAATCCCGCGTGCCACGACTCGTTGCCGAAGCCTTCGGGGCGCGGTGGGGGGAAGCTGGAGCAGGTGGGACTGGAAACAATGGTCGGAGCAGAAGATGCTCACGTGAAACCGCGGAGCCGCGGGCTGTTAGAAAATTCAGCGGTAGCAGACTGAAAAAGAAGGGGTTTGGCAGCCAGCCACCGTTGACAGACGCTCGCGAGCTCCGTGGAGGTACCTGCCCTTTCGGCTCAGCCTTTGCAGATTTTTCACCCGGGTGCTGATGAAGAGGCGACGTTGGCTTTCCGGGCTGCGTGCCCGGAGCACGCTCTGCCTCTCCGCTTCATCCTAGGAAACGCAGAAGCCCTTGCCTGGTCCACAGATGGGACGGGCATATGTCCTAGCAGACAAATATTTTTTTCCAAATATTTCCCAGGTGGTATTTCTGGTGGTGACTGGGATTGTTTTGCCCCCGGGGAAAAGGGGGGTGTCTGTGGGATTTTCCAGCTGCCTGCGGTCCATGCCCGTACGGAGATGCAGCCGACAGCAGCAGCGCCCCAAACAAGATGACAATCCGGAAGCGGTCGGATGCTCGGGTGGGATGAACGTCTCGTCTTTGTATGGTTCAAATAATCTTTATATCTGGAAAAAATAAAGCAAATTGAGGCGGTGCCCTGGGATTTGGCTGCTGCCTTGTTAAGACGGAGGAGTCGCTTTAGGTCTGCGGGTCCCTGGGCGCAACCGGGTCCTTACGGCGTGTGGCTTCTTGCGAGGGAGGAGGGCTTGGGGTGGGGGGGGGATATTTATTAGGAATAAATAACCAGGCAGCAGAGGATGCAAAATTGTCCCCAGCTTCCAATAGGACCTGGAGCCCATCTCAACCTGGCATTTTTTACAGGGACTTTGCCCTGCCTGGTGGGAGGTGTCCTCTCTTCACACGAGGGAATGGACCCCCCGTCTCCCACCCCACAAAACCCGCCGGGGTTTTCCCTTGAGGCCGTGCTAGGTGGGATTTGTAAGTGAAAACGCCTCATCTGACCAAACTTTAAATTTTCATTTCCTTTGTAAAATTAGAAAATAACTACGTTTTTATTAGAAATCAAATGTTCTGACCTAGCACCGTTCTCAAGTACCGAGTTTTCCCTCGGCAGCGTTGCTGTTGTATGTGTGAAAAGGGAGCAAAAATTCCAAACCAAACCTTTAAAAAATATCCCAGAAATGGCTTTTTTTGGCTAGCTTTCTCCCGCGAGCTCGGTCCAAGCTGGCAGGGAGGCGGGGAGGATCTGCTCGAGAAGTATGGATGTGGGCGAGCGCCGGAGCAAAGAGAAGGCCTGGAAAGTTTGGGTAGACTTGGAGGAAAGCAGCTTTTTGGGGTCACGTCTGGAGGGAGAAGCGACTTCCGCATGGGGCGCAAATGAATCTGAAGGCCCCTAAACTCAATGGGCCAAGACGCCACTTAAGAAATCATCAAATTCCTTTTGCCTTAGCGGTTAATAAGCCAATAAATAAACCCCTCTCCCTGCCATGGCCAGCAAGTGAAAACACACATCTTCGAAAGACACATTTTCTCCACTTTCTGCTGAAAGATTTCTATTTTACAGCTCGCGCCAGCCGCAAAAAATACTTTCTCCCCACCCCCCCTCCCATTTCCCCCTCCCTTGGTTTCTATTGCTTTGGAGGGCTACAATAGTCGAAGGCTTTTAAATGAAATTATACCACCAGCGGGAGAAGAGCCAAGCGGATTGTGCCAAGCTCTGTGCAAACAGCCCAGCAGACTTGAACTACTCCAGGCTGCATAATGGAAATCACCCATGTTGGCCGATAATCCGCGCATGATTCACGCTCTGGCAAAATGTGTTGTAACTGTAGGTGTCAGTTAAATTCAGGCCCTTAAAGCTATTTTAACACGCTCCTTTTTAATGTAATTTCCTTTGTTTTTAACGGGAGTATTCATTAAAAAGCTGCCAGAAAAAGAGGAAGGGGAGGGCTAGCACTGCTCTGGGGTTTTGAAAATGCTCAGAGGTGGCTTTGCTCCAAGGCCTGAGCCCATCCAGGGTCTATGAGATGGCAACACGATGCGCCGAGATGCGGGAATGATGCCTTGGCCAGAGCCAGCTCTGCAGCACCTGCCTGGATGGTGGCATTTTTCCACCCAGCTTATTTCCCAGGGCATCGTGATTATAAAGAGTTGCAACGGTGGTCAGTGCTGCGCTGATCTTTGCTGGGATGTAGGAGCCAGAAGAAATGGCTTTTCCCAAAGTATTGATGCTGGAGCCTTGCTCCGACACCCGTGGTGCTGTGAGTCGCTGAGTCCAGGAGGCAATTGGTTTAGTGTTATGGCTGGGCTTTGCAAAGCTGGGTCTACGTGGCATAGGGGTCCCTTTTATTTCAAAGAAAATGGATCCTGGAGGCCAGCGATGAAAATCGAGGTGTTCTTTATGGTATTTTTTTAAGATCACATCTCTCCGGCTGCCTGGAGGGTATTGTTATTGTGCCCGAATGCCAGGAGCTAAGACAAGGGAGACAGCTGATGGAGAAATCCCTGGGAAACAAACCAAAGGGAAAGGCGAGAGGCCTGAGAAATCCAGCCTGTCCCTTAACCGAGCAGCGCAAATGGAAGGGAAATTTCGGCCAGAACAGGTTTTGTAAAAGGGAGGAAGAAGGATGCAGCAGCGGGCTGCTGCACAGATCCTGCCCCGCTTCCCTGCACCGCTTCCCTCGAGGACCGAAGGGAAAAACATCCTAGAGTAACCGGAATATTTCGAAACATTTCAAATTCCCATTTGGGAACGGGAGCACCCTCAGTTTCCTTTGAAAAGGCCAGAACCCCACAATAATTGAGATGGATTGGGTCTGGATGAGGTACTGTGCTTACCCTGAAACAGGTTTTTCCCACAGCTTTTCAGCTCATCCAGCCTCAATTTTTTTTGCTCTGATCTAACCTAAGATTACCCCCAGCCCCTAGGTTCACTGGAATTTGCAGTGAACCAAAAAAAAAAAAAAAAAATTGCTTATTTTTCCAGATCCCACCTGAGCCTGGGATGATTTACTCGGTGTCGGGGTTAGCGAAGTGCCGAGCACTGGTTCTTGTGCTGGAAAAGTCACCTTTCTCCATGGGAATGGGGCTCCTCAGCAGGTACCTGCATGAACAGCAGATCTCCATTGGTTTATTAGGCTGTGCTGGTTTTGCCCAAGGATCAGCATCTCCCCAGCTGCTCCCGGGGCTTGTGCTGGGTCCCAGAGCTGCTCTTGCCATTCCGGGCTCCTGGAAATTTATCTGGCCGCAGGTGTTTGCAAACTCCCTTCGTTCCTGCTTGAGACTGCAAAAAAAAAAAAAAAAAAAAAATAGTTGTCGTATTGCTCCTCCTATCAAAAATATCAGTCCAGCCCTGTGCAAAACAAAATACACAGCTTTCCCAAGTGTCCCCCCATCACGGACTGGTGAACGTCCAGCCCACGTTCAGCCGCAGCCCTACAGCAACAAGCTGCTGTCTTAGGTGATGGAGAAAAACAAACCTGGCAAGGGAAGGGGGGAAAAAAGGGTTTTCCAGCTTCTAAAGGGTGATGAAAATCTGAAGAAAATTGTTCTGTGACTGCTGAAATACGTGCAATGTCGCGGGGTCTGGGAAAGGTGACTCGGTCTGGCTGGTTCTCAGTCAGATTGCTTTCCTTCCTTGGCCCCCAGTGAGGCATTTGGAGATGCTCGGGGCAGCGGCAGCGCTGAGAAGGGGCTGGATCCGTCCCTTCGTGGGGCTTGTTTACGTTCGTCTGGAGCGAAGCACTGCCTCTTCGCTTCTGAAGCAGTTTGGAAGCGTTTCCCATCGTGTCCTGTGCTTGCATGGTTTATGGCATCTGCATTTTTCCTGGTGACCCTCTGCACTGTCTCGGTGGCCTCTGCTCGTTCACTCGTCCCTCTCCCCTTGGCAGAAATGGTGTCAACAAAACTCGGCTCCCAAGAATGCAGCTTGACGGTTTTCTGCCCAGTTTTAGGGGCCGTTTCTCCCCCGCTGTCCCGAGTTACTGGATGTATGGATCAAGTCTTTGATGTTGACGGTTTTTCTGGCTCGTGCCTGCATTATAGCTGGAGACACATGCTGGCTATCAAGCGTTTCACAGGGAGGCTTGTTTTGGAAGCACAGTGGGGCTGCCTGGGAGACCCACTGCTCGCTGGGTCACGCTGATGTGAAGCTGGGGTCAGCAACTGGGGCTGCACCCCCCTATCAGGGCTCTGTCACATATGGTGAGAAGGGAGTCGCTGCCAGAAATGTTCCTCAAGAAGGTCTCTCTAGAGACAGGGAGGGGGAGGCTGGGCAGGAGGACCGTGCATCTGAAGGTCTGGTCTGGCCTCTGGAGCTCCTGTCTTTGGGACAGAGGTCCTGGGATACGTGGGAGCGTGTGGTGTGACGCTCCAACCCACTCTGCTCCAACGGCACCTCGTTGCTGGAGGAGCACGTCTCTGCTCAGATGCACATTTGGATTCTTGGTGGACTTCAGCAGGGGTTTTCTTGCAGAAGCAAAGCTCAGCGTCTCAGTGATGGGCTTCCTGTCCACATTCAAGGCTGTGGCTCCATCTGAACAAATCACTGTGACTGCTGTAGCCATGCTTTTGAAGGCAGCTCTGTGTCGCAAGAGCTCACCATGGCATTGTGTAGGAGGATCTTGCCCTCACTCAAAGCGTAGGAAGAACAGACGAGGGGTGGAGGCAGCAGAGCCAGACTCTTTCTGCTCTGGAATGACAGCATCAGTTGGTGGAGTTGAGAGGATGAGAACTGGGATGAACTTTCTACAAGAGGGTGGAGGAAAAGCTCTGGGGATGGTGGCAAGGATGGCTTTCTCCAAACAGCTGGGAGTCAGCAAGCTCTTGCACATGCCGTATTATCCCTGCTGGGCGAGTTCCAACTTTTTGTTCAGATTTAATTTCTGGCCTCAGAACATTAATGTGAAAATGCTTTTGTCTGACTCAGGCCACTTCAATACCGTCTCAAAACATCTCCCCACAACACAGAGGCCACTAAATGCCTCCTCCTCACTACAGAAGCCATGTGCACAGTGGCTGTCTGGTTTCTAGGAAGCCCGTTGCTTCCACGTCCCTTCTGCTTTGGCTTTTCGTCACCATTCTGCCTTTGGTACAGGCTGGAGCCCATCCATGGGATCTTGCTAGTCTATTGTTCGGCAACTTCATAAGCAGGTTTCAAAGCAGTCGCCTGTTGCTTTTGGGGCTGGCTCAGCGAGGGCTGTCCTCTCAGTACGCACTGAGGAGGCATTAGGAGAATCCCGGGAAATCAGCCCAGCGTGGCTGCTGAAAGTGTTAGAGCCCACTAACGGTGCCAGACGTGCCGTTTCTGCTCCTCTTGCTGTCGTGTACCTCCATCTCCCTTGCCATTTCACTCGCTCTGGGTTTGGGTTTTTTTCCCGCAAATGCTCAAGACTTTAAATAGCAAAGCCTAAATCGATGCAGTGCCGGCCAGCAGCTGGCAAGGAGCTTACCCCCATAACCAAGCCTGTGCCATGGGTGTCCCTGGCGTCTTGCCACCAGAAGCACTTTAGGAAGGGCAGAGCTGCTGGAGAGCCAACAAGGAGCCACACAAAGCCTATCAAACCTTCCCCACCCCGCCAAGTCTTTACCAGCTATAAAACGTGGAGGTGGGCGACAAGCAGCTCGCCGCTCCCTGTTTTATAGCTGGTAAAGACGTGGTGGGGTAGGGAAGGCTTGATAGTCACCAAGCATCCACACTTGACCTTTGCAGAGGCTGTAGAAGCACATCGACTATTAGTGGGTTCTTCTGGAGGAGGAGGTAGGATATTTTGGTCATGCGTGACGCTAAGCAAGGCGACTGGGGAAGCCTGGCACCAAAACTCTCCCGAGAAGCTTGCAGCAGCATGAGTAATGCCGCAGAAAGGAGAGCTCCAGGAATGACTAGACCATAAAGTCATTACAAGTGGCAAGTGGCTGCAGAGGAATTTGTTTGCTTTTGCCCTCCCGTGCCTGCCCCTCGCTGTCTGCTTGCTTCGGAGATAGGTCATGGGTCTTGTTGGGGCAGATGTTGTGTCCGGGAGGGACCCAGGATCCTTCGTTTCCCGCCTTGGTCAGAGATGAGCAGAAGCAACTCGGGCTCGTAGTTCCTCTGCAGCCAACTGCTTTGAACCTGCGGTCTCCAGGATCTGAAAGGAGACATAAGGAAACCAAGCTGTGCAATGTCTCCTGCAGCCGGGTAGGATTCATTCCATAAATTTTCATGTGGCGTGAGCCCTTCTTTAAATTGCTGCTCCGGGCACCATTGCAGAGCTCTGGGGGAGACTGGGGTATCCAGAAGAAGAGATGAGACTGAGCAGACGCCTCTGCAAGGTGGGCTCACCTCGTGGGGGGACCCAGGAAGACAGCGCAGCCTCCTCGAGGAAGGACAAATGACATCTGCTGCTGAAAGGAATGGACGTGCACCAAGACCCTGCTATTGCTGAAAAGGATTTCAGCCCCTGCAGACTTGCCCCGCTGCCCCCAACTGCTTGAGCTCACGCGCCTGCAAGAGAACAACCAGACGCTGCAGGCAGGAGCCCTTCACCCTCCCAGGTGTCCACTTGCCGGTTTGTGGAGCTATTTGCCCCAAATTGCGAGGCTGGGTTTTCACCCATGCCCTCTTTGGGAGGGGCGATGCTCCCAAGGTGGGAGACCCCAAGGCTTTTCCCTACCCCACTCTGGTTTGCAAGCACAACTGGGAGGTTGTGGACGCACGAAATTAGAGGCCAGTATCAAACATCTGGGTCTCATATCTCTGTTTACCGCAGACTCATTTAGAGCGACGTTCGTGGCATGTTAAGTCATTTGGCATCCTCCGTTAGCGCAGAAGATGCTTCCCTGCAGAAGAAAGTGGCGCTCTCCGATTTGCAGTGCTTGCATAGCGTGCGCCCCGCATCTCGCTTGGTCTTTGCATCTCTTTGGCTGCAAGGAGACATAAAAAAAAAGACAAGCTGTGTTGATTTCAGCATTGTGTGAAAGTATTTTCCCATCGTTCTCCGTTGAAAAGCATGATTTAATTAACATTTTTATATGTTTATTATTTAAGAAAGCATGTGCTGCTGCTGCATTATTTTTTTTTTTCTCTTCTCGGTTTTCCCAACTTGCTTTTCGTTAAGAAATAGTTGAGTTGTATTCCATGGTAGAGCCTGGAGGGGAAGGGAGGGATGGATGGATGGAGAGCCAACCTGCCTGATCTGGGGACCTGGCAAGGGCGTCAGCTTCGTGTGATTGGTGTCCATGCATGGAACAAGTCAGGAATAGTTGCTGGGCTTTAAGTTCACTCTTTGCTAATCCACGTTAGCTCTCAAACAAACACCAGACCTACTTTTTTTTTTTTTTTTTTTTTTTTTTTTGTGGTTACACTAGAGGTACGAGCTGGATGCGTGCGTGGGCTTTCTGCCCCTGGTTATGACCTGACACAGCTGGTTTAAGCAGCGATGCTTGGGGTTTATGGTTTCTAAATCGCCGTTTCTTGACATTAGGAAAGAAATTGTTGGGAGCTATGTGCTTTTAAAGGGAGGCCACCCGAACCCGTGAGAGAAATCAAGGTTATGGTGAAGATATATCTGACGTGGAGATCTCAGCAGAGCCCTCGCCGCTGCGAGAGGGGGATGTTTATGAGTTTGCAAGGTCTAAGGGAGACTGCCAGCATGGTCCCTGATGGGATGTCCCCACCTGCAGCAGAAGCTGGTGAGCAAACACCCTCCCATCCGCCCCGGTAGGATGAAATAAGGTGTCACCAGTGGCCATTTGCTGCTTGGCAGTAGAAGAGGATCTCGGGATGCCGGGAGATCTGTCCTAGCTCCTTGATCTCTTCTGAGCACAGCTTAACGTGATTTTTGAGGGCCCAGCAAACCCTGTTCAGGTTCCTGACTCGGTTCTCCCGGAGACCCCTTGGTCTGCGAGAAGGTCAGTGTATTTAGACAGGCAATTTGTGCCAAAAAGGCACAAAGCCGGGTACTGACGCCGAAGACCGAGTAATGTCTTTGGGTGACAGGTTGCAGGTCAGAATCGGGGCTGTTTAGGGCCACCTTTAACATCCGTTTCTCTCTGAAAGCCTCTGCCCGAGGAGGAGAGGGGAGGTGGTTGCGGCGAGCAACCCTCTGTTTCGGTGCGTTGCTGTCGTGTGACAGTCCCAGGCTGTGTTGTGGCCTTGATTAAAAAAAAAAAAAAAAAAAAGAAAAGAAAAGCCATTTTTAGTCCAAGCCCTTTAAGCACATGCTTAACCTCACACCAGTGCTGGAGGCTCCCCCACGCCAGTGCTGGAGACTTTACTCATCACGAAAGTAAACATGTGCTTTAGGGCTCTGAAAACAGATAAAAAAAAAAAAAAAATCCCGCCCTGAAGGAGAAGGATAAACATTGCTAAAATGTTATCGTTTGTGCAACTGCGCTCTGGGCGCTGGATACGACCACGACCGCAAGAGTTTCTTCCACGGCACGGGAAAGTGCCTGGGAGTTTCGCTGGGACCAGCTGGAGCAGGGAGCAGATTTGTTTAGCATCCTCTGCCCTTATCAGCATAAACAGACCCCCCATCTTTTTTGGGGGGGGGGCTCGGTGACTGGACAAAGACCAGCCCCCATCTCGGGGGCGATTGCAAGACGGGTGCTGGCTGCTCCTTGGTCCCGTCCGCCCGTGTGTCACCATCAACGAGATGGTTTTGGAAACCCCTCTCTCCTGATGTCCTCACCTTCTGCAGCTGCCCCCCTTTCCGCTGGGTCCCAAAATGGGTTGCAACGGGCTCTGGCTGGGTGGGCACCCAGTGGGTGCATCCCGGGGAGACCCCTGTCCTCCTGGAGCCCCCGCGGGACTTGTCCGGGTTAGTGCGTCAAACCTGTGCTTGGAGCTTGTCCCGCTGTCCTCCGAGAGACGCCACGGAAAGCTGGGGAAGGTATATATATATGTATATATATAATCAGAAAAAAATCATAGTGCTCTGAAGCCTGGACCTTACGGCTTTTGTCGAGGGGCCCTCGGCCTCTCGGAGTCTCTCTCTGGGGCTAAAGATAGCCGTGTCTGCAGCTGAGCTGTGAATCAGGAGTAAAAAATGTGGGTCACCTCCTGTGCGAAGAAATGAACGTTCGGAGACTCATCTGCTCCTGACCTCATTTTGCTGGGGATGAATCAGGCCTCCAGCCCGACGGACCCCACAGCTGCTCCCGCTACGGCAGCTTCGGCCGCGGCTCCCAAACCCCACAGCAGGCCTTTATTAAAGGCTTTTTGGGGCCAGTTTTCTCAGTTAGAGCAAACGGGTGTTACTTGGGTAAGAGCGTAGGCACGGCATTTTTTTTTTTTCCCCCAGGGGCTAGCGGTGGTGCTCAGAGCAGGGACCCAAATGGTTAAACGCGGTGTTCCCACCCCACGTGCGTGCACACGCGTGTGTGCACAACCGCGCGCCAGCACGGCCGGGTGGATTCACCGTGGCATCCGTGCGTGCGAGGACAGAGCGCCCGCCCGCACCAGTGCCGCGCAGGGTGAACACGGGCACGCGTCTGGGTGCGAACGCTGATGGGCGCGCGTGTGCGTGCACCGCAACGCCGTTGCCCGTGATCACGGGTACGACGCGCAGGTACGTGCAACCAGGTGCCGACGCACACGCCCCCCGGGGGAAACTGCACAGACACTTAACGCAGTCTCTCTTTTTTTTCAAAAAAAAATTTTTTTTTTCCCCTATCCCACTGTTGCAAAATCCACTCCCGTTTTTTTTTTCTTTGTTAAAGTAAAACCTGACATGGACTCCAAACCAGCCAGAGCAGAACGTGCCCGGCTGGCACCTGGCAGCCCTGAGCGGAGTCCCCGTCCCTGCCACGCGCTCCAGGTGTGCTCCCCGCCGAATTGCTGTATCCCTCTGTGCCTCGCTTTCCCCTTTCCTAACCCAGGGCTTAGGCAGCTTCGCTTCGCCTCCGCAAAATCAGCTCTGCTCCCAAAGCACCGAGCAGGAAGGTGAAAGCAGCGGGGGGGGGGGGCACTTCTGGAGGGCGGCATCGCCTGGGACCCGGCTGCCCCCCCCATCTGGAAGGGACATTTGATGCGGTGTCGCAGGTTAATAAGTGCGTGAACCGCTTCGCCCTCTGCCTTTAAATAAAACACTTACGGCGGGGGGAAATCTCGTCCCCGAAGGTGGAAGGGTGCTTTCCTCCTTGCATCCGCCTGCGCTAAAAGGTCCCGGCACGGCAGAGGAGCGTTTCGCCCTCGTTAAGTCGATTAAACCCGATCGTGCTCGGGGTGGTGACCCGCAAACCCCAGCAGCACGAGTCGCTTTTGGATGGAGGCGGGGGCCGGTGCACGCCGTGGCTCACGTTTCTGCTCCCGTTCGGGTTTTGTTGCCCCGCGGAGCTTCGTCTTTCAAAACCCTGGAGTCAGGAAATAGTTAAACGCTACAGTATTTTGATTAGCAGAGCCTTAAAGTCAGTAAAAAAGACAGTCAGAGAGAACTATCAGGAGCATGCTAATGAAGTGAAGTCATCAGCAGACACCAGAGAAGTATTCATGCCTGCTCCACGCTGGACGGGTATCGCAGGATCCCAGCAAGGCGCATGCAGGTGGAGCGGGGCTCGCAGGGACCCGGGGTTCGATCGTCCCGCTCGCTTCATTCCCCTCCCTTTGGATATTGCAACGCTTTCCCTGGGACTTTTTTTTCTTTTTTTTTTTTTTTTTTTTTTTTTGCTTCACTGGAGCTTAATGATATTTCCATATTCCCTCGGAGCTGCGGGAAGACTGGAGATAGTGCAGTGAGAGACTAGAAAGACAGCAAAGGGCAGCTCCCGGCTCCGCGGGAAAGGTGAGGGCATTCTCTTGGAAAATCCCTTGGGTTTCTCCGTATCGCCGGCGGCTGGGTTGTGGAAATGCCGGGGGGTGGGGAAAGGGGGACGTTTCTGGAAACGCAGCGGCGTTTTGTGCTCGCTTTGCAGCCAGAAAGTTTTCCCGAGTGGTGTTTGGGGATGGGGATGTCCCGGCGAGCCCTTGCCCAGCCCCTGCGGGACAGGTAGGGACCTCCCGGGAGAGCGGGGCAGGAAAGCTGCTCCTGGGGAACGGCGAGCAAAGCAGAACCCAGCTGCCTTTGGTCCTTACCCTCTAGTCCCCCTTTGAAAAATACGCGGGCAGTTTTAATAGCATTGAAAAAAATATTGGTCTCCTTTTCCGGGGCTTTGCAAAGAAACCGTGTGAAGGTTTGATCATCCTTTCTCTTCGCGCCTGTGCACGTTAGCGTTGGCGGCTCGCAGGCTCAGGTCCTACCTTTGCTGTAAAAAATGGCTTTTTTGGAATAATTCAGAAACTTAGGACGGAACAAAGTTTTAGTTAAGCAGTTGCCTTAAGGCTAAACCGAGTAACTCTTAGGCAGACAAATCCACGCTGGAGCTGATGACTCGACAGTGCTGTTTAATTTATAAAAAGTCACACCATGAAAACATGCATTTTTGTTTATCGTAAATGAAAGAAAAATATGCAGAAGAGGTTTTGCTCCTAACCAGACGCGATTAACCCGTTCAAGATGATGAGTTCCTGGGACTGTTCCTGGGATAAAATGAGCATATATCGCTTTACAGCGGTTAGAAATGAGCCGAAAACTCAACTACTGCATCGAGCTTAGCGCTCGTACAGGTCCTCAGCCTGTCTTCAGGTCTGTCCCTAAATTTTGCATTTTCTGCCTCACGGTAATTTTAATTTTCCTGTTGAAGAAGTGTCCAAGCTGGCGACGCTGCGAGTGTATTTCGAGGAAGACAGACACCCAGGTTCTGGGTTCCTGTGAACTCCCGCAATACCCTGCTCCGCATTGCAAATAATACATCCTTTAAAAAAAAAATTAAAAAAAAATCCCTTGATTTTATCCATATGGAGGTTAACGCGATATCAACATTAACTGAATTTTTTTGGGCCTAGGGACTCCCAGCGAGATTGGCGACACGATCACCTTTTTAATCCTACATCAGAAGCATCTTGTTCCCTCGTGTCCCGTTATAGCTAGGAAATTTTAATGAGAGTTACTCTAAAAGCAGCATCTCTCTGTTCAGCTGCATCCCAGCCCAAAGCAGACCCCTGCAAACCCCCGGCCCTGGGTGGTGGAGGGGGACAGGTAAGTGTGTGTGTCCCCCCCCCCCGTGCCCGTGGGACCGCCGTCCCGGGAGGATTTTCCCTTTGCAGGTGCTTTCTCTCTGCGCGTGGGAAATGCACCTTCACCCACGTGCATCGCACGCCGGGGTGGCATCTCAGCGAGCTCCTCACCACGGGCCCGGCTCTGCGTCCCTGCTGCACCTGGGGACATGGCACCACCTTCTTTTTTTTTTTTTTTTTCTGTTGCAAGCGCAGCTTTAATTAAATAAGAGAAAATTCAGGGAGGATTGCCTCCTTTCTCAACTCCCTCGCTCAGCTCCCCATCCCCAGCATCTTGTGTCCTGCCCGTGGTAGGTGCAAGCAGAGGACCCCCGGAAGGACCTTGGGCGCGGGCAGAGCTGGACGAGCCCCGGTGACCCTTGGCGAGGTCTCCTGGGTGCTGTGACCCCCTTCTGTGCAGCTTCCCCAAGCCCGACCTGCCGCTCCGAGCTCTCGGGGCGACCTTTCCTCAATACACCCCAAAGCATCTGAAACGGTGACACGGAGATTGCCCTCGCGTGCCCGCCCAGTCGAGCTGCCAGCAGGGCTTGTGACCGTACCGAGCCACCCAAGAAAAAGCTAAAATTGACAATTCCTCTTTTTTTTTTTTTTTTTTTTTTTTTTGAGGGGGGTAGGATTTGAGCTCCGTGCTCAGCAGCGGGTCCAGGTGCGGCCGTGCCATGCGGGTGGCAAAGCCTGGCCGTCGGGCTGGCTCCGGCTGCCTTCAAAGGGAGATGGGAGCGTGTTTCCGAACCTGGAATGCACCTCGTCCCACCGAGGACGTGGATTTTGTCAGTCTCCCGAGCCACATCTCAGCTCCGGTTGCACCATAACCGGCTGGTTGTGCCTCCAATGCAAATGAACCAGTAACTCGTTGAGTTGTTCCGATTTTTTTTGCTGCAGATTTTTGGGGATCGTAGCACTCAGAGACCCAAAAGTCAGCGAGCAGGAGCTGCCCACAGGTCCCATGGGCTTTAAACACCCTTGGATCCTCCGCCGTCCACTTTGGCTGGCTGTCCTTGGAGGAGAAAGGTGTTAAAGGGCCCGTGGCCCACTACTAAGCAACAGTTACCAACAACCTTAAGCAAATAAAATATGTGAGATTATGAAAACAGGGGAACTGCAGCTGATTCCCAGCATCTCTGCAGTGTGAGTCAGTAGTGCATGTCTGCTGCTCTCCGCTCGTTCCTAGATGACAGCATCCACACATCAAATCTGCCGGCCCTTGGAGATTAGACATCCCCGAATATTTATGACGGTTTCAAATAACGTGCATTTCTCTGGCTGCTAGATAGCATGAGCGAGAAACTGGGATTTACGGGTTTCTGTCCTTAAGGCTGGTGTGGGGTTTTGGTTGGGGTTTTTTTTTTTTTTTTTAAAATGCCTAGTTACGGGACGTTTCAGATGTTCTGTGCTATTTCTCTGGGCGTTTTGGGCTGCAGCTTTCACCCCAGAGCAGCTCGTTGCAGGTCGGGTCAAGCCTTGACCACGTACCAGCTACGAGAGAGGGGAATTCAGCTGGTGAAGGGAGGGTGCTATCCCAGCGGTGTTTGATGCCGGGTTTTTATGCAGATCCTCAAGATCTGAATTGCTCAGGGAATATTTCAGGGAAGACCCCCCACAGGGGCTGCCGGAGTGGTCCCGGAGAGATGCCTGGGCTCCATCCAAAGGCGGGAGACCGGGAATCACTTTGGGAGGTGCCCGTCCCGCCGCTGAGGTTCAAGAGAACACCAAGCGAGCACAAAGCTAACATTTACTCTGCAAACCTCTGAAAAAAAAAAAAAGTGGTTTTTATCCAGTGCACTGTTTCCAAGGCAGCTTTCCCGGGATGGCCACGCTGCTGGTGGAAGGGCTGCAAACCATCGCGAAGGCATTTTACACGTGCAGGTAGATTTACTTTGCTCTGAGCTGTTGCTCTCTGGCACTATATAAAAAACCGTGGAGGCAGCCTGTCTCCATGGGCAGACGTCCGTCTGTCCGAGCTCATTTGCAGAGATGTTCCCCGGCTGTCTTGGCAAGTTGTGCTCCCATAATCTGTCCGGGTTTGGGGACGGTTAAGTCTTGCTGCAAGGAAAAGTGCACGTGTTTGAGCCAGGCAGTGATTGCTGGGGCTGGGGTTGCCATCCCGTAGGCTGTGTCACAGGCTGAATTTTCAGCGATGCTGGTCGCTGTGCAAAGGTGAGGATGGGATTTGGGGTCGGTAGAGGGGACCTGTCTCCTGAGCTCTGCAGCGATTTGGTTATGACCTTAGATGAGTCCTGTCCCCACTGCAGGATGCATCTGTCGGGCTGCGTGTTGTGGGTTAATCAGCAAAATACAGGGCGTCGCGAGAGAGGCACTGAACAGGCAGACAGGGAAAGGTAATCCCTCTAAGAAGGGAAATGCAGCTGCTTTCCCCAACCTGCTTTTGAACACATCCTACAGCACAGAGCCCATCTCACCTCACCTGGGAATCGCTTTCTTCACCTGCAAATTGCCATCATTTTTCATCTTGCCGCTCTTCGCCGTGCCTGTGGATGCTGCCTCGCGTTTCCAGCCTCCACCACCCCAAGACCTGCTGAGCATCCCCTCGAATTTGTGGCTGCCCCTTCCGTGGCACGCTCACCTTGCTCTGAACAGGCGACGCTTGTTAAGAGGATGGAGCTCTTCATCCTGGTACCATCTGGAGCCCTTGTCCCCTTGCTCACCATCGTCTGGCATCGCCGGTGACCCACGAGCCCGGCTGGCTGCGGTGCCGAGAGCCGCGAGGGCTTTGCTAAGAACCGGCACCGGTCCGCGGGAACGTGGCGCTGCTCTGCGACTTGCTCGACGCGTCCTGGAGCGTGGGCATCTCCTGCGCAGCGGCACGGCAAGGGCAAGGCTCAAAGGAGCTTCTCCCCGAGCTTCCACCTTTCCTTCTGAAGGATGGGGAGTATGAGAGACAGGCTCCAGCGCAGGGACAGGGAGTCGCTTCAGAGAAGGACTCCGGTGACTTCAAATTTGCTTCTCTGGAAATGCAAAGCCCTTGGCAGCTTCTTCTTTCGTGGAGGTGTTTGGTGGCATCGCTCCAGGTGCTCCGGAGGGCAGGCGGCCAGGGTCACGGGGCAGGCGGTGGCCACAGGATGCTGCGCCAGCATCTACCCCAGCATTGCCACCTCCACCCCCATGGCCCCCGGTGGGGGGGGGACCCCCTGGTCCCTGTGCTGCATCCCGTGGGGACAGGCGCAAAGCAGTCCCTGTGCGCGCAGCATCCAGCACGCCGCAGGCGCTCGGTTCCCTCTGAGATGAGGAATCGCTCTGGCGAGGCGCCGTCCTGCCGGTGTCCTGCGAGAGAGACCCCCGGCCGCTGGCTCTGGGGGGCCGCGCCTGCCAGCGGCAGGTACAAGGAAGATAACGCCAACGACCCGGTTATATTCCCCGCTGCAAAGGATGGACTTTTTATCCCTTGCCTTGACTAAAAGAGAATGGAGAGAGCAGCTTTGGCTTGCTTTTATTTTATTTAAAGTGAAGGAGAAAGCTCGGGTTCATCACGGCACCTCTCTCGTTGGCTCTCGAAGGGCTCCTGGGGGGCACACGGGCCAGGGAGACTCCGAGCGTGGATTTCTGCCAGCGGCCGGCTTTTTGGGGCTGGAAACTGAAGTCCTGGAGTACAACATCGCCACCTGTTTGCCATAGGCGAACATACAGCGGGATAAATCCCGGCAGGATAAATCCCACCAGGATGAACCCCAGCAGGATGCACCCCATCGGGATACGCCCCATCGGGATACACCCCGTTGGGATACACCTCATCGGGATACACCCCATCAGGAGGCACTCCATCAAGGTGCTCTCCGTCAGGATACATCCCATCAGGATACATCCCATCAGGATGCACCCCATCAGGATACAGCCCATCGGGACACATCCCATCGGGACGCATCCCACCGAGCAGCCCCGCAGCGGTGCTCCTGGCTGCAGCATGCCCAGGCTGCACAGCCGAAACCAGGGCAAGGAGGGGATGGAAAGAGAGGAGCAAGTGCTGGTTTTTCTGCCGGAGCAGAGGAGCTCCCCAGCCCGTGGGCAGTACAGAGCGTGCTGCTGTGCCGGAACCACCTTTGCTGCTCCAGGCTGTTGGACCTTCTGCTTTCACATGTGCCCTTGCATGATTTCCCGGAGCCTTTCACTGCCAAGCTCGTAGTGTGCTTTTTTCCCCTCATCCACATCAAGAGGTTTAAACAGGTCTTTGGAGCCTGATTAAGTCAGCGAGACCAGGACGTTGCAGAGCTGCGTGTGATTGGGATGGCCTGCAAGCCGTTGGGAGCTGAGTGGGTACCCGTGCACTACCTTGCAGCCGATGTAGCTGCTGCATCCCCCTGGGAGGCTGCTGGAATATTTGCTCTGCGATGGCAGCTAGAAAATGTAGAGAGCTGGAGCGAGCAGGGGTCAGCTGCTGTTCAGGGGTTCACCCTGCTTCTCGCTCTCCCTTGAGCAAAATGCCTTTGAGGGCTTCACCTTCCCGAAATACCCACCAGGGACTGGCTGGGCAGGCAGCTGAATTGAGCCAAGGCGCACACTGCATCGCATCGGAGTTGGTCGGCCGTGAAATGCAGGGTCCGTTCCCCAAAACCAGTTGATTCTGCTGGAAAAGCATCTGTTCGGGAAGACGCCCTGGGGAAGAGCAGGCTGAGGGTTTGGGCAGGCTGGAGCAAGAGCTGGGGCTGAGCGTCAGGGCGCTGGGCTCACACATCTCACTGCATTGATTTTGGTGGATTTCCTTGGGTTTCGGTGGGTATTTAGGATATCTGGCGACAGGACTGTATTGGGTCTGGCAGAGATGGAGTTAATTTTCCCCGCGGCAGCCCTCGCAGTGCTGTGCTGTGTATTGGTAGCTAGCAAGACGTTGATAACACACCGTGTTTTGGCTGCTCCTGAGCAGTGCCGGCACACGTCAAGGCTGTCTCTCCAACGTTTCTGCCAGCGGGCTGGGGGTGGGCAAGATCTTGGGAGGGGACACGGCCAGGAGGAATGGGGAGCATTCGGTTTTTTTACAACATTTGTCTTCCGGAGCAACCACGACGCGTACTGAAGCCCTGCTTCCCGGGAAGTGACCGGCCATCGCCTGCTGATGGGAAGTAGAGAATAATCTTTTGCTTTTGCTTTGCTTCTGCACACGGCCTTTTGCTTTTGCTGTATTAAACTGCCTTCCTCTTGACCCACAAGTTTGGGATTGGGTTTTTTCCATCTTATTTTTCTCCCCTCCCTGTCCTGCTGAGGAGGGCAGCGATAGAGCGGCTGGGTGGGCACCTGAGGTCCAGCCGAGGTTAAACCACCACAAGGACGCACGCGTACGTTGGGTTTATCCTCCTTCGTCTTGATGCTAAAAGCTATTTCGTGCCTATAAAATGTATAGGGGCTATTGAAATCCTTTTCGTGCCTATACAATGCATAAGGGGCATTCATATACTTGGGAGAAATGTTCCTGCGCTCCCCCCGTTTCCATGAATAGCACGTGCACGGATTAAGCGTCAGGCTTTTGTTTGAGAGAAGCCTTCTAGGAAATGACTCAGCAAGACATTTGTATGTTTAAATTTGTCAGGATTTGAAATATTTAGATTCTGCTTATGACTATTGGCATTTAAGGGGAGGATCTTGAGTTGAAAGCCCTGGCTGCTGTTTGCAGTGCGTGCACACACTCGCACACACGTGTGCAGGCACACAAACCTCTTCTCCTTTGGAAAGTGCTAATGGGAACAAGCCAACGTAGATTGTTCCATTAATGGGGATTTATAGCACAAATCTGCTACTGTTTTGTCAAGACAAACAGGAATAAGTGGGCTTTCAGTGCTGGGAAAGCTGGCCCTGGGGCTGTGGGCTGTTTACTAGCAAAGGGCAGCTGCTCTGAAAGGGCTGCAGGGGAGCAGAGGGAATAAATGGCAAAAGACGGAGACAAGAAGAACCAGGATTTGGTGAAGGCAGAAGTGAGATCAGGGACGTGGACTCCAGTCCCTTACCTACAGCCCCTTGAGCACGTTTTCTCCCTGAAAGTTGTGGCTGGTGAGCTGGCTGCTCGTTTTCCCCTTTGTATTTCGAAAGCTGCCTTCTGCTCCAAAAGATGTGTCGGTGTTTATCAAAGCGTAAATAACGCTCAGTGCCTCGGCTGCCCTCGGCAGAGAGCTACCGTTGCCGTGGGTCCAGCTGCTGAGTGGTGGAGGTCCCTCTGCTCTGGGAGGTGGGGAGATGCTGGGCCATCCTGTTCCTCTTCAGAAACACGTGTAAAAAGGGTCTCAGCCTCTGGGGCTGGTGCGGGATAATCCAGGCTGGATGCCACGATGGCGGAGGACGTGAGCAGGTTGGGCTCATGAGAGGGCACGGACATGGTGAGATGTGTTTGGGGAGAGATGCCCCAAAGTGGGGTCTGGTGTGATGTGGGGCTGCAGGGTCCCAGTCTCCACCTTCGGCTTCCCGGGTGGTTTTTGTGTGGCTGAAACAACCGTGTCTTCATTCGTTTGACGTGACTTAGATTTGTTCTCTGTGGTTTTGAAACTTCTGAGGAGCGCTGGCCAAAGTCATGCTCTGGATTGCTCTCCCTACCTTTCTGCTAGGCTTGGGTCTGCGTGCCAGCAGAAATCAGGCATTTCTGGGCGAAGCTGCCATACTCCTGCCATGCCCCTTCCTCTTCCAACCACAAGGGTGAGAGACCTTTCTCCTCTTCCTAGAGAACATCATCTTTTTTTCCCCAACCCCCATGCTGCATTTTTATATATATATATATATATTTCTGCATCTCCCAGCCTTGTGAAGCATCTCAGGGGGTATCTGCGGCTGTAGGTGGACACAACACAACGCTGTCACCCTTCTGCCCTCCACGGGACACAGGTGGCCTCGGGAGCATGTGCTGGCAGCGCGGGTGACAGTTGGGGACAGGTCGGTGCCTGACCCGTGGCTGGGCTGGAGTCGGAGGTGTGAGGTTATTGGAAGGTGCTTGTTTGTGTTGAGCGTGAATACTGAATTGTTCTCCCCGCGCCGGTCGTTATTATGCAAAGCCAAGTCCTAAAAAAATATTGAATTTCCTCTCCCATAATTTTGAGGAAAAACACTTTTCCAGCATTAAGCAGCGATTGTGAGGTGTCCTTTCATCTCGACGCGCAGGGGAGCTGCCGAAGCACCTCGGGGTGAGACTGCAGCTCTCTGTGTCGAGCAGAGAGAGGCACCGGCGCTGGGAGCGGTGGCTGCAAACCAAGGCAGCAGCCTTGTCCTCCTCCTTGTCTTTTTATTACTTTTTTTTTAACACACACGCTGCTTGAAACTCTGTGAAAAGCTTCTTTTTATTCACGCGCTCGAGCAAAATTCAGGCTGTACTGCTGCATCTACGCTAAGACTTTAAAGGGTGAAAGGGAGCCGGGATGGAGAGGGGTGCTGGGGGAGAGCCTGAGTGGTGGTAGGAGAAAGTCGGCAAAGCTTCTGGCTGTGGTGGCATTGGAGGATGCAAAGGGACAAGACGTGGTGCCTCCTTTGTTATTCTTGTTCAATTCAAAACGTGAAAAAAGAAAAGAAAAAGGATTAAACTCCAGCCGGGTTTGTGGCCAGCTGGGAGGCAGGAACGGGCTCAGCGCTTCTCCTGCCTTTGCAGGTAACACCCAAAAGTTTCATTTTGAAACTATGAAACTGGAAAGTCCAAGACTAACTCAGCCGATTGCAAGTGGAAAATGAAAAATTACTCAGTCCCGTTGCAGTGTTGAGCACAGCCCATGAAAGAGCAAGGAGAACCGGGAGAAGCAGATGGGGTGACACCCTCTGGGCAGGTGACCGTCCGTGGTGGCAGGAGCTGGGTGCCAGGCTCCGGGACACCCCGCGGCTGTGCCCTGCGGAGGGTGCTGCCTGACCCCTGGATCATTCCAAGCTCTTCTTTTCCGAGGACGCTCTGAAACAGAGATCCACCTCAGGAATCCCATTGCACAGACGGAAATGCTGCTCTTTGCCGGGCTCACGCTCGCAGCGGTGATGCTCCTACCACCGTGCTGGAGGCAGATGGCCCACGTCCTACCTCTAGCAATGGGAACCCACATCCCAGCACCCTCCCACGACATGCCCAAGGGCTGATGCTGGTGGGACGGGGAAGGGAGCGGGGAGCCTGGGTCTGGCTGAGCTCCGTCCCGGCTGGATGCTCTGCAGCCCCTGTTCAACCCAAAAGGTAGAGGAAAGGGTTTAGCAACGTGCAGCTGCCCCCGAGATGCCTATTTCGGCGTAATCACAATCTTTCTGCTTCTAAACAGCTAGAAAATCGAGCCCTTGAGTTTCACATCTGCAAGGTCAAAACTTATCCCGGAGCCTGGGATAAAAGTGGTGTGTTTGTGCAGGGAGGGGGGAGGCAGCCCCGGAGCCGGGGACGGGAGGATGCACCGGCTGCCTCGGCCGCTCCCCAGGCACCGAGCTGGCACTTGCCTCCCGGATTGCATCGGAGAGGGAACATCACGCTTCTAGCAGGCATCGCACGTCTTTCCAAATCAAATACGAGCCTGCCCATGGCTCGGAGCTGTGGGGGAGCGGGGGGCAGTCCCAGGACAGAGCTGCAAAGCTGGCAGTGGGCGAGACAGGGCTGTGGGACCCGTGCCAGCCTGGTGCCACCCCGCAGCGGTCCCCTCCGGCTCAGCCCGTGCCACCAATTCCTCAGGGCGACGTTTCACTCCTGCCCATTGCCAGGTTTTGCTTGGTTTCTCACCCCTGGGCACAAGGTTGCAGTTTTTTGGCTCAGCAGGAGAAGAGGCAAGGCGAGCTTTGGTTGTTTTTATTAGAGTTAAAAAGGAAGCTTTAGAGCAGACGTTCCTACGCGTCCCGAGCCTAGTCCGCACGTCGCAGCCGTGCCAGCAAAATCCTCACGTCGGCCGACCAGCTCCCAGCTGCAGAGAGCCGCTGTCGCCCAGCGGTCCCGGCCCGGCCCCGTGCCACAGCCGGCGGAGCTCCGGCAGCTCTGGGGCTTTGCTGCTCTCGGGGCGTCTCTCCCCAGCCCAGCCGGAGGCACCGGGGCAGCTCTGGGTGCAAATACAAATATAAGAAATAAAGGTCCAAGTTTGACCTTGTGGTGTTCCTTTAGGATAAAGAGCAATGTATCCTCTGAGCCAAGACCCCGTGTAATGCTTCTGGGTTGAGCCTACAACACTTTGAGCTAACCCAACCTTGGGGTTCCCCCTTTGCCTTCACCAGCTCTTGGGGGGACATCACCTGGCTGGGGTACAGAACTGTTGTTCTGGTCCTGGCGCTGCCCTGGGTTGGTGCCTTCAGTCACCGCGAGCTGCTCCGAACGTCCGGTGACTTGGAAGGAGCAGCAGGAATGCGCTCCTATTTAATCTGGCTCTTGCTTTTGGAAGCAACACCCCCCCCCATAACTTCTGCATCGCACGCTTCCGTGCGCTGGGCTGAGGTTATTCTCACGGCCGTTGAAAATAGAGATGGTTGGTGTACCCCCAACCCTGCACCCAGGCAGGGTGACATCAGCCCCGACCCAGGTGTAAGGGAGATTTTGTTGGATGTTGTTGGTTGATAGAGGTATTCTGGAGCCAGCTTTCAACGATCTGGCAATTTTTGGCAGTGCAAATGCGCCTGTTCGCAGGGAAAGAAGAGGATGCGAAACCCGGCGGGGGGACGGCACGTGCCTCCTGTCCACATCTGGCCCCCTGGAAGCAATATCGCACCGCTGAGACTAGCGTCTGGTACGCGGGAGCTGCAGATGTTTAGCAAGGAGAAATGAGAAAAGGAGCCAGAAATGAACGTGACGGGGTGACGGCGTGGGGAGGGCGCCCAGCGGGGCCGGAGAAGCTGCCGTGGGGCAAAGCCCCATCCCCGCAGCCCCTCTCCTCCCTGGAACAACCCCGCTGTGTTCCCCGGGAGCCTCTTTTGCCGTTCAAAAGCTGCTGAAGCCCAAGGGACGGGCTTGCGCAAAGCCCCCTGAAAGCCGTGCCAGCGAGGGAACCTGGCCTGGTGGCCACAGCGCGTGGGGAGCGCAGGGGAGGCTCTGCGGTTTGCCACACAGCGTGGCAGGACTCTGGCCACCAGCCCCAGCTCCTTCCCTGGCCATGGACCCGCTCCCCTTTCCTCTCCCTGCCTCAGTTTCCCTGCTCCCACCCCACTTGGCTGACTGACGCCTGATCGCCTGCCACAGCAATGGTGCAAAAAAAAAAAAAAAGAAAAAAGAAAAAAAAAAAAGGAAAAGAGAGTTAGGCAACAAAACTGGGGGGTTTCTGCACATCTCGTGCAGCCTGGCAGTGCGCTGAGCTGGCGAAGCTGCTGCTCGCGGTGCGGGATGAAGGCTCGCTTTGGGATTCCTCACCCTGTTCCTGCAACCGCTCCGTCACCACCCCCCTGCGCCGGTGCCTGCAGTTTCACCGATTCCGAGTGGCTCGTGGGGAGCACGGCGGTGGTGGGGGCGGGGGGGACGGGACAGACAGACGGAACAAAGCCGCTGCGCAAACACAGGCCGTTATCCCAAATTCATTTATCCCGAGCTGGGATTTATCCCCCCTCCAGGGCATCGGCGCTGGGTTAGGTACCGGTGCAGCATCCCTTCTCCATCCTGTGGCCAAACACAGGTCCCCGGCCACGCTGCTCACCCGGGGCTGACAGTGACCTATTTACCTACGGCAGAACTTTCTGCTCCACTTATTTGACCCGGCACCTTTCTGTTTGCTTAAAGCCGGGAACGTTTCCTCTCGGCCAAGCTGGGCGCGCACGCAGGTATGTTTGCTCGAGAGACAGACCGCTGCTCTGTGCATCCCCAGCTCTCCGCCTCAGAGGAATTCGGACCCTTTCACTGCAATACCGTTGCAAAATTCACCCAAAAAAGCTTCCACGTTTTTCTTTGCCCCCTTCTCCCCATCCCTCTCAAGCTGCACGGTCGTCATCTCGGGGACAGGCAGTGCTGGGGAGTAGAAAGGTGACATTGTTCTGCCCTGGAAGGCCGTCAGCATCCCAACTCCCCGGCTCTGTAGCTGCCTCAGTCATGCATGTTTGCATATGTTAAAAATATTTAGTCCACTGCTAAAAAAAATATTATGCCCGAGATCTGGGGCCAGCTAAATATAATGCCATCTATGTGTCCGTGGCGCTGCGTGCCGGAGGCACAGAGGGGTACTATTTGCCTTCGGAGCGGTCCTCGGCTGCGAGCAGGGATGCTGGGAAGGATCCCGATGCTGATGTCTGCCAGAAATGCTTTTCTCCACCTTGGAGAGGGATTTGGGGCAAGGAAAGCTCTTTGCTGGGGTGTGGGTTGTTGCGGTGCAGCGTGCTGCTCGTGCCGGGGTGCTTCCCCGTGCCCGGGCAGCCTCGGCGGCTGCGGGCAGGGATGCACGGGGCAGGAGGAAAAAAAAAAAAGTCAAAAAAAAAAAAAAAAAAAAAGATGCTGGCCGTAAGAAAAAAGTCATAAAAATAAAAGAGCAGACTGGGCTAATTCCTGCAGCTCAGGCCTGAGCCGGGGATGGCCCCGCTCCCCCAAACCCTCTGGTGCATGGGGTGCTTTTGTGCCACGTCGGAGAGGACTGAGACCTGCCCAACTCATTTCACGCATGCCGCAGATCATACTGGGAGCAGGTTACGGCTCTTACCAACCTCGCCCAGGCTTTTTGCCCGTGGCCTGGAGGTCCCCAGCCCTGCTCGGGTTGGGGAGAAGCTTCCAGAGAAGTTTCATATAAATAATTTCAAGCCAGCTGAGGGTGTGGGAGGGAAAACATTTCCCCGTAGTAATCTCCCCCGATGAGGGGCAGGAGAAAAGAGTTTGTTCTGGCCGCAGGAGGAAGACAACGGGGAGCGAGGCCACAGGATTTTTGTGCAGAAGCATTAAGGAATCATTTCCTCTGCTTTTTTCCTTATATATTTATTTTTGGAGTGGGAAAAGGGGCTGGGGGGGGGGGGTAGGGAGGTGAAATAATCCCGAGCAGAGAGTGTGAAGGAATCTTTATACCCTGTCCTTTTTCTTTTTTGGCTTTTTTTTTTTTTTTTAATCCCCCCCCCCCCCCAGCAAGTGTTTTGAGAGGCAGGGGAGCAAGCGGCTCCGTACACTGCGGCCATTCATGGCTCGGCTGGGGGCGTGCGGGGCGCGTGGCTGGGTGGGAGCGCACCACGCCGGAGAGGAGAATAATTTGTTCACAATATAGAGCAGGGTAAAATAGGCCGGTTGTCTGAGCGGGGATGTAGCATAATGTATAGAAGTGCGAGCATCAATAAGTCTATTTATTAGCGGAGCCTTTTGCCGAGCAGGGCTGTGAATAAACTATACAGCTCGTACAAAAATGTAAATGTTAGTGATCCCTTAGAGACATAATTACAGGAAAAAATAAGGACAGTTTTTCAGCGTTTGGGAAGCCGGCCTCCTTCGTCCCCTTTCTAACTGCTGATACACGTATTATTGTCCCCCCGTGGGGTGTCTGCATCCAGCGTGGCGCGTCCCCCCCTTCTCTTGCAGCAACTCCATCCTCCTCCCTGCCCGCTAATTAAAGGAAAGTTGTGTCTCCACGTCCCACGAAACGTGTTCGCCGCCCGCTTTGGTGTGCAGAGCTCTTGAATTCCTCAAGCCTGTGTGCCACTGGCTCCTCTGGACCACAGTGAAAGGTTTCATTCATCCCTCCTCTGCTGCCTTCTAGAGTTACCACACCCTGGGCCTCTGCTCCGCAGCTCCTCTCTGTTTTCCTTTCATTAGCAGGATTCCCAGCTTGAATGGCTGCGAAGGGCTGGGAAGAGATGCTACAACCTATTAGCATAAGGGCTGTGCAAATACCTGCCCCGCGCGCGGTCCTGCCGTTTGCCGCGAGGTCTGCAGAGCAAGAAAGCCAAAATCTTTTGGGGGTTTGAGCTTGGGGTTTTTTTTTTTTTCATTTCCAAAGTGCTACTATAAAAGCAACTCTAAGCGCTGCCCCGACTGCCCCGTGCCTCAGTTTCCCTAAGCAGACCCCGTTTCCACCCAGCGCAGCGATGAGTTCGCAGCACTTTCTGCAAGCTGGCAGGGGAGCTGCAGGCAGGACGGGCACTGCCCACCCTGGGGACCCCGCAGAAGATGCTTTGAGAACTTCTGGTGCTTATTTGGCTTCAACCAAGCCATGGCAGCGCTCCGAGGGGGCTCCTCAGGACTGCAGCATAGTATACGTGCGTGTCTTAAGCACCATAGCTGAAGCCGTATGGGCTCGGCTGTCCTCGCACTAGCCTTGCCCTCCGTGCCCATGCGAGCGTGCGACGAGCGATGGACGTTGACCCCAGTCTTGGCAGCCCGTTCAAATCTTTTGTAGAAGGGAGATGGGCAGAAGAAACCCATCGCAGGCGCGGGATGGACGGGAGCGGGTCTGTCTAGGCAGAAAGCGGTTTTGGTCGATGTCAGCTTTTCTTTTGGGAGTCAAGCTATTCAGCAAGCCGTTACCAGAGCGAGATTAGAGGAGAGTGAGAAAATGAGTTTCTAGGAAATCCGTGCTGGGACGCGGAGGGTCACAGAAGGGTTACGATGAGGGAATTTGCTTTGGGAAGGAAGAGCAAGGCACCGCGGAGCAGCCGTTGGCTTTCGCCGTCCCCTCTGCCACCCTCCAGATGAGATCAGCCCGCAGCCCTGGCCCGGCTCTCCTACTGAGCTACCGCTTTTAGGGATGAGCCGGTGAAGCAAATTAACTTTCAATGAGTTTTTCACCGGAAAAGGGATGGGCTTTTCAACAGAAATTGATAGCAAAATGTTAGCTTTGCATTCACCGTCTATCACTCGCAGCGATGTTGAACCTTATTTGGGTTTTGGCCCTTTGCAATTATTCTGTTAGTAGTGGGGACTCATCCGGGGTGAATTTAAGTTTCCTGATCACTGATTTATATCTTCAGTTGCCATTCTTGGAGGCTTCGCAAGTAGCTTAGAATTCTAGGCGATTCATCGTGATTGATCAAAGGCCTCCGAGGCCAGGCAGGCTCTTCGGAGGTGCCATCCCTGGTTCTCACGGTGCTGCTGCCTTTGGGTCACTCCTTCCCTTCAGCTGATGCTGGTGGCTGTCTTCTCTCTGCGGAAGGGTGCAAATGTGAAGGGTTGTGGTGGGGACCCCAGGTGAGGAGCACCCAGGTAGAAAAGGGGGTTGGAGAGGTGCCGTCTCTTCGCTAGCGGTGGTGAGCCCTTCGGGTGCCCAGGACCCCATAGATGTTCCCCGTGGCTTGGCTTGGCTTGTCTCCCGCAAACCCAGATGTGGTGGGAACGGTGTTGGCTCCTTCTGTCCCACAGACATTGCGTCCCCTCAAATACGCTTTTAACGACAGTAACTGCTGCGGGCTGGGCGTTTGAAATCTGCCTTGCAAACCCCATTGGACTTGAAATCAAAAGCATTCGTGGCTACTCAACCTCCTCTTCCCGTTGAGCAGCCCACGCACTTTGCTGCTACCTGGCTGGATTGCCCAGTCTGGAGCCACCATTGAAAAATGTCCCGTGAGTCCTCGGAGCTGGGTCTGCGGCGTGGTTTTGCATTGGCACTCCGGATGGCGTTGGTGTAGGGACAATCTCCCTTACCTTGGTCTCTGATTTCTAGCCCGTAGCCACTTGGATTGTGGTTTTTGAGGAGCCTGAAATAAAGAACAAGCAGGCGGCAAAGGTGAGCGATGCTGCCTGCAGTGTTCCTGGCCGTGAATCAGCTTCTGGCTTGTCTCTGAGGTTGGGTCCTCAGCACCGTCCTTGGGACCATCTCACGCAAGTGCTTGGCCAGCCCGCGTGCTCCAAAGCTGTGCAGATCTGAGTTGTGGATTCAGATTGGGATCGGACATCCTCGATGCGCGCTATGGTCAGACCAAAGTCTGCTTTCAACCCGTCACTCGTGCAAACATGGGGTACGTGCTTGCAAGGGGGCTGGCGTGGTAAGGAATGTCCGGATGGAGCCGAGGAGCTACGAAGCCGGATCCTGACCCGGCTCATTGCAGCAGGTCACAGCAGTGGTCCTGCAAATTGCCTGGCCTGCAAGATGCTGAGAGCCTTTGGCTGAAAGGGAGCAAAGCATGGGAAAAAAAATCTTCTGTATGAACTAACACTGCATTATATCGATAATGGGTACTCTGGTAGCATTAACAAAAAGCATGCAGCCAGCTGTAGGTTGAAAACATCATTTTTCTGTATATAAGACAAGAATGGTTTTGAGCCCGCCTGATTTCTAGCAAAATTGCTTGTGAGTTAGATACCACGGAAGAAATCCAGCGCGATAAAGATCGGGGCGCTTGGATCCTGGTATGTAATGCATCAAATGCTGATGGGGTCGTCAACACCTGGGGGAAAAAGCCCACTATTCCTGGGTCAGAAAGGGCAGTCAGGCCTCCAAAATGATGGACTGGGTTTTCTTTTAATGCAGTCATATATGTATGTTTATTAGTGAAGTGCTTCATGCAGAAAGATGCACCTGGGTTTGATTTATGTTACATGAGAAATGTCTTGGCCAAGGCAAAAAGCAGAGAACTGGGGAGGGGGGGGGACCAAAATGAAATTTTTCTTTTATTGTGCATAATGAGATGTTTGCTCTGTGACAATTATATAAGTGGTTTCATGTTAGTGGGTTCAAAACAAATCTGTGAATGCAGCATGTATTTTAAAATTCATTGTTTTGCCTTGTGAATGAGTCTTCTAAGAAAAAAAATCCCTGACTGGGAGCCAGAGCCAGCTCACTGTTAGTCCGGGTTCAGTCCGTACGAGCTCCTTGGGCTTCGGGGATGTTCCTTTGGACTTACCTCATTAGCTAAAACGAGCTTTTTTTCCTCCTTCATCCCTCCTCCCGGATGCGCATGCTCTATTGGGGACCGCGTGTAATGTTTCGGGGTGATGTTTGCCAGGTGGATGCTGAAGACCGGCGCGTTGGTACCCTTCTTGCCGGAATACAGCATGCTCTGGATGCGCGGAAGTGACCTGCTACCCAGAGGATGGTTTTGGGGTGTTTTCCCCAAGGAAAGATCTGCTGCAAAAAGCCTCACTTGGGTTTCAAAAAGCAAAAGCCGAGCCCGTGCCGAAGCCTTAGCAGCACTGGGAGGGTGATGGGGGGAGCCGGGATGCTGGGCGCAAGCGGGCAGCACCAGGCAGCGCATCCCCGTCAGCCCGGACCGGTTCACCCGTGCGGAGCCAGGGACAGGCTTGGCGGGGCGGGCTGGAGGCAAGGCGGGCAAAAGGAGCGTTTTTCAGCCCCTTAATTCTGGTTTTCATCAAAATAGGTCTTTGCTGAAATTGCACAGGCCTTTGGAGAGCTTTTGATCGAAACTGGCGTATATTATTATATACCATGTTTCCATAGGGTATTGGACATCATGAGAGCAAAACCATGGACGGGAGGTTGTCCGTGCCACGCAAAAAAAAGCAGCACAGGGCACAGCCGTACCCCAGTGATGCCAAGAAATGTTTGTTCGCTTCTGGGGCTGAGAAAAAAAAAAAAAGAAAGAAAAAGATGTGAAACGTGAGCAATTCAAAACTTTATTGTAAATAATGTCAGGAGTTGGTGTAGCCCCGCTATTGCAGTCCGCAAAAGCCAGATTGACTTCTGAAAGGCAGTTTGCAGTCGTTACTGTTAATAAGCATGTGCTCTTCCAGGGGCTGCTCCGTTCGGAGCTGCTTGGATGGCATCCAGCCCAGGGGTTTTATTGCAATTCCACTTGATTGCCGAGATTAGATGACAACTCATTCTCTACGCTTAGGGAGCTTCAGAAACAATCGTCGCAACGTGAAAAATGTCAGTCGGTCTCGTGCTATGGAAAAGTCGTGTTGACCTCGGCGTGGGGTTTCAAATATTACACCCACTGCTGTCAGAGGAGAGCAGGGCAGATAATCCTCTTGGCCTTTTATCCTTACAAATTGGGAGAATGCTGCTTTTTTTTTTTTTTACCTTTTTTTGCTTTTTTTTTTTTCTTTTTTTTTTTTTTTTAACCACAAGACATGAGCAGACCTGATCATACATTGGGGGAAAAAGAGGCCAAATTCTCCTTCCACCGGCGGTGCTGCAGGCAGGAGCAGCCCAGCGCTTTGCCAGGGCAGGGCCTGATCCTGCTCTGCTGCAAAATCAGCCCCAGCTGCCTCGAAGGCAGCGGGGTGGCTCTGGATTTACTCCGGTGTAACTGGGAGCGGGCTGCTGGTGGGGAGGATGTGTGCCTTTGATATTGTAACCTAAAACTGGCAGCTTTCCCTGCTCTGGCAGGAGTTTAGAAACATTGCCATATGAGCTGGTTTTCCAGAGAGGCCTGAAAATGCAATCCATTATCTGATATTTTGTAGCAGCTTTTTTAATTAAGGCTTTGGCTAAAGGGCTGATTAAAGAGGTGTGTGGGTTTTTTGTCCTTAGGGACTTGGCACATCCCCTCGTCTGTCACCCTTCTGCAACTACGAGACTCACTTTTCCTCCCGTGTCATTTTCGGAGCGAAGCCTTTTTTTTTTTTTTTTTTTTTTTCTCCTTTCTATCCTTTTTTTTTTTTCCCCCCCCCTACCAGAGGTGCAGATAAATCATTATAGTCTCCGCTCAGCTTGTCTCCTTCTCCCGTAGCCCAACTTCTGTGCGCTACTGGCTGGTGCGGCGCGGAGGGGGCGTGAGCAGCGCGGCTCTGTGCCTGTGGTCAGTAATGAAGACTTCTCTTTTTATACACAGATTACGGAGGAACTGCACAGGGCCAGACGGCAGCTCTTAATTTCCCGACTTTTTTTAATTTTTCAGCCCTCGCCGAGGAGAATGCAGCCTTCCCCCCCGGCCGACTTATAATGAGGTGAGTAAACACCCTTTTGTCATTTAAGGCTTGCTCCCTGATGTCATGTAAATATTATTTTTGTTTGGTCGAAGGACGGGGAGGGGGGGGAAGGAGAATGTGCTGTTTGCCACATGTCAGTGTTGGGGGTTTCATACCTCCGCTCCAGTGATTTCCTAGGGTTTGTTCACCTCAGTAATCCGCCTTGCTGAAGGCTCCTGTGGTTTTGCTCTGCAAAGTCCCTTTAACACAACTTTTCTCCCCCCCCACCTTCCCCTTTCTTGCTCATTCAATGACTCAACGAGGTTTGTCAGAGTTAAAAAATGATGCTCCTTTGCTGCAAAGTAGTTGGGCTATTTGTGTCATCCTGGAACTTTCCAAGAAAAATCACTGCCACCCCCTTTCCCCCCACCCCAAGGCTAAAGCTGCCCCCGGTTTGCAGCGGGTGATGCCCGGGCACCCCCCCACCTCCTCCGGCCGGGGCTGGGGGCTGCTCCCGGTAACCCCCCCCCCCCCCCGGAGAACCGGGCTCCGCTTTCCTCCTGTCACGGGCTGCGATGATCCCACCTCTGCCGGGAAAGTGTCGCCTCTGCCCCGGCGGGGTGACCCCCGGGAGACAAAGAGTTAATCCAGCTCCCCCCCCCCCGCCCCCCCAACCCCGACTTCAGCTGCAAAAAATATGAAGTGAGGACAGATCTGCTCATCTGCTGAGCAGAGAAGTTGCCTTTGATGTCGGTCCTTCCTTTCCTCCTCCTTTTTTTTTTTTTTTTTCCCCCTCCTCCCCCCCCCCTTAACCCTTCTGCCGGTGCTCGCTGCCTCCCGGGTGCATTTACGGAGCCCCCCCCCCCTTCCTCCAGGAGTACCGTGTGCGTGGCGGAGGGTCGCGGACACGCAGGGACACCGTGGGGTGCTGCCATCTCCCCACCCATCTGCTCCCCCCCCCGATCCCCGGGCTGTGCATTCCCCCGGGAGCGCTCCCGCCGGCCCCGGGGCGGGGGGACACACACACACACAACCCCCCCCACGGCGGGGAGCGGTGGCCGGAGCAGGGGGGTCGCGATCGAGCTGTCACCTGGGGTGGCCGAGCCCGCTGCACTGTGTGTGTCTCCCCCCCACCCCCGGCGATGCAGAGGGCTGAGCCCCGTCGTGTTGCTGCTTTTTTTTTTTTTTTTTTTTTTGGGGGGGTGTGTGGGGGGGTGTTTAACCCCTTTTCTTCACCGGCGGAGAAAAGCGCTGCTGCCGCTTTAAGGCAGAAGTCCCTTTAAGCGACTTTCCATTTGCTGCTTTGGAGAGCTGAGAATTTGGTTTCCCAGATTTCCTTTGAATTGTGTGCAGTAGTCAGAGGGAGTTTAAAAACGAAACAAACAAACAAAAAAATCCCGCACGCTCGGGAAACCTTCAGCAGCAGCAAGACACGGGGAGAAAGGGAAAAAAGTGAGATTTAGGGGAAAAAAAAAGTCATCTGCTACCGTTTCCCTTCGCCTTCCAGCTCCCGTTCTCTTCTCCCTGCGCGGGGAGCAGAGGATCGGGGCAGTGGCTGTGGGGAAACCTCCCCACGGGACACGGAGGGGGGGGCCGGGAGATGGCTGCACCCCAGGGGTACCGGGGTGTCCGCACCCACCCGCACCGGGCACCGATGGGGTTAACAGCCCTCGCCAGCTGGGGACCATCATAAATTGCAGCCGTGCCCCACCAAATTAATTTGCACTTTCTTTTCCTAATGTTTGCTCTGGGAAGAACAAGAAGAAAAAAAAAAGGGGGGGGGGGAAAGGAGGAAAAAGAGGGGGAAAAAAGCCCCTAAATAAATAAGCAGCCTGGAAGGGGGCTGGGGGAAGGCTCTGTTTCCTCAATTAGCTGGGACTTGCCTTCTCTTGACGAACGGAAGGCAGTGTGTTTTAGCCTCTGGATTTGTGGAGCTTTCTCAAAGTGCCAAGTCTGGTTATACGGGGACTTTGGAGGGTTAGGTGGAGGAATCCGAGTCGCGCTCTGCTCCGTTAACTCCTTCGGGGCTGAGCGGCTTTGGAAACCTGGGCCTGGCAGGGCAAAACGAACCGGCAACCCCATCAGGAGGGAGGGGTTTGGTACCCGCGTGCTCGGGAGAGGTGGTTTCCCCAGCCGGGACCTCGCCGGGCTGGGGGGTACACCTGCGCAAGGTGCGCTGACGGAGAGATGCCGTGGGGACGGACGGACCTTGGGATGAGTTGAGCATATTTGTCATGGTTGTTAGCGGGCGACTGGCGAGATCGCGGTCAAAGAGCAACTTTTGGGGTTGTGCAGAAGGTCGGGACGTATCAGCGGCCCTCGTGCTTGGGAGGAGAGGATGAGGATGCGGTCGGCTTGCGGTGAGGTGCCGGCATCGCAGCGCGTCACACCTGCGCTGTATCATCCCGTACCCTGCGGCATCATTCTTGCAGTCAGCAAACGTCGTACAAGCAGTAATGGCAGGAATTGCTTTTGGCACCATAAAAATACAGTCATATTTGGGGATAAATGCAAAAACTGGCTACGCATCCCCACCAGCCAGCAACTTTGGAGAGAGTCATCCTCCCCAGGCTGGTGCAGGGAAGATGCTCTCCGGCAGAACAGTTACCTGCGTTGTAAGTCGGCCAGGGTACGTGGGGAAATGCCTTCGCCTGTACGGGGAAAAAGGCTCCTGGGCGTTTAAAACTCACACCCCAATCTGTTCTGTCCTTGGAAAGGAGGCCTTGGCCATGCACGGACGTGGGATGTCTCAATGTGGTTCCTGCTGACCTGCCGTGCCTTTGCCTGGAGACGTCGGTCCCCGTCACACCCCGTGCCAGCACGGCTGGTGCCGGCACCCCGTCAAGCCGCTGAGCCGTACGGGCAAGTGCAGGCAGCACAGGAGGGGCTCTCACCTGCCCGCGCCTGGCAGGGAAGCCTGCCCACCTCATAGTCACACTAAGGCTCCTTTACCCCTCATTCGAAGCATAAAGGGGCCTTAAAAAGGAAGCAAAAGTAACTTAAATTTAATTTACACTCACTTAGAGACCTCTTTACGTGGCTAGAGGAGCATAAAGGGGCCTTAATGTAGCTGGGAATCAGCCCCTGAAGGTATCTGCGCCTGACTGCTGGGCATTCATTTTGCAGAAGCTCACCTCAGGCTGCAATCCAGCTTTTAATTCCTCAACCCAGATCCGCTGACGTACGGGGAGCAACAGCATCGGCACTGGTGGGGTTAGGTCTCATTTACACGCGCGTAAGCGAAGTCAGAGTTGGGCTTCCAAGGAATAACTTGCGGGGAGCATAGTCTTGGCTTGCCAACACGTTTGTGCCAGCCTCGGTCTCTCCATCGTCCTCCTGGGATCAAGTGAAAGGATTTCCAGGTTTAAATTCCCACTCCGGCACGGGAAGGGACTCTCCTCTCCCTCCTGCCGAAGAGCAGAGCGCGGGGGAGGAGAGGCTGGATGACTCACGGAGGGGGGATGACGACGGTGTTCCTTGTCACTTAACTCCCTTGGACACAGCTTCCCGGGAAGTCTGAGCCTGCCCTCGCCTTTCTGTTATCGCAAACAAAGCAAAGATTGATGCGCTGTGCACTGCACGGGGGAAACCGCATCACAGCCGTGCACCCCGGGAGACACCGCAGAGTTGTTTGGAGTTTGCCTGGTCCCCTACAAATCCCAGCTGCTGGCTGGCTGGAGCCCCTGCGGCAAATCATTGCCGAGGCGCTGCTGGCTTTAAAGCCTTAACACCCCCGTGGCAGCTCCGGGGAAGGGCAGTGGTCCCCAAGCCATTGAGCAGCATCCCCCGTGCCACCAGGAATCCCCGTGCCACCCTGTCACGGGCTCTCTGCGTCCCGGAGGAGCTGGAAGAAGCAATGTCCAACCCCAGGTTTGGTGAACCTGAGCCAGGATTCGGGGAAAGCCGGCTCGTGCGGTTTGGCAGCGCGGCTGGGAGGGAAGATTTGAGACTCGTGCGGACTGCTCCTCTGCACCCCAGGCGCCTGGGGCACTCCTGCCCGCCCGCACGCGTGGCGTGAGTTTTCCAGGGTAACACCCATCGGGCGTGCGAGAGCCGGGGTCTCCCTTTGGAGCATCGCCTGAGGGTACTGGGATCCCGCGTCTCTGCTTACCCGTAGCCCTCAAAGGCCTTGGGGCAAAGACCCTGTGGACGAAGCCACAGGTGGAAGAGGCTGAAACCAAGAACTTGATGTAACTCAGAAAAGGACGGGGCATTTATTTCTAAGAAAATCATCCAGATTTATCACAACTCTGGTTCAGAAGGGAATATTCAACCTGGAGCTTTAGGGCTGTAGTCAGTGATGACCAGAGCCAGCACTCCCATGGGCAGGGTCCCGCTTGGGGCTGCCCACCCTTCCTTCACTATGGGATGCTCTCAGAGACACAGGGACAGACAAGACGGCCTGAGGTCTGACCCTTTCGCACCATTCCCGTGCTCGCAGGGTCGCTGGCAGCGGCCCTCTCCACCGCACAGCAGGATGCAGGAGTGTGCGTTTTGCTCTGCGAGGATGCACGTCCCTCCTTCCTCCAGGGTCCTGCAAACATAGGAACGAAATCCAGCGGGGAAGGACCAGCGCTCATGCTGTCCCCTGTGTTTTCTTTTGGTTTTTAATCTGTTTTTTTTAATCTTTGGTTTTAAACACATTTAATAGTCACCTGTTCCTGAGCTGGCAGGGCCGGCTGGCAGGGAGCGGGGTCAGGACCACGGCACACGAGTGCCGGGCGCTGGCAGGGCAGGTATTTGCGCTGCGTTTTGGCCTCCTTGCAAGCCCGGCTTCCCCCGTGCCAACCCTTGCTGCCTGCCCACCTGCCTTCCAGGCAGCGCTCTGAAATCTGCCCGGCACCGACTCCTTCTCCTCTCGTGGCTTTGCCCGCTGGCGAGGTCTTTTCCATCCCTGCGTTACCCGCCGGCTCTGTCCCTGTGCACGGGACGGGTTGCCGGAGCCCACGGGAAGGAGCTGGGCACGGTCGTGTCCCCAGGTGTGCAATGCACGGTGAAGTGCAGGACCCAAACCAGCTCATCGTCCCCGTGCATCGACAGAGATCTCCTTCGGAAGGCATGTGAAAAATGCAGCCGTGGGCGACCACCGGTGTCCCCTTAAAAAAAGAGCCCGATCTATTTTTGGTTTGGATCTGCTGCTTTTTAATTAAGGGGAACCGCCTGCCCCCTCCCCATGGCCGCGTGGAGCTGCCCGGACAAACGGGGTGGCAGGAATTATTTAACGCCCCTTCCTGTCAAGCTGTCATGTTTAATTAGCACCCTCCCGCCCCGGCCCAGGTTAAAACCAGGCTGCAATAACAGCGGGTGCTGGCCCGGGGCTTCCCGCCTAGCAACGCCTCCAAAATACCTCCCGGGGAGGGCAGTGTACGGGGACCCCCGCGTTCCTCCCGGCCTTGTTTCTTCTCAGCTGGACCGCGCGGTTGCATCGGGGCTGCCCGGATGAAGGACCGGCTGCAGGCTCAGAGCTGGAGATGCTCGGGAGCCCTGCAAGGGGGAAGGGCTGCTCTCCAGTCCCGTACGGCCGCGGGGGGATGATGAGCTAAAGCAGCTTCGCCCGCCGCATCTGAAACAGCCGCATCTGCGCAGCCAAGAGACGCAAACTGCTGCTACGGACGTCTCCTGCCAGCCCGGAGCTGTTGGGGCAATGCTGCCGCCTTCGTTTGGCACCGGCTGGCTGGTGGTGCCTCTCCGGGCGGTTCTAATGTCTCCCTGGATCGGGCATCCCCTCTCCCCGGCAGATGCAGAAAGTTGGCCGAAAGCATGGACCCTGGCAAGCCCGGGCTCTTCGGAGGAAGAGGAGGACGAGGCAGGCTGGGCTGTAGAGGATGAGGAGGAACCCTGTGCTCTCCTGGTACTTATCAGTGGCCAGGAAACGAATTTTTCTAATTGATAGCAATCCGCGGGATTTTACAGAGCGGAGGGAAGGCCGGTGGTCTCTCGGGCGTGCTGTGAAACCGGACAACATCCAGACCCGATGGACGGAGCGGAGCTGACCTGCCTTGGCCGGCTCCGGTCCAATAACTCGCTTGTGTTTGCATTTAATTACAAACGTTAAAAAAAGCCCTTTCTTTTCACAACAACAAAGCCTTGAACCACACTTCAAAGTTGGGTTTCTGGGACAGTTGCATACCTTTTAAAAATAGCCCTCTGAGCGGTGCCAAGTGCTAAATGGATTGCAGAGGGCAGGTCCCCCACGTGGGGCTTCAAACAAGCCAGCCAGCACTGCTGCCTGCTCGGCTGCTGCCTGCCGCTGCCGCCGCTCCCCCGAGACCCTCCCGAAGGGGTTCGGGGTGTTGCATGGAAAGCAGCTCTGCTTTCCTTCTCTTGGGCTTTTCTGCACGGGCATCGCAAACCGGGAGACGGCAAGGCTGCAGCTGCCAGGCAAAACCCTTGGAGGGTGTTTGGGAACGGCGTGGAAGCGCCCACCTGAGCTGATACGCCGGTTAGGAGGCAGCGATTTATCATCTGGGAAGTTAGAATTGGAATATCCGTGACAGGGAAAAGGCTGGAGGGGAAACTGAGGCAGCGCTGGTTCGGGTCAGGGTGTCGTCCCGCGCTGTGTCTCTCCACTGGGACCCTTCTGGCTTCTGAGGAGTCTCCCGGCCCTTCAGCCCAACCTTGGTCCTACTCGTGGTAAAGTGTCCCCAGAGCTGATGGCTGGGCCAGCTGTGGTTTAGGGTCTTTTTTACTCTAAAATGAGGAGTTTTTCTCCCCTGAACATTTTTCTAAGCGTCGACTGAGTTTATTTTGTCCCTTGCCCCTTGGCAACGCGGAAATGATAATATACAGAGTGGGAAAGAGGAGGTCTGTGGCAAAAAGAGCCCAGTTCTCACGGCGATTAACTGAGATAAAGACAAATCCACCCAGCAGCACTGACGTGTCCTGGCTTGGAGCATCTTCGTCCCTTAACCTCCCTCGGCAGCGCCGCTGCCGTGCTTGGGGAGGCAGGGGGCATTTATTTGCCGTGGGTTTTAGGCAGGGGCTGCCTCCCCAGAGCCTGGAGCCAGCCCAGAGAGGGCAGGTTGTCCAAAGTCAAGGTGGAAGCCTTGAAGAGGGGGTTTCCTACTGCGAGGAAGCAGAAAGCGCATCTCTGAGGAGCTGAGATGCGGGGCTGGGAGCTGAGGATTTGCTTCAAGCAAATTTGTTGCATTTTTCTGGGGTAGCATCTCTTCGCCTGCCTTACCTGATGGGCACCTGGGGGCTGTTGATGGAGATGAGGGCGTTTGACCCGTGCCATGAAACAAGGCATCACAGCTCTTCCCCCTTCGGCTTTCCCAGAGGCGGAACCAGGGAGGCTGAGATCCGGTGAGATGTCAGCAGCATCCCGCAGCATCCTCCGGTGCTTTGGGAATCGCTGTGTTCCGATGCTCCCACCCCGGGCTGCGTCCCGTGGCGTCACCCCCCCATCACCGCGGGGGGTGCTGCTCTTTTCCTCTGCGGAGAAATGCTGCCTGGGCTGGGGCTCCTCCGTAAAGCCCTGCAAACCCAGCAGAAGCAAATTGCTACCTACCGGAGACGAAACCCGGCTCCCAGGGCAAAGGAGACTGCGTTTAACTCCGGGAAAAGCTCTTCGTGTCAGAAGCGTGCTTTTCTTGGACTGCTCCGCTGTATTTATGCAGGCTGGTATGTGGGGAGTAATTAGAACCTCATCCCGAGTACTTGACGAGCGTGTTTTCCATTCTAGATGTTGACAGGTCAGGCTATCCGGCCGTCCCTCTGTGCCTAAAAATGTTGACGTTTTATCTTTGCTGAAACCAAAACAAGGGCCCGGGAAGTTCTTGGACCGGAGAAAGCGACGTTGCTTATTCACAGCCTGCCGGTGCCACGCGTGATGCTTCACACGCGTGTGAACACGCCGGGCTCCCTGTGCCCACACCTAACCCCGCCGGGGCGATGGGAGAAGCCGGTGCAGGCGTCGGTGCGGAGGAGCCGGGGCTGTCCCGGCTGCCGGGGGACTTGGGAGGAGGATGCTGGATGGAGAAGAGCAAGCAGGGCTGGGGGCGGGGGGGGTTGCCTGGATGAGGCTGGCCAGGAGCAAGGACAAGCTGCTCCCACCCCGAGCGGGGATTCGGGCACCTCGGAGCAGCCACCGGAGAGTCCACTCTGCTCCGAGTGGAAGCGGGGAGAGGAGGGTGCTTCAAACCTCCGGACCGTGGGTTTCACTAAAAACCTGGTGTGTAACCTGACGGGAGAGAGACGTGAGGGTGCTGAGGATGCGCTCGCTCTGATCTCCCTAAAGCACCTTGTAAAACCTGCAGGAAACACCCAGGAGGCGGCTTGGGCTGGAAAAGCTTGCGGAGCTGTTGGAGGAGGTTTTGGGGAGTTCACGCAGCCCCGAGCGGCTGAACTAAAACGACCTCATTTCAGGTGATTCGTGAGCTGATGCCGAAAGGAGAGCCCATCCAGAGCTGTCCCCTCTGCCCTCGCCCGCCACGGTCCCGGTGTCCCAGCCCACACCTCGGGTGTCCCTTCCCACCCCCCCGAAGCTGGAAGAGCCCCCGGAGGACACACCAGAAGGGCTGGGTTAGTTGCCCAGTGTGGGATGCCTGTTCTTCAGCAAACGAATTAATCAAGGGGAGGAGAAGGAGCACCCTGGGGTGGGAGCACCCCCAAACCCTGCCCGTGCATCCCGGCGACCCGGGGGGACGGGATGTGGGATGGAGGGGATGGGCTGGAAGGAGTTGGGCTGGCTGCAAGCGAGACCGGCGGCATTGCTCCCATCCCGCTGATCCCCGCGTTTCACAGCAGCCCCGCTCCTGTTTCAGGCCACCGCTCGCTGCCGGAGCATCGTGTCGGGGAAGGAGGGATATTTTCCTTCTCCACATTTGCCTTCCATGCAAACCAGCCCTACCGTGTAATGTTTCTCATTTCCTCTATACATTAATGAAGGCTCAAAGTGAAAAGCTGCACACTTAGGCTGACCTAACCCCGAGCTAAGCCAGCAGCCGGAGGGACACAATGAGCCGGCTGTTCGGACCTCGCTGGCACCGGCTCCTTGTCTGCTCCTAACACAATGGTGTTTTCCTTGGCCGGCGTTCAGAGGCGCGGGAGGGAGATGGTGACAGGGAGGATTCCCACGTCTCCCCGGCAAAACTGCCCGACCCCGTGGCGTTGTGCTGCCGGGATGTGCCGCGGAGCCCATCCTTGCCGGTGCGACCCTGCGGTGCTGGCTGTCTCCGAAGGGTGCAGGGAGGGGTGGGGGGGAAGACAGGCAGCGCGGCCGAACGCGGCACGAGGTGCTGCCGGCGGAGGAACCAGCGCCAGCATCGGTGTGCGCAGGGTCTCTGTGTCATCCGTCCCGTTGGCATTTTCTTGGAAATTTTTTAAAAAAATACTAAATTTAGTGGTGGAGCATTGCTCTTGAAATGGAAAACGTGGGCTTTTTTTGGTCCATTTGCTCAGCTGCCACTAATCACTGAATAGCTCCAGCGGCTCACACCTGCATTTTGGGGTAATAAACCCTTTCTCCATAATATTCCCCCCAGCTCTGTAGCAAGTGATGTGCTTCTCAATAGCGTTTCCACTAAGACGGGTGTTTTATTTCATATAAAGTCCTTCTGGATACCTCTCGGTGGCCTCTCCTCCCTCTGGGCCAGGGAACCATTCCCTTCCCATTTATCGAGCCACAGCGGAGGGGACCGCGGTGGGTGCACGTACGGCGCCGGGCGGATCTCGTAGGCGTTGCTTTTCCATCAGCTCAGCGCACGACGGGGGCACGGGCACAGCGAGAGGCAGGAACCCGTCGCGGGCTTGCGGAGCTCGTCACCGCGTCGGGCATCTGCCGTGTTAGTTCTATAAATTCAAGCCCTGTTCCACCTGCGCGCGCCGCGGCTGGGGGATCTCCTCCCGAGGAGGTAAAGGCTTTAATGAAAAGCTGCTCTAGCTGTCGGTGCGAGCGTTGGGGTCAAGCACCGGCTGTTCGTTGCCTTGGACTCTGCTCAGGGCGAGAGCAGGTGAGCTGCGATCCCGACCTCGCATTCCCCGGCTGCTCCGGCAGCAATGCTGCGTGCCGGGGAGCGGTGCCAGGTCCCCGCTCGTCGCCGTGCAAGGGGCACGGCTTCTCACCCCCGTGCTTCGTCAGCTTCTGGCTGGGAGTCTGAAGCCCTTTTCCTGCCAGCCTCTGCCTGCCTCAACTGCAAGCGAGGAATTGCGAGCGAGGAAACTGTGAGCAAGGAACTGCGAGCTAGGAATTGCGAGCAAGGAATTGCGAGCAAGGAATTGCAAGTGAGGAAATTGCGAGCGAGGAATTGCAAGCAAGGAATTGCAAGCTAGGAATTGCAAGCTAGGAATTGCAAGCTAGGAATTGCAAGTGAGGAAATTGCAAGCTAGGAACTGCGAGCTAGGAATTGCAAGCGAGGAATTGCGAGCAAGGAATTGCAAGCTAGGAATTGCAAGCAAGGTGGGTGTTTCCCAGAGCATCCTGGAGGGATCCCTTCCTTCAGCTCGCTGCTTTTCACTCCTCAGGATTTTTATTTTTTTTTCATTTGGAAGCAGCAGAAAGCGATGCTGCAGCTGCCTGCAGCTGCCGCACAGGTTGGCACAGCAGTAACCCACAGCGAATCTCCAACAGCAAAGCGCCGGGGTCACGCGTGAGCCAGAGCAGTGAGCCCGGGGCTTGTCACGGGGCTCCCACAGGAGCAAGGCGCGACGATGCCAAGAGCTTCGGGATGAGCTTTAAGCCTGGTTTTAGTGCAAAAAAGACGAGAATCCAGTTCAATCTGTCCAGCTGGTTGAAGAGCAGGCTAAAAGGGGACCCGCTACAGCCCGCAATACCCCCCCGGAGGGAAGGCACCGGGCGGCAGTGGCTCTCCCATCGCACGCGCTGCGGCATCGCTGGCTCCGCCGCCAAAGCTGCAGGCTGAGCGATTCAAGCAGGAAGGTTTTGAGAAGCGGGGATAATTAATTTTGGAAGAGATTACGAAAGCTGTGGTGAATTCTCTGTCACTTCGAGAGCCCAAAGCAGACTCTGGACGCTGGTGTAAAATATCTGCTTTCATTCAACCGCAAGCTCTCGGGGCGAGGCCAGAATCCCTCGGTGAGACTTTTCTGGCCAGCGCCGTGCTGGAAACCAGTGACTGGCTGATCAGAGGGAAGAGTAGTAATCTTAATTTATCACATACTTTTCATCCCAAAGCACTTCCACAGTCCGAGCGCTCTGCGCTGCCAGCTGTTTGCAGCAATCCTTTCAACTACCCGAGCTGAAACGTTTCCTGGGCTGTGACGCAGCGAGGGCTGTCGGGAGGCAGAGGCAGGTTGCTCTGAAAAATCTCTTTTTCCAGTAGAGAGAAATCCTTCCTGGGAGATGCACAAGCCAGACAGATGGAGCTCCCCGGACGGGAACGTCAGCCGGGGAGAGTTTCACAACCCCGAGTTCATGGCGAGGTCCTTGGGATGGTTACAGGGCTCGCACGGCGCGGATCCGGTCTGCATCCCGATGGATTTTGCAATATACCATCCCTCCCACGGCTGTCAGGGTGTCGCTGCCGGCAGCCCTGGCTCACGGGAGGAGAGAGACGGGAAATTTTGCAGCATCGAAAGCCAAACGCGCTTTGCACAAGCAGCCCCGAGACAGTGGCACCAGCGATGCAAGGGCTCAGCTTGCGGAGAATATTTCAATGCAGCCCTGCATCCCGGTCGGGATGGCTTCTCCGTGGGGCTGGATAAACCCTCCAGGCCAGGAATGGCACATCTGAGCATTACTCAGCGTCAGAAATCGAGGTCTTAGCCCTGTTCGCCCATGACAGGTCTAAGCTGGGACTTAGTTTCTGCGGCTCGGGTTAAACAGGAGCTGCACACCCCGATGCGTGCTGCGGGAGATGCACACCCTGATGCGTGCTGCAGGTGTGGGAGCTGCACACCCCAATGCGTGCTGCGGGAGCTGCACACCCCAATGCGTGCTGCGGGAGATGCACACCCCAATGCGTGCTGTGGGAGATGCACACCCCAATGCGTGCTGTGGGAGCTGCACACCCCAATGCGTGCTGCGGGAGCTGCACACCCCAATGCGTGCTGCGGGAGATGCACACCCCAATGCGTGCTGTGGGAGATGCACACCCCGATGTTGCTGCAGGAGATGCACCCCCTGATGGTACGGTCCTCTCTCCCTGCCGCTCCTCCCAGCCCCGATCCCACCCCACCACGGCTTCGGCCGCATCCAGCACCAGCCTCCTGACTTTGCAGCTTTCGAAGCGATTCCCCGGGCAGCCGCCCCCCGTTTCCTCCCAGGCCTCGCCGGGGACTTACATGAAAAGGTCATTTATAAAACCTGACGTTTTGTTTCATTGCAAATGCCCCGTCGAGGGCCGGGCTTGAACTCCGCTTTTATTCCACACGGCTCCTATTTATTTCTCGGATGGATTAGTAAATCGTGGCTGTCACTAAGCATTAGCCCGGCTGTTTCATCAGCTCTCCCTCTCGCAAGCTGACAGTTCATTAGAGCACGATACCCGTCAGGATGCTGCCACCGCCTCGCCCTCTGAGCACAGCTTTTCCTCCAGGCTCGGCCGTGCCTCACGCCCTCCCGACCGGCTGGAGAAATGCAAGCGGCGATGAGTTAAAACTAACAAAAATAAAAGGCTCCCCAGGTAACAACTCCTTATCCAGTTATCATTTCTAGCAAAGCCAATGGAAAGCATGGATTACGCGAAAGGGGGATGGTTATCAGCGGTTTTCAGGCGGAGGGAGGGTTGGTACGATTCGGGGTTTGTGCGTCGGGGGGGCCTGCACGGTAGCCCCCTCTGAAAGGTTTCGTGCCCTCTCTCAGTTCCTAAGTAAACCTCTCGTCCCCCTGTCAGCTTTGATTTGTAACCGTACTCGTGGCATCTGGTTTTCATATGAAGGGTGGAATACAGGGGATGCTGTCTGCTCGCTTCTGCCCAGAGCTATTCATCTGGGGCCGGCTAGCCAAAAAAAAAAAAAAAAAAAAAAAAAAAGTTCCTGAAAGGCACTAATCATTGCGGAGGCGGAGGGCAGAGAAAGGATCTGCTGTCCCTGCGTGCTGCAGGATGCGAAATGAGGGGCGGGAGGGTGAGGAGGAGCCGCAGCCCACCCGGATCCAGGCTCTGCTGCAGCCCCTGCCCGCGGGATCGTGAAGGCAGAGGAGAGGATGGGTTTGCAGAGGGGATCTCACCAATGACTGGCGGTATGTGCACATGGCACGTGCTTTTGTGGCACACCTGCCCCCCCGATTTGTCCCCAGCGTCCTTTCTCCGTGCTCCCAGCAGCATGGGGTGGCACAGGGTGGGTGTGAGCGTCCCAACACCCCCCGCAGTTGCACAAGGTTGCTGGTGCCAGGGGGTCTGCTCCAACCAGGCGGCACAAAGCCCACCGGTGCGGCACGGGGCTGGGGCAGCCCCCGGCGTGGGGCGTTTGCAGGCTTTTGCAAGGTCTTTGGGTGAAATAGGATTGTTTCAATGTGGTGTGCTCAGAGCCTGCTTTATGAAACGGCCGCTCTGCTTTTACCCTGGCTCTCAGCAAGGACGTTTGCAAAGCCGAGAAGAAAACCTCTGCCCAGAGTCAGCTCGGGGCACCAGCGATGCCCATGGCATCTTCTTGTGTGACTTGACTTGGACTTTTTATTGCACATGGCCATTTTGCTGCTGTTTCCTGGAACTTTGAGATTCCCAGCAGGCTGAGACAGTCACTGTCCTGCAAAATGCATTAGGAAATGCCAGGCTGGCCACGTGAGAGCCGCAGAGCAGGCAGCACCGTGCCCCTTCCCCTCAGTGCCCGTGCGGGACCAAGTGCTTTCGGAGGAGCCGTGGGCAGAGCTCCCCACGTGCTGCATTGTCCTGCAGGGATGAGGACATCCCGGGGTGACGCCTTGTTCTCCATCCGCACGTGGCGGTGGCTTTCGGGCATCCCCCAGCCCGGAGAGCCCAGCCTCACGCGGTGCCCCGGGTGAGGAACTCCCGGCCGGTGAGGTTTCCTCACTCTCACCTTATTATGGGAGCTGGAGGACGAGATGAGGCTGTTCTCCGGGGTGGCTTCCAGCAAAGTCCAGATCCCAGCGCCGGCATACCAGAGCGGTGATATCAAACCCAGCAGGGATCGGCCAACTGGGAACACTTAGAAGTGGGGAGGATTGCAAAGTCCACAGCCGTGCCTCTGGCTGGCACGGAAACGGCCTTAAAGAGAGGAATATCTGCCTCCAGCTGCAAGAGGCACCAGGGCACGGGATGCTCCCGAAGCCGAGACCCGCCGGGGACATCCCGCGCGGTGGGGTGCCCCTCTGTCCCCAGCTGCCTGCTCCATCCCGGGCCGTGCTTACAGCCTTCCCCTTCGGGATGGGAGAAGCCGGGAGCCATGTCCCCGGCACAGGGCAGAGCTGGGTGTACCTTGATGTGCAAGACTGGGTTCAAACGGCACCGGAGACCCGCTGCCACCCCGTCCCTCTGCTTGCAAACCACTTTCAAAGCCCGTAAAGCCATCAGAAGCACGCTTCAGCATCGTCTATAATTTTAATGCGATGGTCTCATTTTCCTAAACCAGCAGCTGATTTTCAGCAGCGAGGAATGCTCTAGAGGAAGCGATTTTATTTTCCCTTCGCTTGCTGGACTTCCTAGGATGCAGCCTTTGATCCAGACTCCTGATGTTATCAAGTAGGAAGCTGCAGCCCTTTGAAGTGGGCTTCACGTCGTGCTTTAAACTTCTGGGGATTTTAAACCTTCAGCATCGGGTGCAGCTTTGGTACGGATCGTCCTGACGTCAGGTCCGAGGGCTGTGGCCACCGAGGGATGTCCAAGGGCTCGGCTGGGACCGCTCGGCTTTGGGAGCTCGCAGAAGAGACGAGATGATAGTTTGCAGCCTGCTCGGGGAGATTTGGTGCCTCAGGGAGCCCAGGACTGTGGTCTGGGTAAGATTTGGGTGCTCCGCTGCTGTTTTGAACATCTGGCCCTGCTTCTGTGACCTGGGGCGGTGGAAACGGGTCATGTCCCGATTCCAGAAGAGCTGCACGGCGCGGACGTTGGGATGATGTTTTCAGGGTTGTGCTCATCTGGGTTGTTGTAAAATTCCTTTCTGCTTTGCTCCTGCAGCTGCCTCCCCAAAATTTCACCCCAAAAAGGCACCCTCACGTCTTGTTTCAGAGGTGCCGTGGATCTGGCTGGAAGCGACAGCACGAAGCTTTCCTGAAGCAGCAGCAAATGGGAATGGGATGGGACCGGCCTCGAGCAGCCCGTGCTGGGAGCTCTGCTCCCCTGTAGCAGATTAACAGGCACCTGCGTGCACTTGGTTCAATTTGCAAACGAGTCCCACATCGCTAACGAACAGCACCCATGAGCTGTGGGTCATGCAGCTGCCTCCCGGGACGTGGGGATGAATCAAGCTTGATTTGTGCAAAGCCTTAAGCTGGGCTTAAAGTGTAACTGTTATTGCCATTTATACACTTATATTTTTTTGATGGTCCAGGGTGCGTCGTGCTGGGGCGCAGCACAGAGCAGGAGGGGGGTTTCTGTCCCCCAAAACAGCCTGAATGTTAGCTGATACGATGCAGGTTCAGAGAACAGGGAGGAGGGATTTGAAAGTGTTTGCAGGTGTTTGCAGCAGCTCTTCCCCCAGCATGGGGCGGGGAGGGTGCTGGGTGTCGGGCTGCGGGCAGGTACCCCGAAGCGTGGCCAGGGATCCCGTGTCAGCCTGGTGAGCAGCCCTGGGGGAGGTGATGGGCTGGAGGGGAGGACTTGGGCACGGAGTTTGGTACAGGCAGCGGCAGAGACACCGAGAGCCCCCGTGGATCTGTCTTGAGCCTTTTCATCCTCGTTCCTCGTCACTCAATTAGAAAAGCAGGATAGGAATGGGGCTCAGAGATCGGTAGGCGGTAAGGCAGGGAGGAGGTGGCCGGCATCCCTCGGCACGGGGCACCTCTCGGGTTTTGGCAGCCGAAACACGCAGCCCTCCCCAGCCTGGCAGGGCCTGGCAGCACAGGCAGCAGGAGGGCAGACTGCAGGCAGAAGGGATGGCAGCACGTGTGGGGCGCTTGCTTTCCCCTTGCTGTCCCCTCAGTGGTGCTGGCTTTGGTAGGGGCAGCACCGCGGGGCTTTGGTGGGAGCCCCCTGCAAACCCCACCACAGCATCCCCCTCTTCCAAAATCCCCGCGCTGGCTTTCTGGAGCAGCTTCTCCATCGGAGCCTCTCCCAAAGAGCTCCCTACTTTGGACTGGATGCCCTGGGGTGGCAGGATGATGTCCCTGCAGCGGTGGCTTGGAGCCCATCTCCAACGTCCCCATGCAGCCTGTCCCCACTGAGCCGGGGTGCTCCCTTCTCCCGCAGATCCAGCGCCCGGTAAGCAGCCTGCCACCTTCGAGTAGCACGGGACAAGCGCGAGTGCAGGAGGATCTGCCCAGGACAATCGGGAATGGCCTCTCCAGCCTTTGGGATTTGCCACGCCAGGGAGCTGCACGCATCCAGAGCTCGCGAGGAGCCCAAGTAGGATCGAGGGAGTCCTCGGGTGCCAGGTAGGTGATGGGGACGCGGCCACCGTCTTTGGGCAGGAGACACAAAACGGGTGTCCAGAGCATGTCCACAGCTCGGTGCCAGCTCCAGGCACTGGTGGAGGATGCTCACAGCCTTGGGGTGAGGTGTGTGGGTCGGGCATCCTTGTACAGCGCCAAGCACCGTCCGTTGGTCCCGCTCCTTCCCAGGAGAGCAGCTGCTGCGGGTGCAGACTGCAAACGCCTCCTGTGCAAAGGCTGGAGGGGGTTCGGAGGAGAGATGTGGTCCGGATCCTGGTCCCTGGCATGGTAGACCCACAGCTGAGCGAGTGACGGGTGCCCCAGACTTCCAGAGCCACCGTACCTCCCTCGCCGGGGGCTGTCACGCCGCAGCCCACCGGAGGCGGCCGGTCATTTGCTTCCCATCAGCTCCGTCACTGAACGCGCTAACGAGGAGCTCACAGGAGGGGTGGCTGAGCAGCGGGCTCTGCCCCGATCGAGGTCCTGCTGAAGGCAGGAGGTCAACCCCAACGCCCGCCGGCCGCCGCTTCGTGCCGAGGTTGATGTCCCGTGCTGATGGCGGGTGATCCCGGTGCTGCCCCCTTGCTCGCCGGGGAAAATTCCCTCTGGTTTCCTGACGGTGTAAGGATGCCAGACACATGCATGAGCCCATGCCGCTTCTTCTTGCTTCTTAGCACCAAATCTAAACCCCACACATGGTTTTTCAGGCTGGAAAATCATTATTTTTCTCCCCCTCACAACCAGCATCCCCGGCTTCGCAGCGAAATCTGGGGCTAAACTTTTGTCCTGCAGACAGAAACAGCTTTAATTGTGCCCCCGTAAAGCAGCTCAAGCTCTTCCCTTGAGGAAGATGGAAAATAGGCCCTTAATGCCCTAAGAATTTTCCTCTCTTCCCCCACCCCATCTTCCCTTCCATCAACTTTTAAGCTCATCCAAAAACTGCAGCCCTCTGCTTCTATACATTGATGGCAGGACAGGGAGGCTGCAGCTTTGCCAGCAGCGCAGGATTTCCATTGAGTTATAAGTGGAAGCAAATGGTTTAAAAGGAAATTAAATTTACAGCTCTATAAAAAAATGCATTTTATTGCTTTGCCTGTCGTTCGGTAGAGGCAGGGAGATAAAGGAATGCTTTGCATTTGTCTCTTGCCTCGGAGGCCGGAGGAAACCCGCCGATCGTGCGATGGCCGGGTGGCCGGATTCGGCCCCGGCTCCGTGCAAGTCAATGGCAAAATCCCGGGAGGAGGATGCTCGGGGGCGATGCTCGCGGGGTGCTGTGAAGCAGGATGCCGCATGCTTTTAAATGTTGGCTGGATGAGGCCCCGAGTTTGGCTTGGAGGGCACATTCTGCCTTAAAAGATTAAACTGCCCCCCCCGCCCCGGCCCAAATCCCAGCCAACACACGCACAGCAACGCCTAAGGGCTCTTCTATGGGGAAACGTATAGCTCCTCTCTACAGCTTATTAATTAATGTCTTCCCCCGTCGTTACAGCACTGATTGGGGTGCTTAGAATCAATGGCAATAAAATAGCTGCACTGGACATCTGCAGTAAATTCCCCAACAGAAATGGGAGGGAGAGGAGGGGTCGGTGCCTGCCGATTAAAAGCAGAGCGGCGCAGGGCTGGCCAAGGAGCCGGGCTCGCCTGCGGGGTCTGTGGGTCTCTGCGGGTATCGTGCCGTGTCCCCCCGAGCTGGGAGGATGCCGCGGGGCAGGGGAAGACGAAGGCCGGTGGCTCGTGCCTGCAGGGAGCTGGGCACGGCCCGGCCCGCAGTGCAGATCCCTTGGGATTGTAGGAGCATCCCTGGCTTGGATGCAGGAGGAGCGATGGGGGGGCTCGGCTGGGCTCGGTTTGCGCAGCACAGTGCCGGCAGCCGCAGCTCCGGGGTTGCCCGTCACCGTCCTCCCAGGAACGATCCGTCCCAGAGCTCCCGGCTCGGAGGGGACCCAGCGGGAGCAGCTGGGGTGACATCTGTCCCCATTGCCACCTCGCTCGCTCGGGGCACGGGCCCAGGGATGCTCTGGCTGCGCCCCACGACCCCGTGTGAGGTGGGCGAAGGAGCTTCGCCTCTTCCAGCCCAGCCTGAGCTACAAAGCGAGTGTGCGGAGGCTCTTGGCCCTCCGGAGCAGGAACCTCCCCCGGCTCCAGCCCTCCCAGCTGTGTCAATAGAGGAGGAAGAAACAAAAGTGCTCTTTCTTCGCCTGTTGTTTTTGCAGAGGGGGACAGGCCGATGGCAGTTGTGCTGTGACACTGGGGACAGGCATGTGTTGGGCTCGGCCGAGCTCTCCGCAGCTTTCTGGGAAGCGTTCAACAGCGGGGTGCAATGAAAGGACTCTGGACGATCTGCTTATATCTGTATTTCCTTTTGCTGATCACCTTATTGAGAGCAGATCGTTAAAGGAAGGAAGGGAAAGGACTCTCCGGTCTTTCTCTGGAGCCAGGTTTTGAGCAGCATCCTTGCTGCCACCAAGGCCCAGGGTGGCTGCACGTCCCTGGGCTTTGCCGGGACATCTCTCCCTTCGTGGCTGTCCACGCAGTTCTCACCGTGTCCACGCTGCCGGCTGCACCCAGGCCCCCTGCTCTCCATCCCCACCTCCACGTCACCTCCCTCACAGGCTGCGTGTGCACCAGAGCCCGGGGTAAGGAGGGCTGAGGACATCGGGGGAACGAGACCGGGGTCTGACCCTCTACGCTCCCCCAATGCCTTCCAGCCAGCGATCCTGCAGGCAGCTTTTGAAGTGCTCTGCAAGACATCAGTGGCTCTCCGCGTTATCTCGCTAGAGCATCACACAGCGATGCTGCCGTTCCCTCCGTGCTCCCGAGCACGCAGAGCTCAGCGGTGCTTCGGAGCAGCAGCTCATCCCTGGAAAGCCTCCTCTGCACCCCCCCGGTGCTGCAGATCCCGGCGCCTCCCCATCGGTGCGGCTCCGAGACAAGCCCAGGTGCAGGCAGCAGCGGCCACAGCTGCCGGCCGACCCTCTGCCGCGTTTCCTCCCCGGCGTAGCTCTGCGGCAGCCTCTCCAGACCTGACATCAGCTGTGAAAACAAGAGGAGCCACCTTCCTGCGTGGTGCAGGAGATGTGTCCGGCTCCTCCGGCAAAGTCCCTGCCACCGCCGCGGCGCGGGGAGCAGAGCGCTCATCAGAGGATGCCCGGCCCCGTTTGCTAACTGCTGAACATTATAGACGTTTCTAGGATGGAAATGATGAAATGTGAGAGTTAAGTCACCGTGCACGGTCATTTTAAAGGGCCTTGCCCGTGAATGGCTGGGCAGAGGCTTGGAGGAGACCCCAGCCCTGGTGGGAACACAACGTTCCCCCAGTCTTTCTCCTCAGACCTGCTCCCACTTTCAGAACACTTTAAACTTGATATTTGAGTATTATCGTCCCTCCTTTCGGCAGTGCCATCAACCTGGAGCATCCCGCAGAAGATGCCAGACCCTGCTCGTGTTTTCCACCTCTGTCAGAGTCGCGTAGCCCCGGCCGGGCTGCCCACACCGGGGATGCGCTCCGGGTCTCCCCGTGCATCCCTCCTCCTGCTGCCGCAGCTGGATAAATCCACGGAAGCTTCTTGCAGCCGCGGGGCTGGTGAGCATCTCGGGGGACTTTGCTCCACCTTAAACCCTGGGATGTGGCAACGCCTGCGGGACCTGAGTTGGCTCTGCCCAAACCGGTGTGCACCTGCCTGTGTCAGACCGTTTTTCCTCAAGGACCTTCATTTTCTCCATAGACAAGGATGGAGTTGGTGGTGGCACCGCTCCCGCCGGGCACTGTGAAATCCCCAATGCAAAGCCAGCTCGCTGGCCGTGTACATCTGTCGCTTTTCCGTAGGGAGCCCAACTTGACACTCTGAGGATGAGTCACGCGGCGAGGAGATAAAACGAAGTCGAGCGGAGCTATTCTGATTCACGCTTTGCCTTGAAAAAGCAGCAGATTTATGCGCAGCGTCTGCAGGGGCAAGGCGATATAAATCAGCTGCTCTCCCATGTCGTCTCCATTGCTGCGGCCGGTTCCACGCATATATCCATTTTAATCGCCGGGCTGACAGGGAGGAATCGTTCCTGGCTGCTCCTGAGGCCAGCCGGTGTGCCTTGGGCAGGAGGAAGGGGAGTCCCAGCGAGAGGGGAACAGCGTCTGTTGCTCAAAGAAAGCATCTTGCATCAAGCAGCCACATATTTCGGTGGCTCCCTCCCCGGCTGGATGCTCTGGCCAGGTTTGCCCGCTGCTCTTGACCCAACGGGGCCGTACGTGTGTGACGGGTCACCTTTGGGGTGCCGAGCCTGCCGTCCCCGGAGCTGTCTGGCCACATGCGTCACCGCGGCAGTGATGCTCGGAGGATGCGTGAGCAGGGGGTGCCGGGGAGCGGCGTGCCTGGGTTTGCAGTGTGGCTCCTGACGCTCAGCTGGTTGTTGGCGACTGGAGCCAGGGAGACAAAAACAATACGCAATTGCACTGCAATTAAACGGCCTCCTAATTGTAGCGCTACATACGGCTCTTCCGCTGCTTTCTAAGTTTGGTGGCGTAATTACAGCAGCAGGGGAAAGGCAGCATCTGTGTTCCCACCGCGCCAAGCCCTGCCTTCCAGGGATTTTGGAGTTGACCGTATAAATCCTGGGCTGAAAGCTGGCATCCGATGAAAGGGAAAAGTAACCCCCAAGCTCTGCCTGCGCTTGGCCCTGGTGAGGCACGACGGGCAAAGTCCTCGCGTCCCCGCAGCCCTCGCCATGCTTGCTGGCCCTGTCCCGGGGCAGAGGCAGGCAGCACATTTTCCTCTTTGTAATGTATTTTTTGCCAACCAGCTTTAAAAAAAAAAAAAACCCAAAAAACAAAAACAAAGTCTTGCTCCAGGGTCAATCATTGTAAGTCTCAGTTTAGAAACACGCAGCGAGGAAGATTAAAGGGTGGCTCGGGGGAAGGCAGGCTGGGTGTCAGGACGCTGGGACGTACCAGGAGCGGCCGCGGGCGCGAGGGAGTTGTCCTCTCGCCGTGTCTCCATCTCCCCAGTTCGTCTCATTTTCGGGAGGACCCAGGATGGTGAACCCACTTCCCTCTGGCTGATCCCCGGCTTGTTATTGTAGGGTCGCTTGCGCAGGGTAGTTTGTTTGGGGAGCAGCCCCCCCCCAGCATCCCCACGCGCACGAGGGGCACCGACCGCCCCGGGGGGCAGGTTTGTTGCAGGCAGCGCTGCCTGCCCCGAGGAGACGGGCAGCGTGGGCACGGCGATGGCTAGCAGGGCACAGGCAGACTCCCAGACCTATATTTAATTTTTTTTTTTATATATATATATATTTTTTTTTTTTTTTTGTACTGTGGCTTTGAGGAATCCTGAGATAAATGCCACTTTCTGTGTTAAAAGGAGGACGTCTTGGAAGGCAGGGGAGGGAAGCTGAATCGCAGCCTGTGTTTTCGGTTGGAAACGTGTCTCGGGTCCCGAATGTTTTCCATCACACAGGCGGGTTTGTGTGGGTTCACCTGGGCAGGAAGCGGCGGGGTAAAGCGATACCCCACGGGGCGCGGGCGGCCCTTCTCCAACACCCCCTTTCCCTAAACCCGATAGCAGCCGGCAGCTGTTAATGAAATAAGCAGCCACTTTACGGCAGCTCTTGCACCATGTGTGAAAATTATTAGTTGCAAGGTTTTTGCTGGAAAAACCAAGGAAAAGGAGTGTGGCAGATGAGAGATGCATGAAGTTATTCGCTCCGCAGACCCATCCCCACGCCGGCACGAATATCCCACCCGGTTTCTCCCTGCAAATATCTCCTGCCTGCTCCCAGCAGCATTAAATCTCCAGGTGAAGGGGGAAAAAAAAAAAAAAAAACCCAAAACCCTCTTGGTCTGTGAATTCACTGTAAAACTATGCGGGGTTTAGTAATATTGCATTAGCACTGGTTCGGTCGTTGCTAAATAGCTGAGGGAAATAAATAGTTTCCGGTGTCCATCGCATTAGGTATTGTCTGGGATGCTTTCTGCGGGGAGGAAAAATAATCCTGGGATGAGCGTGACCCGTTGGATGGGGAGCGATGCCCCGACCCCTTTCCCTCTCCTGCCCACATCTGCCCACCACTGGGGTCTGGAGAGAAACCGCTAATGAGTGGGTTTCACCCGTTTTTCAGAAGCAAGATTTTTTTTTAAAAAAAAAATTGTCGCTGTTTGGAAGAATTCAGTTTTCCAGCCAGGATATAAAAATACACATTTTTTTCCAGACTCCCAGAGCATCAGGGTGGGGGTTTTGTTCTCGTTCCTCCTTCGGTGGCCGAAGATGAGGAAAGGGATGAGATGCATGGGAAAGCATGGAGCCCGGTCCCCGGCGATGCTGCCCGCCCCGGGGCAGGGGCAATGGCCAGATCCCCACCTCACTTCTCTGCTTTCCGGCCACTTCTGCCTTGCAGCATCACTTCACCGCTGCGATTCAGCCCCAGGAGCGGCTGCATCTGCGTTTTCCCTGCAGGAAGGGCAGCAGCGTCCTTTCCTCATACCTGGTCTCCCTGAGACGTCGTCTTAAAATCTCCCTGCTCTGCCTGAAAACCATACCCTGAAGCAGAAGGGAAATTCCCAGTCCTAAATTTGCATCGTACAAGCACGTGCTAAGGAGGGATGTTGCGCCGGACCGATACCTGGACCAGCGAAGCAGGGATGGGCTTGGACACCGAGAGCTTTTCCACCTCACATGGCATCAGTAAAAGGAAAATATTTGCAGGATGCCATTCTTCAGCCCTCTGAAATATCCTCTGCTAATTTTTTTTGACTGATGAAAGAAATACACGCCGGCACGAGGAAGGGGATTTTGTCGCTCGGCGTGTCTCTGGAGAAAACACGCCTCCCGAGCAAACAGAGCCTGGGCTTGTCCAGGCCATGAATATTGGCGTTATTCAACTGCACTCGCTCACGGATGGTGCCTGGTGAAAAAGAAAAGAAAAAAAAAAAAAGCCGAAGAAATAACACGGAGCCTTTCGCTGGGTTTTCTCCACCTTGGTATCGCCTGGCTTGTGCCCTCCCCTGCCGTGGCTGGGGCACAGGGATGTCCGCCCACATCTGCCACCCAGCAGCTGGACCAGCGGGAAGGGCCGCGTGTGCCTGGAAACCCATCGGCAAAATGCTTTTCATTACTCACCCTTTGAAGTTTCAGGCATGTGCCGGACTTGTGTTTGGCACCTGCAAACAAACCTGACCCGAGCGGCCGCCCGGCTTTGATGTTTCGTGGTGCGGGAGGGTCTCCGCGGCCACAGACTGCTGTCACCCTCCTGGAGAGGGGCCGGAGGGGACCCGGCACCCGGGAGGGACGACAGAAAGCATGGCTGGACTTTGATCCAGCTCCTCCTCACCCCACAAACCAGGGCTGCACCGGTGAGGCGTGCAAATCCCTCCCGCTTTTAATATCACCGATGCTTTGACACGTCCGCATCGCGTCGGCAGGCGGAGGACGGCCGAGCTGCTTGCCGTCCCGGGCACTGCCCGCTGCTGGCAGCCGGCCGCTGCTCCCCGGATGGGGATGGAACCCGCCCGACTGCCACCAGCATCTTCACGAAGCAGCCGATTGAAGTTCACCATGAATGTCCTTCTGTTCGCCAGCCTTTTTATAGCTCCGGGCGTTTTTCTTGGCCCTGAGTGGTTTTGCTCCCGTTGAGAACAGAGAGCATCTCTCAGTGCCGGCGTCCGCAGCCAGCCGGGGCGGGAGGGGGCTGCACCAGGGCAGCTCATTTTTCGGGGTCCTGCTGCCCGAAATACGACATTCCTGGCATGCCTGTGCCCCGGCGTGGGCTAAAAGCTCAGCACCGCGCAGCCAGTGTGTTTTGCAGCTCAGACAGGATAGAGCTTGGGGACCATCCTGGCGAGGAGCTGCGGTGATGCTGCAGTCTGAGCATCAAGCCCTTTCCTAAAGCCCTGATCCTCCGCTGCGGTTTCCCACGTGGCACATCCCTCCTGCCTCCAAAGGGCCATGGATCCCAGGGAAAGGCCGTGCAAGGCGCTGGAGGCGATGGCAAGCTTGGCTTCAGGCAGCAACCCCATCCAGAGGAAGCCAAACCGGGTCATTCTCCATCAAAATCACCATGGCCCCGCTCCCGCCGCCCGTGGGTGCAGCTCCCCGTGGTGATGTGGTACCCACGGATGCATCCCAACCCCACGGGTGGGAGAAGGAGCCTAAAAGGAGGGGACACAACACCCCAAAACTCCCGAGCTGCCCTCCCTGCTCTCTGGGATGCGATTCCCTCCTCGCAGGCGCTCTCCTTCCCCCAGACCCCTGAGCCGTCTGCTTCCCCTTCGGCGTGGGGAGGACGGGAAGGTGCTGACGCACGCCGCTGGCCGAGCAATGGGGAGATGCTCTGGAGCAGACACAAACCCAGGGCTGGGCAGCGAGGACCTGCTCCTGGTTGGTTTTTCTGTGGCCAAGCAGAGGACATCACTTACGGAAAGGAGTAAACAGGCAGTAAATTAAGGGGATGGTATTAAAACCCTCCCTTGCTGCAGGGGCTGGTGGGGTCCCCGCTCTCCAGCAGCAACGGGGAGGGATGCGGCCGTGGGGGGTTTGCAGCAGCGTCTGCGCCGCAGCTGCAGGTCGCAGACAGCGGAGGACGGCTGCACGGTGCCGGCTGCGAGCGCCGGAGCTCCCGTGGGAAGGGATGGAGCTGGCATCGCTCCTGCGAGCGGCCAGGATTTTGCAGGGACATCGCCGGTGCGTGCGCGAGCTCACAGAGGACGCAAGTCGGTCGTGCCAGCTCGTGGGGGCTGGCTGAGGAGGGGTACCCACGGCGTGGCAGCCGGAGGTCCCGCAGTCCCGGGCTGGCGTGTTTGGGTAGGCAGAGGGAAGGTGCGCTGGGAGATGGGCGACGCACACCGCGCTTTGCAGAGGCCGGGCTGCGCGCCCCCGGGGATCCCACTTGATCTGTGATGTGCCACTCACCCGGGTATGTGGGCTCAGCAGCCGAGCCAAGCAGCGGGGCTCTTGCGGGGACAGGCTGGGGTTAAAGCAAACCTTGCAGTGGACGCGGTCTGGGGTTCTTGTGCAGTCTGCAGGGGGGTTTCCAGCAAAGCCGTGCGTGGGGCTGCTCCCCCCTGTGCCCTGGGTGTAATCGGATCCGTCCCCCACCCAGCAAGCATTTGTATTCGGAGCAGTTTCTGAATGTTTTGCATTTGGGAGACACACGAGGAATGTCTGCTGGGGAGGGCGAATGGCGTGTGAACTGGCGAGGCGCTGCTGCCTGGCCCGGGTGGCATTTCGGGGACCTGAGCCCCTTCTCCAGGGCCGTCCCTGCTTGGGTCCTACTTCAAACCCCACATTTTTTCAGTGAAAAGAGAAACCACCATTTCTACCAACACCTTCCCGCTGCACGCTCCCACTGGGATCGGTCTCCCACGGAGCATCTCCTGGCCTCCACCTCGAGCCCTGAAATCGTAACCGAACGTTATTCGGAAGAAGGTTCCTGCTGGAGCAGCATCGCTGGGTCTCACCATCCCCAGCCTCCTCCTCCCTGAACCCCCCATCCAAAGTTGGTACCGCGCCAGACGCCCGCTTGCAGACACCTTTGCTTCCCTCTGCAGGAAATCTCCATAAATTGCAAGTCGGCCTCTATGCATCCCGTTATCCCCAGAGCTGGACCCCACCGGGGATGGAGCTGCTGCGGGAGGGGGGGGGTTGCCAAGTTCATGTCTGCACGACGTGGCCTGCCAGAGCCACTGGCTACTTTTATCTCCATCACTTGACTATTATACTTAATCAGGAAGGGGGGCTATTATAATATTTTTTTTAAATCCACTTTTCTTTTATACAGAGCAAATTATAATCACTTTTAATTGAAAAAAAAAGCTGATAATATTCTGAACCGAATTTCTGGAAGAGAATAATTAACAGTGCAATAAATCCCCAAAGGAAATGCTCATTAATCTTGTCTTTCAGAAGCAAATTTCAGAAGAGAGCTTATTTAAAACATTGCTAATAATTATAGGAAAGTTGACAGCTTAAAAGCCCCCAAATCTAGCAGGAGTCTCCTCCTATCAGATCATGCGGTAACTAGTTCGGGCTGGATGGGAGCATCGCTGCTCTCCGGGCTGGGATGGCTGCCGCGGCCGTCGGGTACCGCCAGGGATGGGGCCAGGGTGCGTTAACGGGGATGAGGGGTCTGCGTGACCGGGGGTGGGCTTGGAAGGGCTCCCGCTGAGGGTCATCCCTCCTGCCTGAGCTCGGGGAGAGGCACAGCGGGTGACGAGATCACCCGAACCGTGGGTGGGTGGGTGCTCTCAGAGCATCCATGCTGGGCTGCTGCCTGGTGCAGCGATGCTGCTCGTGCCGCCCGCGGTTCGTCTAAGCCCCGGCGTGAAATGCCGCTCTCTCTGTCTGCCAAAACCAAACCCGGCTGCGCCTGGGTCTCTGGGGCCGTCGCACCCTCTAAGGAAGAGCAGCTTGGGGAGGAATAATGGGATTTTGCTACTCTCGCAGAGACCAGCCTCCGCCGGGGAGGTGGCAGTCCGTCAGTCTGTCTGCTGGCGCTCGGCAAGACCGGAGTCCCTGGGCATCGGTGGGGACATAGAAGGGACGAGCGCTGCAGGAAAGCAGCCTTCCCCGGTTGCTCACCCGCGAACGGGGGGCTCATGGGACCCCCATGGGTGAGGGCTGGATTCGTGCATCCAGCCGACACAGGAGCAAAACCCCATTTGAAGTCCGTGACTGCGTTAATTGCAACGAGCCAATTAATTTCACTCAGAGATACGCACGTGCGTGTGCGTGTGTGTGTCTGCTCAAAGGCAGAACTGGCCAAATGAACGTGGGACAGATTCTGATCTGCTGTGCACCCCCCCCCCATCCCCGAGCAGCCGTGCCGCCGAGCGAAGGGGAGGAGAAGGATGCTGAAAGGACAAGGAGCTAAATGAGGCTTGGGTGAAAATGCCGGTGATGTGCTCATCGCTCTCGGGTTTCCTGTCCCCGTTTGACCAGGGAAGGCAGCTTGGAGCAGACCCAGGCTCTGCCGGGAGGAAGGAAATGTGATATAGACCTGGGAATGGTGTCATTGCCTTTGCTTTTTTGCTTTTTTCTTCCTTTTTTGGGGGGTTACGGAAGGCGAGGAGGGAAATGAGGAGCGGGGCCCTATCTCGGGAAAGCGGGACGAGGGGGATGCGGTGACGTGGGACGGCGGCGTGCCGCGCCATGGCGATGCCTGAGGGGGTCAGCCACGGCTGGGGACAGTCAAGGTGCTGCCGCTGGGTCCCCTTCCCCAAAATCCATCCTTAATCTGCATCTCGGGCAGCACGCAGAATCATTTCTCCCTTTCTTCCGCCAGCTCCCTTTCAGCATCCCATACGTAGGAGTATCAATGGACAAATTTTTGTTAACTTTAAAAGAAGAAGAAAAATCTTCCCTTTTGGCTTATGCAAATTCACTTCGCTTTGATAATGAATCTGCCCAGGTCACGCAGACCTGGGGAGATGGCAAGATTTCATCGCAGCAATATTTAATACCTCTCCAAGGCCCCAGTGAAAGAGAGCACTTAATCCCACACTTAATTTCATTTCTGTGCCTTAAAATACTGAGCGATGCGCTCATCTCGAAGCGAGGGCCTGCGCCCACTCAGGCACGCTGTGGTTCTCCAAATAAGCAGGACAGCGGCCAAATTTCGGCAAAAAACTTGAGCACGGGCCGCGGTCCATCCTGCTCTGTCCGTTTGTGCCCCGGCAGGATGCGGGCTGGTTGCCGGGGCACCCGCAGGGTGATGGGGGATGCGCCGGTACCCAGAGCCCTTCGCCTCCCCCCCCAGCACCCGGTGGGACACTGACCTGCTTTTATCCTTCCAACCTTCCGCGCTAATCACTCAAAATTATGTCTGAGGAGTTCATTTGGATTTTTTTTTTTTTTATTTTATTTTTTTGCCGTGCTCCTCCGGGCGTGTACCGCTCTGCCCCAGGCAGGTCCTGCCGCATCGGGGACCCCAGGGGTTCCTGCGGTCCCCTCCTGCCTGCACTTTGTCATCCGGAGCCATCATTTTCATTAGGCAGCTGCTCTGTACCTCGCTGCCCCACGCGCCTTTTATCTGCGTTCTGTTAAATGATCTCAAATATGTGATATGATAAAGACAAACAAACACCCGTTCAATTTAGTTCACCCTAATGCCAGACTCTACTTTTACCGAAGTAATTAAGATTAATGCAGTTGATAATTTAGGAAGTATTCTTAAATGTACCCTTCTGGCAGCATCTAACATGTAATTTTACCTTAGAAGATTTATCGGAGCACTTAGGTAACAGATAGTTCCTTAGCAAACAGGAGCATTTAGAAGGAAAATGAAAGATTAATATTTCTTAAATAAATGTCAAAATAAGTCATTCTTTATTACAGCCCTACAAAGATGTTGCTGTCAGGCCCAGCCCCTCTGCTGATTCCCGGGGGAGATTAAACCCGCCGCAGTCTCGGGGGCTCGGCGAGCAGGAAGGGAGAGGTCTCAGATGTCCGATGCCTCTGGGGTTTTTTTTTAGGGATGCGGACGCTTTGAAGGGCTCTGCTTGCCCGTGCCAAAACACAGCAGGAGCAGGCCGGCCCCTTGCTGGGGGGGTGGGCAGTTTGGGACCTGACCCTGACCTTGCTCCAACCCGTCCCCGTCCGCCCCGGCAGCCCCCAGCCCCGCTCGGCACATCCCAGCTGCCTTCCCCGCTCCGCCGTGGAGGAGAAGCTGAGCAGACCCCGGGGAGAGCCTCACCGCTCTCTATCGCCAGCCATCTAATCGCCTTTGGAAAACTCTCAGGTGCCGTCGGCCGCAGCTGGGGACAGGACCGGAGTGAGTGGCCGTAGCTGGCACCCAGCTCCCACGACTGCCTGGCCGGGGAATTACGGGATTCGCTTTGCCAGGTCACCCTGATCCATCCATCCCTTTCCACGCGGACATCGGGGTGACCTCCAGCCGTACCCTGTGTCTTCTCCTCTCCCCCCACCCCAGGCACCTCCCCTCTGCCATCTCCTGTGGGGCATCCCATCCGCCAGACATGCAACCTCCTCTCGCAGCGCCTCTGGGTTGGGCGGCACGAGGATTCGGGAGGGACCCCGGGCACGGCGCCGAGACGCCGACTTGCAACACCCCCACATCTCGCGGGGTGCCGAGGGAGCTGCCAGGCTCGGCCGTGCCCGCCCAGGGACCTGCCCTCCTCCACTATTTTGCAGTATAAGCTGAAGAAGGATTAGGACTGTTTGCAAAATCTGGATCCCGAGCGAAAGTTGGATTCTCACCAGCTTGGAAATTCAAACCTGTTCAGGTCCAGAAAATCAATTTTGGATCATCAGCAGCAAGAAACAAACTTTCTGAATAACCTTCCAACTTCTTCTTGGGCCAGAAAAATCTGCTGGAAACCACTTCTCGCAGTGCTCCTTGGCCCAACACGGCCAGACCAGACCATCCAGGAGCGTGCGTGTGTGTACATGCCCCCAGCATCTTTCCCAGCGCCTCTTACAGGGTCCTTTTCCAGGTGTCCGGTCCTTCCTGCTGCGCTTTCTGCCCAAGGGATGCTCCAGCCTCCCCCCAGAGAAAAAAACCTCTGTCCATCCCCAGACCTGCCCCTTTGGTCCTGGGCGGTGCGGTCCCCATCCCAGCCTCCCTCCTCGGGGACAAGCAGGGACCAGGACTGGCAAGGGAGGTGTCACGTCCCTCCTGGTGAGATGCTCCCACCCGCTGCGTCGTGCCTGGGCAGGAACCGGACCCCCTCGTCCTGCTTTGCTCTTTATTTGACCGGGAAGTGGGTTAACATCAGAGCAGGGTTTGATGTGTCTGGATGTGACCCGCACGCTCCTGGGGAGCAGCAACCATGGGTTGACTCCAGGCTGGACCTGGGGCTGGCAGGGAGGTGACAGCGGTCCCTTAAAATCCCCCCGCCTTTCCCAAACTTGGGAAGACGCGCCCTTTTCCCAACTCACTCCCAAGGTGTAACGTAGCCAAGTGCTGTTCCAGGAGCGTGGCCTGATCCGGCGCGGTGCGGGATGGAGATGGGCAGGAGATGGGCTTTTCCTCACCGCCTGCCCGCTCGCGGCTGGGCATCGCGGGGACCGGCACGTCATGGCCCCGGTGGGGGGGCACCGAGGGTCGGGGATGGCATGGGGGGCACCTGGGCTGGGTGCAGGGTGCCGCAGGCTGGCCGGTACCCTGAGCGGGGCTGGGGCTTGGCCTTTGATCATCCTCAGTCTCTCCTTCCTCCTCCTCCTCCAACTGGTGAGGCCGTCTCCTGCCTCTCAGGGCCGCATCCTGACCCTGGTTACACTGAGCCCCTGCAAGGCTTCAGGTCTGCAGGACCCCAACGGGCGGACGCGGTGGCTGGGATGCAAGGGATGGAGCTGGGATGCAGGAGAGGGGGAGGCGAGACCCCATCTCCATCCGTGCCTCAGTTTCCTCACTCCCACAGCACCCTCTGAGCACACACCCAGCCCAAACCATCCACCCACGGGGACCCGGCTGGGGGTGGCCATGACGGAGCGTTTTGGGGTGGAAACCCCTCCTTTTGGCGGCTGAATGATCCCCACGCGCCGCGGTGCCGGCAGCCAAGCCAAACACGGATTCCTGACATATTTTTCTCTTTCCTTTGCAGCCAAGAAATCCATATTTCATGGGAGGTGAAAGTGAGTCCCGGCAGTAGCTGAGCGGCGGAGGGTGCCAAGGTACGGGCCAGCTGACAGCACAGGGTCGGATGCTATTTTTGGGAGCCAGACGCTCTCCTCCTCATCCCCAACAGGCTCAGGGGATGCCCCCGGCCCCCCCCACTCCCCGAGCTCCGGCTGCAGGGATGCTCAGGGACCTCCCCGGCTGCTTTTCTGGCCCCACAGCAACCCGGCTGCGAGGGGAAGAAAGTTTAAAGAGGCGCCGGGCTTTGAGAAGGGGCCAGTTCACAAGGGAAGGGATTTTTCACAGCCCCTGCCTGGATAGGACCGACCTGCCTGGGTAGGATGTAAATCCTTTAGGCAGTGGTTAAATGCCCAATTTGGGGGTCAAAAACCCAAAGCGTGTTCAGAGTCACCCCCACGTCTCATGGAGCCGGTGAAAACCTGCAGAACCAGGGGATTTCATTTCGGGACCCCCACATGCCCCCTGCCCATCTCCCTCCCACCAGTCGCAGCAAAGGGCATTTGCCTGGGTGATGCCACCCAGCTGGCATCTTGATTTTTTTTTTTTTTTCCTTCCACCCACTCCCACGCCCGTCCCTGAGCCGCCGTTGCCGAAACCGCAGTGCCTCCGGCCGCGATACCCACCCAGATAACAGCAGCCCCATCCCGGGACGGTTGTTTATTCACCTTGCAGGAGCAGCCTGCGTGCTCGCCCGTGCCAAACCCCCACCGGAACCACAGCCCCGGGACCCCCACCCCGACCGGAGCCCCTTACACCCAGCCCTGAACATCTCCCGGCCCCATTGGGGCTTCGCTGGACCGGGCACCGTACATACGAATAGCAGGAACAGTCCCTGCCTTGCTAATCTCAATAGACGATACAAAGAGCAGATAGAGGAGGGGAAGCATTATCGAGCCTGATTTACAGATGGAGGGCTGAGTCACCGTGATTAACTGACTTACCCAAGGTCATGCGAGGGAGAGGCCGAGCCGAACGCTGAACCCGGCTCTCCCAAGTCCCCCAGCGAGGCCATCGCTCCGCTCCCCGCCACGGGGAAGGAGATTTTTCCTTCCGCTTGGGGCGATGCTCGGCTGAGCCCGGGCAGGAGCTGGGCAGTGGGGCTGAACTT